>NW_006283994.1:937309-980095 GCF_000327345.1 Myotis davidii
TGGGCTTGTGCCCCAGATTTACTTTGTGTAACAGGAATATTTTGAAAGAAATGTTCTCCTGACTGTATCAGTTAGGATTAGGTTTGATTACAAGAAATCTATTTTTCTCTTTTATTATTTCTCTTTCATATATCAGAGGCCCAGAGACCAGCCGTTGTGGCTAATATGACAGCTTCACGTATGGTCAGGGTGTAGTCTTCTGCCATTGCTTTCTTGCCGTTCTTGCACATGGATTCTACCTCATGGTTCATTATGGCTGCTGCCCCTCCATTCATTAGGACCACATTCCACCCAGCAAGGAGAGAGGGTGCAGGAAGCTGTGCCTTCTCCATTTAAGAGTACTGCATCACAGGCCTCACAAAACTGTCACTTAACATTTTACCTGACCTAGACACATGCCCAGTAAAATTCTATTCATAAGGAAGAACAGATATTGTGGGGCACCTCGCTGTCTGCTACACTGGCATTTCAAATAAGCCATCTCTTTTTATTCCTCATTCAGCCTATTTTTTAAATTTTGGATGAAAATCTCAAACATTTGCCGAAAAAAGAGAATCATGTAATGAAGCCTCATCACATAGCTCCCACAGGTGTCCTCTGGCGGCTAGTCCTGTTTCTTCTGGGTCTCCACCTGCTCCCTGGCTAATTGGAAGCAGACCCAGCCACCTCCTCCTTTCCTCTGTAAATAGCGTGATACATAGCTTCAAACAAGACCAACTATTTCTGTGAAGGGCCAGAGAGTGAATATTTTAGGCTTCTCGGGCTACATATATAGTCTCCATTGCATATTTTTGCTTTACATTTTAAATTTAAATTTTCTTTAATAAAGCATTCTTACCTTGAGGGCCTTCCAAAAAGCAAGGCCGGGGCTGGATTTGGCCTGCAGGGTGTAGTTGGCTGCTTTTAAACAGTTTTTCAATTCAGGATCCAAGGGAAATCCATACTACAGTTCATTAATATAATATACTGGAGGCCCGGTGCATGAAAATTCATGCACTGGCGGGGGGGGTCCCTCAGCCTGGCCTGTGCTCTCTCACAGTCTGGGACCCCTCAGGGGATGTCCACCTGCCAGCTTAGGCCTGATCCCCCGGGGAGCAGGCCTCAGCTGGCAGTCAGACATCCCTCTGGAAGCCCAGGAGCCCTCGGGGCATGTCTGACTGCAGCTTAGGCCCACTCCCCACGCTGGCCTGAGCCAAGTTGGACATCCTTAGCGCTGCCAAGAGGCGGGAGGGGTTCCTGCCATCACTGCTGTGCTCACAGCCGTCAGCGGAGCTCCCCCTGGTGGTCAGTGTGCATCATAGTGACTGGTCCTTCCTGGCCTTGGGGTCAATTTGCATATTACCCTTTTATTATACAGGATGTCTACAGTTTCCCCTCCTCTCTAGTTTTCTCCTTGCAACATACTTGTGTTTTTAGAAAGAGTTATTGCTCCTGAAAGTCCCCTACATTCTGGACTTAGCTGATTCTACCTGTGCAGTCTTGTTTACTGTGTGCCTCTGTCCCTTGAGTTTCCTGTGAATCAGAGGCGGACTAGGATTTGGGGGTTTTGTATTTAGAGAATGCTCCGTAGGTGATGCAGTCGGCTTCCATCAAGAGGCACCGGTCGATGATGTTAATAGCTGTTGGTGGTGATTGCCTGGGCCCATTGACTCATTAGGGCTTGTGAAAGGGTGCTATCTTCATTCTCTGTCACTCTTCCTGCATTACCTGTGACAGAGAACTTCCCCTTGTCAGCATGTGGTTATCCCAAGTTGCAGTTCTCAGGGAAGCCAGGGGCAGCGCTTCATTCTCCCTTTATTTACCAGACACCGAAGTAGTGAGTGTGTCCAGGCATCCTCTGCTCTGAGGAACTGAGGTGGTTAAAATATTCTGAACTCGTGCATTTAAGTTTGCGATGGTCTAGCTCACGGCGGTATTCTTGATGATGCCCAGGTCCCATCCCTGACTGGTGAAAGCTCCATGTTTCCGGGTTCCTTTTGAGGTGACCCTGGAGCCCTTTGGTGCTTTCCCACTTTCTGGTATGAAAAGAACCTTGAGGCCTCTTCTTGTGCTCATTGATTGATTGATTTTTTTTAAATTTTTTCCCCCCGCCCTTGACAATCCCCTGGCCTCCCCTACCCCCCAGTGTCTTATGTCCATTGGTTATGCTTATATGCATGCATACAAGTCCTTCGGTTGATCTCTTATCCCCCTCCCTCCTGCCCCCCAACTCTCCCCGGCCTTCCCACTGCAGTTTGACAATCTGTTTGAGGGATTGATTAATTTTAGGTGATGGTTTTATTGAAATGTAATCCCCATGCCATATGATTCACCCATTTAAAATGTACAATTTAATGATTTTAGTGTATTCACAGAGTTGTGCAATCATCACCACAATTTTAGAACATTTCATCACTTCAGGAAGTAACCCCAAACCTTCTCCCATTTCTTCCCATTCCCCCATCCCCAGGGAGCCACTGACTACTTCCTGTCTCTAGATTAGCCTATTCCGGACCTTTCGTATAAATGGAGTCATGTACTGTGTGGCCTTTTGTGACTGGCTCCTGTCACTTAGCATCATGTTTTTAAAGTTTATCCGTGTTCTAGACTGTATCACTACTTCGTTTCTTTTTATTGCCAAATAATATTCCATCGTGTAGACACACCACCTATTATTTATTCATGGACAGCTTGACATTTGGGTTGTTTGCCCTTTTGGGCCATTATGAGTAATGCTGCTGTGAACGTTTGCATACGAGGTTTTGTGTGGATGTATGTTTTCGTTTCTCTCGGGCACACACCTAGGAGTGCAGTTACAGTAACTATGCTTGACCGTGTGACAAACTGCCAGACTTCCTTCCAGAGCAGCTACCTCGTTTCACTGCCCAGCAGCCGTGTGAGCGTCCGGTTCTCCCCTCCCCGACGCTTGTCGTCGTTTTGAACCTAGCATCCCTAGTGGGTGCAGTGGGACCCTTGCGGTTTGGATTTGCATTTCTCTGATGGTTAATGATGTTGAGCATTTTTGTGTGCTCATTCGTCATTTGTGTATCTTCGGGAAACTAACAGTGGACACCAGAGCCGGACTTGGATTCCTCCAAGGTCATTGAAGGTGGAAGCGTCTCTGGGGTCATTTTCAATGGAATAAAATGGACATAGAAATACAGTACTAGGGATTTAGAAGGCATTTCCATTCAGGATCCAAGGGAATGCCAAGGGGTCACCACTGGCGTTTCGGGGACCTGGCAGTTGTCTGGTTCACAGTCACGGCTGTGGATGCAGTCTTTCCTCACCTGCCCCTCAGGAGGCCTGAAAAGTGTGACATCTTCTCGGGGACCTGCCTTCTGTCGGGGGAGTGCCATGGAGGGCTCTGAATGAGATTAGGGTGTTGGCATGGTAGCGACATATGTGCACACTCAGGGGTCCTCTGTCTGTGAAGGGGAAGGCCAGGTGAGACTAAAGGCCTCCACTGGTCTCTTCGAGCTGGCCGGGTGGTGAAAAAGAAAGCTGCCCCTCTAACCCGCTCCCGCGCAGGCCAGCGACGGGTGGGAGGCAGAGCCACTGCCTTCTCCTCACCCATGAGGTCGTCTGGAGCGCGGGGCGTGCTCGCACATGTCTGCCTGTCACTCCGTGATGCTTTTCCCAGCGTTCGTTAGTTGAGTTCATCCGGCTGCTTCTCCAGAAGATGACATTCTAATTATAATTGCTCGTGATTCAGTGAAGAATCTGTGGAATTTTTCCTACGTCAGCAGCTGCAAGTACGCGGGCTTCTCCTGTTCCCTTTGCCCTGCTCATAAAGCATGAATGTGGGGGATCCACCATCCTGTGGCCTGGCCTCTGGCTCCCCCTGATGCCACCATGCTCTTCTGTGTGGCCTGGGGACAACCTTAAAGGGCAGGCTGCTTTCCTTTCCTCCCCTGGCCATGGGCCACAGCCTGCACTCCACTTGCCAGCTCTCCATGTCAGTAACCCCAGCCAGGGAGCTCTTCCTTACAGATTTGTGGGATTTCCTTTAACTTGTAAGTTGTGATAACAGGACTTTCTTCGTCCAGTACTTGGATTGCAGAGATCTCAGTTCCCTGCGTGTCTCTGAGAACAAGTGTCCCTTGATAGACGGTGACACGGCGCTGGGTCCATGGGTCTGCCTGTGTGTGCTGACGTTCTGAATTAGTATTCCAGAAGTAATGCATGTGACGCGTGTTCCTTGTAGAAAAGTTAGGACAAGTGGAGAATCAAAGACAGTGTATTCCTCGTCTCTCCATGCTGTCACACGCTCTTGTTGTGAGTTGGTTCTTAAAGGCAATCTAATGGTCCATCGTTTAGTTCTATTGTAATTTATATAATCAGTGCCTTGTATTGAATATTTAATTATGGAAGATGGAGCAGTCTAATTGTATCTATTACATAGGATGTGGTGATGGCCATCGTTTCTGGTTTAATTTTTACACACATCCATGACATTTTCCTTGGCTAAATTATTATAAAAATAATGCAGATATTCAGGGTGCTTGGTATACACTGACAAGTCGTGCTCTAGACAGGCTGGCCAAAGCATTACACCATTTGCTAGGCCTGGGAGTTTCTAGTTTAGTACTACCGAAGCCAGAGACTCTAATAATTAGTGACTATTGCTGTTTACATCTGTGAACTTCGATACTTCTTTTTTCTAGTTTGGTTGTTTTTGAAAAAATCCTGGCTCTATGAAGGATGTTACCTTTCTGCCTTATCACATGGGTTGCGATTCCTGTGAGTGGCATTTGAGTTTGGAGAGACGTTGCGACGGATTTAGGGACTCGTTGCTGCATTACCCACAGTGTCCATGTTGCCTCCTCTGGCTGTGACTTTCTAAGTCAGACGTTCATGCTAGGATGTCCCTCCCCCAGAAAATGGATGCAGAAATTGTGGGGTTGCCTGTCCCCTGGAATACAACTCAGGAGTAAGAAAGAACAGACTAATTGTGGCCACAAAAATGTAGTGCATACTGAGCAAAAGACAGAGCAGGGGCAGAGTGGACTGGCAGCTGGGCCTGGGAGGGCTGCGGAAATGAGGACAGTCATGGGCACAGTTTCTCTTGGAGATGATGAAAAGTCCTCAAATGGATTGTGCTGACAGTTGCACCACTCCATGCACAGGCTAAAAACCACTGAACTGTACATTCTGAAAGGCTGAATTTTATGGCATGTGAGTTGGGTGCCCATAAAGGTGTTCAGAAAGAGAAAATGGACACAAAAGAGTACATACTGTGTGATGCCATTCACATCAAGTTCTAGGCAAAAGTGACCTGAGAAGCAAAAGTTAAAGAGTGGAGTCAGGCAGATTGACAGAGCGGTTGGTGGAAATGATCTGTATTTTCCGAGCGGTTCTTATCGGGGTATAGGCGATCATCAAAGCTCATCTGGGGGAAATGCATTCCAATGAAAAACAAGTAGACCCTGATGCCATCGTTCCCTCCCCCGGCCCCTCTCCTGCTTCTTCTTCTTTTCTGTTTTAAAAAGTATTTTTTAAAGTTATTTCTTTGCTAGGTGGTATGCCCTCGATTAGCTGTCCATTGACAAAGATCCCAGCCCGTCACCTCAGTGTACCAGCTGCTGCCACACCCATACCCAGCTCACTTTGCAAAACCACTTCCCCCGAAGCCAGAGGTGTGGTCATTAGGAGGCCGCGTCCTGCACAGGATAGAACAGCTTTGGAGAAGTAAAGAGTAATTCTTCCACAAAGGGACTGGAATCTGTTCTACCAGGGGAATTACATTGAGTGCTGAACCCAGTCATTGTGAGACAATGGGGTTTGTCATTTCCCCCTTCCAAGAGGAAGTACCTTGATGCATTTGAAACTTCTCGACATGCTCTGAAGATATTTTTGGAGGGCAGGGGACATTTTGGGAAGTCATGCAGATTACCTAAGTCAAAGAATGCTTGCATTTATGGTGTGGGGAATCTGTAGGCACAAAGATGTGAGACTCGGGAGTAGATGGCATCTGGTTGTGCAAATTGTACAAACTCAGCAGTGGGGACCCATCCTCACGCCTCACTGCTTTCTCCTCTGTGGGGTGTAGGAGCTGGTCAGGGGCATCGAGAAGGAGGGGCATCCGTCTCCAACAAGCCCAGTGAAACCCAGCTCCCCAGCCTGCAAGCCCGAGGGGTAAGTGCTGACTAACCCTCTAGCCACGGTGCTCACGTTGGCTCTACAATCGCATGGCAGCCAGATCGGGCTGCCACATCGGGCAGGTTGTTTGCAGCCCACATTCGTTTTTCAGTGAGTTCCGGTTTGTGCCTGTGTTACTCTGAAGTGTGTACAGTTCACACATGCCTTGAAGTATTTCCTGGTCTCAAGGTTAATGGTCATCGGGACTCTTTCTAAGGATAGTGTGTGAGTGGCCCAGTGACCCACACTTTCTGTTTCTTGACCACCGTTTCCTAATTGGAAAGAACTTTGGGAAGAAGGTTGGGTTTGCGGGATTTGACTTTATCTACTGCAAGCCCCTAGTACAGACATAGAATAAGTGTGGAGCATTTTAAAAAGCCTTTAGATCATCTCATTGAAGGATTCCTTTTTTTTTTTTTTTTAAATATATTTTATTGATTTTTCACAGAGAGGAAGGGAGAGAGACAGAGAGCCAGAAACATCGATGAGAGAGATACATCGATCAGCTGCCTTCTGCACATCTCCCACCGGGGATGTGCCCGCAACCCAGGTACATGCCCTCGACCGGAATCGAACCCGGGACCTTTCAGTCCGCAGGCCGACGCTCTATCCACCGAGCCAAACCAGTTTCGGCTGAAGGATTCCTTTTATAGACAAGGAAACTAAAATGCAGTCAAGGGGACCTGGTCAGGCCTCTGTTGTTTGTTGGTGATCAAACCACACTTGCAAGCCCACCTCTAAAGTCATCTGCCTGCCTGGTCACATCCTGACCCTCTTTGGACCTGTGTGCTCTGTAACCTTCTGTAACCCGAGTTCTTTGCAATTCTCAGCCAGTCTGAGCTCCCCCTGACAGACAGAGAGATGGAGATTCTGAACAAGACAACCAGCATGTCACAGTCGACCGAGCTGCTCCCAGATTCTACTGATGAAGAGGTCGCACCCCCCAAACCCCCCCTACCTGGCATTCGGGTGGTTGATAATAGGTAATTTTCTATTTTCCTAGCACTCACCTCTATTTATGACATCATTTGATGAATGGATGGGTAGAATGAGGTGAAAAGAAGACAGTGCCATTAGGGTAAGAACTGGAGCCCAGCTCCTTGCTTTCTGGAAGCCTTGGAAGTTTGACCTTTCTCAGACAGGGCTTCTGGGAGACAGGGCCCAGCCCCAGCTCCCGCCTCCCCCGCACTCCTGGAACTCCCAGCGGCTTGCCTTTTAGCCTTGGCCAAGCGAAAACTGGTCCAATTCCTCACAAAAGGAACAGAAAGGGTTTTTCTGGTTGTAGTTTTTTTGGCAGGTCTGATAGGTTTGTTTTGGCAGAAGGGGAGTGGGGCGGGAGTTGAAAGTGTGAAAAGTAGCTGTGAAGTCTCTTAATAATGAATAATGCTCTACCTTATATCTGTTTAAAGAGTTTTGTTTGGGCTGTTGGTCTGATGGGAATTCTTGATTTGCTTCAGTCCTCCGCCAGCATTGCCACCGAAGAAAAGGCAGTCGGCTCCATCCCCAACCCGCGTGGCCGTTGTGGCCCCCATGAGTCGAGCCACCAGTGGCTCCAGCTTGCCTGTCGGAATTAATAGGCAGGTAATGCAGCCCCATCAAGGAAGGCCAGCAAGGCTCTGGGTTGGGAATGTGTCTCCTCGGTCCCCTGCCTTAGTCACCACAGGCTCTCCCAGGCGCTGGAAGTTTCTCTGCAGGATGAGGGGTGGGGGCAGGAGGTGGGGTGGCTGGAGCCCAGGGCTCCAAGCACATCTGAGCTCAGCCCTAGGCCCTCCCCCACACACTCCAGCATTCCTGGAGGCTGCTTGCTGGAAGTCACAGGTGTGGCGTGTTCTGCTTACCTCAAAGGCTGGCCTTTCCCTCTGGTTTTCCCGGTGGCGGTAGATTCTTCTCCAAGTAAACATTCCAGTTCCCTCCCCCCTCTCTGCCACCGTTTCTCAGAAGTGACTCGGTTGTTTTGTTTTTGCACACGAGGATTTTGACGGGGACTGTTATGCCCAGAGGCGCCTGTCAGGAGGCAGTCACTCCTACGGGGGAGAGTCGCCCCGCCTGTCCCCCTGCAGCAGCATCGGCAAGCTCAGCAGGTCGGACGAGCAGCTGTCCTCCCTGGACAGGGACAGCGGGCAGTGCTCCCGGAACACAAGCTGTGAAACACTAGGTGAGCGGCCGGCGGCATCACCCTCCTGTCTCATTGTTCGGTGGCTTCTTTGGGGTCACGTGGCGATGCCAGTCATTCAGAGCCTGGGCCTCCGTTTCCTCACCTCTACATGAGGATACCACAATCTGTCTCTGGAGGAGTTTGAAAGTTGAGATGAAGTAACAATGTGAAAGATAACCCCGGGGAGATGCTCCCGTGTAGCTGTCACTACAGCTAATCTGTCGCTGTGCAATTTGACTCCCTTTGCCAAAATTAAGAACCATCTGTGCTCCGAGCTGTAAGCTGTAAGCGAAGGAAGCCCCTGAGAGCTGTGACAGGGGGAGGCAGCTGAGTGGCTGCGCCCTCGTTGGTGCTGACCTCCTGCAGCGTGGGCCGGGGAAGTCTGAAAGGCAGTTGGGTGTGAGGCTGTGAGCATCAGCCACTCGTGTCCGTGAACTGGAGATCTCACTTCGGAGAGTTCACCTTCAGAACGTAATCAGATTGACAACAAGGTTGCCATCCAGGGACGTTGATCTCAACAATATTAGGACCAGTGATTTCCAGAAATATCTGACTATATTTTATAAAAAGAGTTAGGAAATCAGGCAAATTATGATAAAGCAATTTGGTGGAATGATATATAGCTATTAAAAATCAATTGTGTAAAACAAAATTTAAAAAAAATAAAAATGGGGAAAAAAATCAATTGTGATCTGTTGATCAGCAGACAAAATCCTAGACCACTTACATAGTTCAGTGAAAGAATTCAGTGGGGAGAGGCCTTTTGAGGAAATACATCAAATTGTAAGCAGGTTACAGGTAGATTGCTGGACTTCGGGTGGTTTTTGACATTTGCCACATTTTTGTAGTGATCGTGCATTTCCTTTTTACTTTTTAATCTTCACCCAAGGGTATATTTTTTTTATTTTAGGGGGAGAGAGAGAGAGAGAGAGAGAGAGACAGACATCAATCAAGTTGCCTCTCCTATGCACCCCAAGCAGGGATCAAACCTAAAACCTAGGTATGTGCCCTGACCAGGAATCGAACCGATGACCTCGCGGTGCATGGGATAGTTGCTCAACCAACAGAGCCACCCAGCCACAGAGCATTTTCTTTTTAACTCAGAAATTCAAAACATACAGGAAAAAATGAAGGACAGTAGTCATATTCCCATCTGTTCTTGTTACAAGCAGTGAGAAGAATGGAGAATAGAAAAGAAAGCACGGGCCTGTCTAGAGGAGACGGGAGACATGTTTTTTGTCCCGCTGTACTGAACAGGATTGGGCAGCAGCAGGGGGTGGGGTCCTTCCTTTCTGTGGGGTCTTGTGGCTGACAGGTGTGTCTTTCCTGTTGTGCATGCAGATCATTATGATCCTGACTACGAGTTCCTTCAGCAAGACCTCTCCAACGCGGACCAGATACCTCAGCAAGTGGCCTGTAACCTTAGCCCGTTGCCGGAGGCCTTGGGAGAGTCTGGGTCTCCATTTCTCGGCCATCCTTTCCAGTTGCCTCTTGGCAGCTGCCCCCAGCCAGACCGGCCCTTAGCCCCAGGGCAGCAGACGGACACGCCGCCTGCCCTCCCCGAGAAGAAGCGCAGGAGTGCGGCCTCCCAGACCTCGGACAGCTCTGGCTCCCGCGTGTCCTACGAGCGGCACCCCTCCCAATACGACAACATCTCCGAGGACGACCTGCAGAACCCGGCCTTGGTGCAGCCCGCCCCCTTCACGCCCTTTGCTGCTATTCTCCCCTTCCAGCAAGGAGGGTCCTCAGCCTCTGTCGAATTTGTGAGTGACTTCACTGCTCCCGAATCAGCGGGTGACCCAGAAAAACCGCCTCCTCTACCAGAGAAGAAAAACAAACACAGTAAGCCTTGTCGAGCTGTCAGGAGGCACATTTTGTCACCTAAATTGGTGGTATGTTATGTGTAATTAGACCAGAACCAAACCACTGGGTTCATAAGTTCATAAAAGGTAGAACAGGTACGTGGGCACTTCTGGGAGCCTTGTTATGTCACTTCAGTACTGGTGATTGATTGTAAAGCCTGGGAGGCTGACCTCTTTATGGCTCCTGTACAGTCTCAGGCCTGGTCTCCAGGAATTTGGCCTCTTGTAATTGGAAGTCAGTTGACCTCCTGGCCTGCATACATGGTGACAGAGAAACAAGTGTCGGGGATTCAGGGCACCATTGCAGCAAGATGTGGGTGAAGCAGGAGGCATGTGAGTGTCGGGAGAGTTCCTGCAGCCCCAGGGGGACTCTCTCGGGGTCCCTGAATGGACCAGTTATTATAATACGAGAGGCCCGGTGCACGCTGCCTCTGCCTCATCCAGAAGGTCATCCGATCTAATTAGCATATTACACTTTTATTATTATAGATGATGTTATTGGGGCCCAGGGGTGGGGCTGAAATTTTGGTCATATTTTGAATATTTCAACTGTGTATTTGCCATCATACTAAGTAGAGTTCCACTGGACATTGTCTTTTCTGCTGGTTCCCCACTGCTCCACGCTGCCTGTCTGCCTCCTGAGCCCTTCCCAGTTCACCGGCACAGCTCTGCTCCGTTTTTCTTGGCAGCCTGCTGTCACCATTTAGACGTGTGTGTGGCCACATCAGCCCCACACAGCGTTCCCTGGCCTCAGGTGCCACATCCAGCAGACAGCATCTGCATTCCAGGTTCCCCAGGTTGGGCCCCTCTCAGACAAGAGGAGATCTGGCCCTGTTAGCCGCAGCAGGACTGACCCAGGGGCCATGGGAAGGAGGGCCCCCCGAGGATGGGTCGTGTACATTGCCTCGTTGGAAACCAGGGCACTTAGGAGGAAGCTGCAAATGGCAGCACCAGGAACACAACCTCCTTCACCTCCCTCCACAGAGCGCTTCAGAGCTGTTGGCCCTCCCCTCCCCGCCTTCCCTTGTCTTGAGCAGCATGCCGATTGGGACTCACACCTTTCCTTTCCTTTTCTGGAATCCTTTGAACCCAGAACTCAGGGCAGGATTGCATCTGTGCAAACCGCATCTGTGGTGCTGCCTGGCCGAGGAGCCAGGACCACCCTGCCGGCCTTCAGGACAGGTGCAGGCGGCAGCCCTGTGGGGTGGTGTGAAGGGAAGGGAGAGAGAGGTAGCCACTGTTTTCTTAGAACAAGCAATTGTCCGGCAATGTTTCCATTAACTTAGGCTTCGTTTTACGCGTCAATGTCTGTAGCGCTTGTGCCTGCTAACCTGTCGAACCTGCCGAGAGCTTGCGGGGTCTGGGCTAAAGCTCCACACGCCTGCATACGGCTCCTTACTGCGCCCTGGCCGGGGGGTGGGGTGGGGGGGGGATCATGAGCCTCCGTTTTATAGATGAAGAACCTGGAGCCCAGAGGAACTGAGCCTTGCCCAAGTTCTGGGCTGCAGAGCAGGCCTGTGCTCCCAGCGCGGTGCCCGCCTCCCACTCCGACAGGCAGGGATCCCTCCTCGCTGAGATCCCGTTCAGGTGGTGACCCCATGCAGCAGGTCGTCTTTTCCATGCCCTGTGAGGACCCCAAAGGACTGCGGCTCTCTAGGGCTTGGTGCTTCACTTCACTTCTGCCAGCTCCAGCCTGCAACGCGTCACAGTAGCTGAAGGGGAGGGAAGTAATCATCCTTAGGTTTGTGATGCAGGCAGAGCTCAGCCACCACAGTCCCGTGTCACAGAGCAGCCTCGTCCTTCAGGTGCTCTGATGTCCCCAGGGTGCCCAGCCCCTTTTCATGAGGGCAGCCCCACAAGGCCCTTGTGACTGTCTGCCACGGTCCCAGGTGCCGCTGGAGTGCCAGCCTGCCCCGGGGAGCGGGCCACTCTGTCAGGAAGCCCTATACCAGGCTGCCTTAGAAATGGACTGGCAGGTAGTCGGCGTCACTGCTGTTGCTCTGTGCTTGGTCACATTAGGTCACATCTCATCCAGGTTTCCCTCGTGGCCAGGTGGTGGTGGTCAGTCCTCTTAGGAAGCAGGTGGGCGAGACCACCTTCGTAGACCCCAGTGGAGTTGGTTGTGCAGCCGCGGCAGCTAGTCTTTTGGGGGAGGAGGTATCTTTGCCTGCCCGCCTTTGACAACCAAGTTCCACACGGTGCTTGTTGGAGCTAAGGCATTCTTATTGGTCCTTTTAAATAAAGAGGGCGATTGCCAGAAAGACACACCTAGAGAGAAGTTCCTATCTACCTTGACCCCAGAGGATGTGGAGAAGAGCAAGGCCATCTCGCTGCCTTTGTGCCTGCTTTCTTCAGCTCAGGGTCTAGATCAGTGGTTCTCAACCTTCTGGCCCTTTAAGTACAGTTCCTCATGTTGTGACCCAACATAAAATTATTTTCGTTGCTACTTCATAACTGTCACGTTGCTACTGTTATGAATCGTAATGTAAATATCTGATATGCAGGATGGTCTTAGCAACCCCTGTGAAAGGGTCGTTTGACCGCCAAAGGGGTCGCGACCCACAGGTTGAGAACTGCTGGTCTAGATCCTTTGGTTTGCTGACTGGTTTGGGTCTCCAGGTAAGCCCTGACTTTGTAGTTGTTTGAAATTACAAAATTAAGCTCTACAAAGTTGTCCTTGCCACTTTTTCCTGGCATCTGAGTCTCAGCTCCGCCTAGCACGTGCTCGCGGCACTTGTGACGGGACCCAAGGGGAAGCACCCACTTAGGATGGTGACTTGGATCTGCCACCCCTTTGCCTGCCGCACAGGGACTTAGCTTCCTTTTCTTTCCAGCCCTCACCGCCACTTCAGCTCCCCTTAGCGTGCGTGCAGCAACTGCAGGTAAATGTATTAGTGTGTCCCGGGCAAGGGGGCATCACATTGGACACGCATGTGTAGCGCATATCCTACCACCTGGGTGCTGCCCCAGCGACCTGGACAAGGGGAGAGTGCTGCAGGATTTGAGGCTGCCTGACCGAGACTTTGCTGTAGGATCAGGTCACAGAGGTGGAGGGGGATGGGAGAGAGGGCTTCTGCTACAACCCGCCTTCATGGCTTCGTAGGTTTACCAGGTGTCTGCGCACGTCTGTTCCAAACCATTGCTTCTCCCAGAAGCCTCTGGAGTCTTCAGAACGGCCTGGCTCTGCAGGTGGGGCTCAGGTCACTAACAGCGAGAGTCAGGAATACAGTGAACACCTTTTACAGCCCCCAAGTGAGTCCTGAGGGCTCCGCGCCTGCCTCCAGAGAAGGTGCCTCCGAGGATGAGGTCACTGAGATGTGACAGCTGAGCTCTTTGTGCTCTGACATCTCACCGCCTGCCTGGTGAGGTCCTGCCATTGTCTGCTTGGAGGTCTCCGTGGGTGCTGTCATGCTGTGCAAGCGAGAGAGCCTGCCCCTGCGTGCAGGCAGCTCCACCAAGGGGTAGCAGCGTGGTGTCAGATGGCGGTGGTGGCAAGGGCTGGGGTTTCCCAGAGGATTGTTGGGGGCGGTGGGTGTGTGCATTTGAATCTATGCCCTTTTCTCCCCTCCTCCCCCCAGGGGTTTTCTCTAGCCTCTCAGCTGGAAGGGGAGAGTAGGGTGGCGTTGCTGTGTTTCTTGCACACCCAGTGGGCACATTACAAGTCCCACCCCAGCGGCTCGGCCTGGCAGTGCTGAGGGACACATGTTCCATTCATTCCTTCATTCTACAAACGCTGTGTCCAGACACCTCCTGTGTGTCAGCCACTAGTAATACGGACACTGGCTGGAGTGAGAGGCAGCAATCCTGTGACATCTGCTTTGAAAACGTGCCATGAACCAGACCTCTCAGCACCTCACCCCCACGGGGACCTTTCACTGAACAACCTCAGCAGCCCCGATGGTCTTCACAAGACAAAGCAGCGGCGGGCGCCCCGGAGCCCCCCATGGGTCCTGCCCATTCACGCAGCCCCGCCCCCCCTGGGGATGGCCTCACCTCCTTCCCTGTCCCCTGGACAGCTGTGTGCTGCCCTCCTGGACCCGTGCCCCTCCGGCCCTTGCCTGGCCTGTGCCCTCTGTGTGGAGGGCTCCTCGCCATCTCACAGAGCTCATCCATATTCTAGACAGGCACCCACTTCTCAGTTCTCCAGGGTCTGGTGCTGTCTCCTGGAGGGGTGAGCCCCCATGGGCAGAGGATTTGTTTTGCTAGCCTCTTAGTCCCAGTACCTGCGTCAGTGCCTAACAACAGTAAGTGTTCAGTAACAATCAGGTGAATGATAAAAGCCCCCAGGTAACCCTGCTCCCTGTGAGGAGAGCTAAGAAGGAAACGAATGAGGGGCAAGGTGGGCTGTGTGAGCAGGGCCGGGGAAGCTGCAGTTAGCTGGGCGCAGAGGAGGGTAAGACCCAGAGGGCGGGGAAACACGTGGGAGCAGCGGGGCAGAACCCCTGAGGGTGTTCCCGGAACTGAAGGAAGACAGCAGAGCTGGGCTGAGTGGACAGCTGTGCTGCCCCGGGAGTTCCACCAGCCCTGCCCCTCGAGTGCCTGGGCATCCCAAGGGCTCTGCAGCAAAGGGACCGGTGCCCCAATGTGCTTTGTAAAAACAGGCTTTATTTCTGAGAGCAGTTCGAGGCTCACTGCGCTGAGCGGAAAGTAGAGAGTTCCCGTTGATCCCTGCCCCATCGGCCTGTCCACTGTCACCTTCTCCACCAGAATGCCCTGTTGGTGACGTCAGTGAACCTGCACTGACGTGTCTTTGTCCCCCAGAGCCCACAGCTGGGGGCTCCCTCTTGGTGTCCACTCGCTGCATTTGCACGCATGTGCCCCCATGTCACACAGAGTGGTCTCACTGCCCCGCTGCTGGGAGAGGGGGGCCCTCCTGCAGCTCACCCCCCGGTGCCAGAACCAGGGCTGCCGCTCTCTGTCCGCAGTGCTGGCCTACATGCAGCTGCTCGAGGACTACTCGGAGCCGCAGCCGTCCATGTTCTACCAGACGCCGCAGAACGAGCACGTCTACCAGCAGAAGAACAAGCTGCTCATGGAGGTGTACGGCTTCAGCGACTCCTTCAGCAGCGCAGACCCGCCGGACCTGGCGCCGCCCCCCGCCCTCCCTCCCAAGCAGCGGCAGCTGGTAAGCGGCTCCTCCCAGGTCCCCTCCCTGCTGCCAGGGCCACAGGCCTCCAGGAACCAGAAGCACCTCCTCGTCCTCGGTGCAGGGGCCTGGGCTGGTGTGAAACCCCCATCTCCCACATGGGGCTCTCACTTCCCCTGCGCAGCACCCGTGCAGCCTGTCTCCTCTGCTGCTCCCCACCTGGGGGTGGGGGCTCCTTTCCTTCCAGAGCAGCCCATGCAGCTGGGACTGGCTTGAACTCAGAATGTTGCTTTCTCTGCTGACAGTCTCTTGCATTTTTTTCTCTCTTCTTTGGCTCCAATATAGACTCCCAGAAAAGAGGGACTCAGAGCACAGGGCATGGTCTGTGTAGGGCCATCTGTGGCCTATTTACATAATGGGCCTAACCAGACAGTGACTTACTCCTCCCCCTGGCCAGGGATGCCCATTGGAGCAGGATGGTTTTAAACAGAGCCACGCTGTCGGGCATGGCACCGTGTAAGGCTCCATGCAGTCCGGGGAGCTCAGCTCTGCACAGGCAGGCTGTCCTGGTAGGCTCGGCCAGGCAGGAAAGCACATGAGTGTGCCTGCCGCATGCCCCTAACCTCTCTTAGCTGCCAGTTTACTAGCCAAGCAGACTCTGGTCAGGCACTAGAACCCAAGCATCCTGCCCAGCCACGCAGTCCAGAAGAGCACCCCGCAAAGGGTGTTCTTGCCTCTTTCAGAGCTTCATGTGCTGTTTTTCCCATTTGCTGGCCTGCCCAGTAGTGTTTTAACAAAGAGGGGGCTGGGATGACCAGCTGGGCCATCCTCTGTCCATCGCCAGAGGCCCTGACCGTGCTGCCTTGACTTTTCTGGGAGGCAGCGGCCAACTGTAGGACAGAGGTCGCTGGGTCACTCCTCCCAGCCACATGGGGCTCGGCAGTTCTGTGCTTGGGACTTGAACCCACACCCAGTCCTAGGGGTCCCCAAGCCTTCCCAGCTCCGGAGGTCCAGCAGACCAGGCAGAACCACAGCCAGCATTTTGGGAAACAGCCTGTCTACTGGAGGAAAGGCCAAGCTTGGATTCGGGAGTCCTGGGTTCCAATCCTGCCATTAACTAGCCATGATCACAGGTTGTGCTCAGAGTCTCAGCTCTTTACTGTCCTGCCCATCCCGTGAGCGCCTGAACACACCAGACTACGAATGTAATTGCTCTGAAAATCTTTCAGGAAGGGACCTTCTCCACGGGAACATAAACGCTGCTCCAGAGACCCCTAACCTAAATGTTTGCTTAAACATCTGGGCCAGATTTCGTTGAGATTTGAAACCGGCCCCTCTGCAGTGTCCATAGGTTCCCATCACTGTCCTTGGGCATCTTCTCTGTACGGTGGAGCCACAGGCCTCCGGGTGTTTGGGGACAGACCCCTAATGAGCACATGAGGAGCCAACCTGTCAGAGAGCTCCCAACCTCGCCTCGCTGGCAGGGCGTCCTGAGGGAAGCCCAGAGAGAGCCTGGCAGGGCCTGGGAACTGGGCAGACTTCGCTAGAGCACCTCCACACACGGGGGCTTTCGTGTGGTTTCACATGATCCTCCCCCAGCCCGTCAGCCCACTTCCAGTAACCTGAGGCTGCGAGCCAGAGAGACTTCCGCATAGCCCACCGCAAGAAGCAGAAGAGTTGGGGACAGCTCCCAGGCACATGTGTGACGCCCTCTGCAGGCTGCTCAGCACACCCTCTCTTAAATGCAGACTCAGGAAGTGTTACCCACTTTACTCACAAAAATGGGAGTAATGAGTACTCAGGCCTGTTGGCACACGTGCACTGTGGAGGGCATGGTTCTAAGTGCTTTACATGGATATTGCCCTCCAAGGTGTTATCCCTATCTTTCCAGGTGAAAAGCCTGAGGCCCAGGGAGCTTTCAGTAATACCCAAGGTCTTCCTTAAATGGCAGGGCCCAGATTCAAACCCAGGCAGCCCAGCTCGATCTACACTCCGCTGGAGGACAAATGAGTCCATGGTCTACCCCACCAAGGAGGGCCGGAGGCCCTGATAGGCGGGAAAAGGGACTCAAACACATTAGGCCTCTCTTTCCCCTCGCCCCACTTCCGGGAGACACAGTGTGTGAAAGTTAGCTTTAAATCCATCGTAAGGAAGCGAAGGAGGGGCCAGACTTCCGGGAGACACAGTGTGAAAGTTAGCTTTAAATCGGTCGTAAGGAGGTGAAGGAGGGGCCAGGAGCCTTGGAAGGTGTCTCCGATCCCCAAACTGAGCCAAGAAGCACCCCTCTCCAGAATGTCCGAGCGGAGTGGGGTTGCAGCCTGCTTAGCCTTTGTGCATACACACTGACTGTTCTCTGCTTCTCTCCCTCCTTCCCGTCCTCTCTCTCGTCCCTCTGTCCAGCAGGCCTCTTATGCTGCTTCTTCCTTCTCCTCTGTCTCCTACTGTGTCCAGCAAACTAAAGTGGCCTTCACCCCCGAGGACGGCAGTGCCACTCAGGGCCTCAGTGTGTCCGTCTCTAACTCCTTTCTCAGCCGGCACGGCAACTTGCCCGTGCCCTCGGTGAGTGCTCCCTGCTGCTCTTTCCTCGGAAATGGTGGATGTGGTCTTCCGTTTGTAGCCGGTGCCCTCCCAACGTGTGGGGCTGCTCATCGTGGACTCTGCCCTTCTGCAGATCCCTGCACCGGATAGGGTAGGGGATGCGGGGTGGGTCTCTGGGCTCGAGGACCGTGTGAATGGGGGGGTGCGGGGATGGGCACTGGTGGTGGCCACACTTGCAGCCATATCACTCAGGCATCGCCTGCAGAGACGTTCCGGCCTTTTGTTAAACGGGAATATTCCTCACAAAGGAAGCAAAGCCCAGGAGAGCAGGCTCTGGCAGGGCCTGAGAGATTGGAGTTGGAGGGCTGTGTCAGTTAGCTTTTGCTGTGTAACAAACTGCCCCAAAACGTAGTGGCTTCAAACAGCCGTGACCATTTCTCATTGCTGAGAACACAGGTTGGGAGGGCGATGGTGCTGATCTGGCCCAGGCTGACTTTGGCTGACTTGCTCGCATCCCTGAAGCCTCAGCTGGGACAGCTGGGCTGACTGCCATCCACACCCTCCGTCCGCCTCCATCAGGCCCGCCTGGGCTTGTCCAGGGCAGCTGGCAAGGTTCCCAGGGAACAAATGGAAGCGTGGAAGGTATCTGAGACCTGGCGCAGACCTGGCACTCGGCCACTTCCACTGCATTCTCTCGGTTCAGGCACAAGGCCAGCCCGGGTTCCGGGAATAGGGAAGTGGATGTGCCTCTTGGTGGCAGTTGCTGGCAGAGGGGATATTTGCAGCCATTTTTGTAAATAGTATTCTTCTGAGATGTAGGGACACTAGCTCCTTAGGAAGCATAGTGTTGTCTTTCACTGGAATCCACATCTGTCCAAAAACCTGAACAGCTGCCGTTCCCCTTCAATCTGCACCCGTGAAACTGGGGGGCAGGCGGGGGCTGGGGGACAGACTTAGAGAGGGAGCCACGTTCGGGTCCCTGCAGTCAGCTGCTCCTTGCGCTTTGTTCGTCCTCCCGCCTCCGTCTCCTCCCTGCGTGAGGATTCCCACGGCGAGCTTCGGGAGTCCTTCCTGCTGCCCGTGACTTAGGGCTCGGAGTCCAGTCTTGGCTCTGCTCTGAGTCTCACATGAGAGCACGGGCAAACGCCTAAACCTGCTGGCACCGCCCTCTCCTCTGCCTGCGGTTGCCCTGGGGACCTTCCAAGACCCGGCCAAGCTTGGGGTCCCAGTGCGGTAGTTCCCAGGCTGCATTGCTGGGCACCATCCAGTGCCTGTTGTGAGGACCTTGGGGTGCAGCCTTCC
The DNA here is from genome assembly GCF_000327345.1 of Myotis davidii. Lineage (NCBI taxonomy): Eukaryota > Metazoa > Chordata > Mammalia > Chiroptera > Vespertilionidae > Myotis > Myotis davidii. The sequence continues at coordinate 956,373 of NW_006283994.1, forward strand.
TCTGGGTGCCAGGGCCTAGCTCACAGAGCTCTCCGCGTCCCTGCACTTGCCATGGAGAAGGAACACCCCCTCCTACCCCTCCCACCCTCGGCCTGTGCACAGACGCCCTCTGTTTCCGTAGCAGGCACTCTGGCAGGCTCCTTTCACAGATCGTGCAAAACTTGGCCCTCAGACAATCCCAGCTCTTGACTGTATTTGCCCTCTATGAACAGAGAGTAAGTGTGGATTATCCTAAGAGTATCTACAAGGTCCCTTTTGAGCAGTTTGGGGTCCCAGGGCTGTCAATGCTCTGGACTGTTTGCTATGGCATGAAAGGAAGTAGGAGGGTGTTTTAACTAAGTTTGGGTCTGAGGGAGGCTGAGGCATCCAGCATCAGAAATATACGAGATGCTCAGCACCAGCTCCCAGAGGAGCCCAGGGAATGAGCTAAGGAAGGTGCTTGTTTCGTGGAAGGAAGGCCACCCCGCCCCAGGCTCCGGAGCCGTGGGCGTGGCCTGAATGTTTGGAGAGCGGCCCTTTATTCCCGACTTCCTTCATCCCTTGGTCATCAGTCTGGTGTGGAATTCTGAAGGGTGCCACTTGGAACACAGCATGGTCAGATCTGAAGGCTGTTCTTGGCCCAGTGACCTGCCACTTCAACCAGAAGATTCTAACCATCGAAAACCACTTTGCCAAGGGAATTTATAGACCATAAACCTCTATGGACCGATTTAAATGGAGGTGGGCGCTGAAAACACATTTCTGTTCCCTCTTCCTGGGACCCCCGAGCACAGGGCCTCTCCTGGCGTGGGCCAGGCAGCAGGAAGGGCCGAGGCCGCAGGACAGAGCCATCGTCCTTGTAGGGTTAAAGGGAAAGCACGTGTGGAGAGTGTAACTTAGTACCAGACGCGCTGCCGGCATTTGGTAAAGAGGGGGGTGTTACACTGTTTATTATCACACTGAGAGGCTGCTTCCTTTCGGTGGTAGTCCCGGCTGCTTTTCCTCAAGGCTGTAAGTCCTGTGAGGTTAGGGCCTGGACTCTACATGCTTGCATGGCACAGAGCTCAGCGCGGAGCAGCAGTGGCAGGTGCTCCGTGATGCTGACCCAACCCAGAGGACCTGCCTCACCTACAGCATGAGCCCTGACCAAGGAGGGCAGTGGGGCTCCCCTGGCGCATCACCCTGCTTCCCAGCATCTCATCAGAACAAGCCACTGCGGGCTCGTCACATGACGGCCTCTGTTCCCATGAATCAGACGCACTGCTCAGGCTGTGGCCAGGAACCCTGCTTCTTCCTCATTTCCCTCTGCTGACCCAAGAGGCTGTGGCTGCCAGCTGCCCGAGAGTGTTACAAATAGTTCCTCTCTGCTGGGCTCCTCGGAGTGTTCGCCCGGGGCCGTAACGCCCGTCCTGCCGAATGCCTGCTTGTGTGGCCAACGGTGCCTCTGACGTGTTGTCTGATCTGGGCTCCATCCCACAGGGAGCCTTGACACAGCCTTGGGGAAGGAGGTGCATGCGGACCAGCACCCCTCCTGGGTTTCCAAGACCCTCAGGGACCACCTGAGCCCAGGGGCCAAATGGTTAGACGCCTGCCTCTTTCGTTAATGCTCAAGGCACTTTGGGTGGTCAGTGCTCTTGGAGCAGCTTCGGACACAAGTGCTGCAGGGGACTTGTGGCTCCATGACAGCTTGGCCAGGTGCCGCCCCGGTCCTCAGAAAGGTTATGTGGGACGTGAGCTAAGGGTTCTGTCCACACACACTTGCCTCTGTGCTCATGTTCTCCAGCGGCCTGTCGACCTGCCAGGGCCCTTCCTGCCGCTCTGTGATGGATGGAACACTTGCCCATATGGCAGAGGTGCAGACACCAGCATGGAGAAGCCGAGCCATTTGCTCAGAGCTTAAGTGAGAGCTAAGGTTAGACTCCAGGTCTCCATCGTGAGAAATCGTGTTGACATTTACGCAGTGCTGATTTGCAATCAATATTGAGACCTGGGAGAGCTGGGTGAGAAGAAAAGTCCACACATAAGCTGCCATCAGAAGGCCTTGGTGGTGCCCTCCCTCCCGGGAGCATGCACACACCTTCCTTCCCTCAGCTGCATCTCCTCAACTGAGGGTCCTCGAGAGACTTGCAACCAGGGGAGCAATGGGCAGCGGCAGCTCGTCCGGGGCTAACCCACTGATCCTGTCTCCAAGGCCCCTCTTCTCTGACTGCTCAGTGAGCCAAAGCACCCCAGCGGGGCCCTCTTGCTGCTTCTCTCCTAAGCCCTTCCTTGCTCCCTGTCCCAGCTTTCACAAGCGGAGCCTCAAAATCAAAAGGAAAGAAGAGGCCTTCGTGTGCGTGCACCTCCTAGAGCTCTAGGGATAAGTGGAAGTTAGGGCCCCTGCGTGCTGTTCAAAGCCAAACTGAGGGAAATCGTCCAGTCAGATTTCTAGAAATGAATGCAAGTCTTTAAACGGTAGTAAACCTTTCTGTAAGGAGTGGTGCTGTTGAGGTCAGTCTTCAGTGACTGCAGAGCGCCCTCCAGTGTGTTGGAGGTTTTTGCACAAATACAATTAGCCGTGAAACCACTGGCCAAAATGTAATGTTTTCAAGGAAGATCTTGTGATTCCGGTTGCAATACTTTGTCAGATGAGACGAAAAGTCCTAGGTTTCTACTCTTACCTGTCCTACTACCTAAACTTCTCCCGTGCGAGAGAATTTTGTCCTCTTTCATCCTTCATTATAAAATCCACATTAGAATTTTCCAGTGGTTTTAAAAAATAGACTCCAAGAAGTTTATTTAAAAATAGAGAAGATGTTCTAACCCCACCACGATTCTGATGCTGCCTTTCTCTGTAAGATGAAGGCAGGGGGACCGACCAGGGCCTCCTGGCCAGGCAGCGGGGATCTGCAGGGGCTCGCGCTTCAGCCTCAGCGTCTTCCCTTATGGAAAGTGGAGTTGTCGTAAATGAACACAGGGGCATCTGGGACACTGCCCGGGGCCTAGGGCAGACCCAGGGGATGGCTTTTGCAGACGTGGAGTTAATCAGGACCAGGAAGGAGAGAGGAGACAAAGCCAGCACTCTTCCCTGCCACCTACCTCCTGGGGTGACAAGCAGTGCCGTCAAGGGTCCTTTCTGGTGACCTAGATGGGAGCGATCACGTCCCATCTCTGAGAACCAGGTCCACGTGCCTCTCTGCAGGCGTCTCCTCCCTGGAGATGGGGCAGGGGGGCGGTTGTGCGACAGCCGCAGCGGTCTTCCTTCCGCGGGAAATAACTTGGGCCCACACTGTGTGGGCACTCGGTGGAGCAATGGGCAGCGGCGGCTCGGAGCCAGTGGCCAGTGCTGAGCTGTGTCCCGGGGGAGAAAGCCCAGACACACTGCAGCAGCTTCCCTCCAGTGTTTTCTCACAGTGGTGGGTAAGAATCGGAGCCTAAACCAGCTGTCCAGTAGCTTGTCTGTTTTGCTAAGTAGCATCCAAAAGCACTCACACCGCAAGCCTTGCTGAGCCAGGAGCATGCAGTGGTGAGCCATCTCCGCGCACACTTCACGACAGGAAGTCCAGTAGCGGAAGTGATTGCGTTTCCTGTAATTGGTGGGGTTCTCTAAAGCTTGGCACTCAGGTCACTGTGGAGCAGCCGTTCCGAGCAAGGCCCTCTGGCCTGTGGCTCCGGCCCACAGCTGCTGGCACACCCCGGCCTTCTTGGACGCCCTCAATCTTCCTTCTGTTCAGAGGAACTCAGTGGCACGGCATGTTGGGGGATCAGCGTTTTCCATTGAAATATCTGCTTTCTTGCCAGCACAACACAGGGCGCCTCCCTGGTCATTTTTCACTCCAGGACTTTAATGGAAAGCAAGTGTCCGGGGAAACTGGTACCCGGCCAGCTTCGGTGACTTGGCTTTTTAGGCTGTGAGTGACCACATGCTGACATGCACGGTTGTCATCCCTTACACTCAGAGCCCTCGGTCCCCCCAGCTGTGTGTTTTCCAGGGTGAGTGTGGTTCTGGGGTCTCATGAGGGCAGATCTCTGCCTCCTGGCTTTGTAGTCCACCCAGCCAGGCTCACTGCCTTGGCACGCTGGTCGTCACAGAAACTCAGCCAGGAGAGCTCGCGCGGTTAGGAGGCTGGTCCTGCAGGGCTATGGCTGGCAGTCAGGGACTGTCACGTGCTCAGGACCCTCGCCGAGTGTGAGCCATCCCCACACATCGCCCAGGAGCTGAGCCATGTGGTACAGGTGTGCGGCCTATCCTGCCGCCTGTGGAGCCGTGTGGTACAGGTGTGTGGCCTATCCTGCCGCCTGCTTCTTCCTCTTTGTCGTCGGGACCAGACGGCACTTCATGTAGTTTAATGAGATGGTTCATGCAGAACCTTGGGCACCCATCTGACCACCAAGGAGCATTCAGCAAGAGGAGCTGGTCATCATCATCATGAGATAGTCTGTGTGGCCCTTTGAGGGACTATGTGATGTTGGAGGGGTGCCCCCTCTCCTAACGGCGCTCCTTCCCAAGAACTGGCCCTGGCGCTCTAGCTCTGCAGAAACCTCCGGTCCAGAAGGCAGCACCTCTGTTTTAGACCCTCAGCCCCGCCAGTCTGCGCGGCTATAAATAAAGCTGCTGTGGAGAGGCAGCCGTCCCGTCAGAGGCAAGGCCGGGCACCAGCCAGACCCTAAAATAAACTTGGGGCTCTGCTGAAGTGGTGTTTCTGTCCAGCGGCCAGCTCCGCCTCTCTCCCTGCTCGCATGAGTAAATAGGATCGTGCAGGGCCTGAAAATGGTCTGATGATGAGCCCCGACGTGGCCCTCATGTCTGCAGAGCCCCCGGAGAAGCCTGAGCTTTCTGGTGATTAGAGAGCAGCCCCTTGCAGCTCTCCGCCCCCAGAAGGTACTCCTCCAGCTTGGCGCCTGTCCTAACAGGACTGCATAGCTTGAATACCAGAGCTGCTCAGGAGCCCCAGCCTAGCCCGAGGGAAGGAGGGAGGGCAGGAGGGCAGGAGGGCGGGCACTTAGTCCTGGAGATGCAGACCTCCCCCCTTTCTCCTTGGTGGCTGTCCCTCCCCTGCAGTGCCCGCCCTGGTGCGGCCGGAGCCTCCGTCCCCAGCTCCCTCTGTGGGCCTGCACCTGGGCAGCGCCTGATGCTTGTCTGCTACCCTCCACCCAAAGTTGAGACACTGCGAAGTCAGGCAGTGTTCCAGGCGCTCCAGGAATAGCGTGAGAAGCAGTCCCTAAGTATTCCTCCGTCCAGCACACCTGCTTGGCCCTGTTACATGCCTCAGCTCTGCTGTGTGCAGTGGTGCCCAGGTTGGTGTTGGGAGGGCAGTGACGTGGGTCAGGTGCCTGTCACGGGTCAGGCCAAGTTCAGCACTCACAGGGCGTCACCATTAAATCCACACAGAGCCTGTGGCAGAAGTGCCATTGTTTCATCCCAGGTGCATGTGGCTTGAAAGTGTGCCCTCCGAGCCATTACCCTGTCGCAGCTCCCAGAGAAGGCCCCAGTGGTGTGGGAGCCGCCACCCTGAGCTTATCACATGAGACCTGTGTAACAGGCCACATGATCAGTGAGGAAGCATGATGTGTTGTGATCACACAGTAACTGTTGTGTAAGTCAGGGGCTTGTGTGGCAGGGCCTGCTCAGTGCTCAGTGAGCTTGCAGGGGAGGGGTCAGGAAGGATAGTGTCGGGACTCCAGCAAGAGCTGGCCTTTTTGTCTCAGTCCATTCGGCTGCTATTTGTTAACAAAAGGTGGCTTGTCAGCAACAGAAATGTGTTCTCACAGTTTGAGAGCTGAAAGTCCAAGATCAGGGTGCTAGCATGGTTGGTGAGGACCCTCCAGGCCCCAGACTTTTCACTGTATCTTCATGTGGCAGAAGGGCCAGCCTCTCTCTGGAGCCTCTTTTTTTTTAATGGATTTTAGAGAGATTGGTCAACTTGTTGTCCCACTTATTGATGCATTCATTGGTTGATTCTTGTATGTGCCCTGACCGGGGATCAAACCCACAACCTTGGTGTATCAGGATGACCCTCTGACCCACTGCACTAGCCGGCCAGGGCTCTCTGGAACTTCTTGAGGGCACTGTGGCCACTCAGGCTCCACAGCCATCAGCACGAGAGCCGCTGGGCTGGGGTGTGGCAGTATTTGACTTTCAAGGGGTAAGTCCAAAGAGGTTTACTTACCCAAAAGGTTCAGCGTGAGTCAGTATGACCCGGTATCTGACGGTGATGTTGAGCTTAGCCACCAGGCTCCTGAAGGACTGGAGGCATCGGTTGAGAGAGTGATAGCAGAGGACATGACCGCCTTACAGAGTGGGGCCTGCTGTCCTTGGGGCGTCCTGCCGTGGAGACCCTGAGGACAGCGCTGGTCAGCCTCCAGACCTCTCATGGGAGGATGCCCAAGGGGGAGGTTGGTGGGAGGGGGTGGTACTAGGCCAGAGGACCTGGGGCTGGTTGGGACTGGTCCGGGGCCTCCACGGAATTACTGTGAGCAGTCCACGGAATTACTGTGAGCAGCCTGTCAGAGCTCCGCTGAGTTAATCTAATGACTTTCTCTCTTGTCTGTTTCCTTCTTCCCATCTCCTCGTTTGTGTTTGTTTTCCCTTGGATTCTCTAGTATAAATCGGTGTTTAGGTCCTACTCCCAGGATTTCGTGCCTCACAGCCAAGCTTCCGCACAACCTTTCCTCCCGTCTACCTCCTCTTCCTCTCCGCACTTCCCACCTGTCCACCAGTCTCAGAGCTCGGACCTAGCGCGGCCCGCCGCGGCCACTCTGCCTCCCAGCGCCGCGGACGGGCCTCCTCCGTCTTCTCAGGAGAGCACCTTTCATGGGAGCACTGTCTGCCTTCCTTCCGAAACCTCTCTCCCTGCCTCACCCCAGACGCCTTCGGTGAGAACTCCGCACACCCGTGCGGGCTGCGTGTGTGAGAAAGCGGTGTCGCTGCTCAGGAAACCTCCTCCACTCGCGGTCAGGTGTGGGCAGCACGGCTAGTGCAGGTCCCGAGCGGACAGCCTTCTACAGAGATCCCGACACCAGGGCTCTTAGCTTCCGTACGTGGGGCTGCGGCCACTAAGAGACGGTCCGTGATGGTGAGCACAAGGTAGAGGATGTGGCTCGTTTTCTGTTTGACTGATGGTTAGAGGAAGGCGCAGAGATTACAGACGCGCCTCTGGCTGTGTGCGGTCTGAGTGCGGGGCCTGCTCTCCTGTGCTGGCCACGGACTGTGACCTTCCTCCGCGCAGGCAGGTAGGGCCGAGCAAACGCAGGCAGGGCATCTTCACGGCTGCCAGAAATTCATTAGAAAGTGTAAAAAATTCCTCCCCCACGCTGGGGACCCTGCTGTCCCCACCACGGCAGAGTGGGGAGGTGCACCTCTGAGGGCAGTGAATGGCCCGGGCCTCTTGGGAGAAGATCCCGCAGGAGGCGTGTGTCCCCCGGACACCAGCACGGGGTGGCCAGGCAGCTTTGCTCTGACCTGCGTGCACATGGCCACCGTCTCCTCTCCCGTGGAAGGAGGTCCCGGCTGGGCTCCCACAGGCTGCCTGCTGGGCCTGAGGCCGGCTGGAGGCCGTCACATGTGCTTTCCTCTTGTCCTTCTCCCCAGAGTGAAAATGCCAGTGAGGAGGCTGGTGGGGGTGAATACGTCAGTCTGTACTCCTCTGGCCAGAGCAGCGCGGAGCTGGCTCACTCTCGAGGAGTAAGTAGCCTCGGGCTGCCTTGTGCATGCGGCCGCCTGGCAGGACTTGGCCCAGCTTCTGTCTGGCTGCGCCTCTCGGTTCCCAGCAGGCCGGGCCCGTGGGAGAGGACGTGGCTGCTGTGTAGGTCTTCCCGCGGCTTCTGCTTCCGTGCATGTGGCACTCCTCGAGCCGGGCCGGTGGGACTTCTGGAATCTGTGGGGCTGCCTGCTGATGGCCTTCCACGTCCGTGTGCTCTTGGGACTTCCCTCAGTCCCATCTTCTAGTGTGAGGTCCACCCTCCATCCCTCCCCCACAGGGAGGCTCTCTCCCCACACGGAGCCTTCCACCCTGTCACCCCCTCTTCCTGCCCAGCACCCCCTTCACCCCTTTGGCAGCTGCTCCCCTGGCAGTGGTGAGTCTGACACCTCCCTCCTGAGGACCACCTGACACGGCACGTTCTGCTGTCCCCGCTCCCGTCGAGCCAAGCTCAGCAGTTCCGTCGGGGAGTCAGCTTCCAGGTTTTGCTGCAGCAAAACATGAGCAAGTTCAAAAGCCTCAAAAATAACTCTCCCCAAGGGAATCCCCACAGGGTCCTGGATGTCCACCCAGGCTGCCCTACTTAGTGTTAGCAAGTCCCTAGAGCAGCGGTTCTCAACCTGTGGGTCGCAACCCCTTTAGCAGTCGAACGACCCTTTCACAGGGGTCGCCTAAGACCATCCTGCATATCAGATATTTACATGATGATTCATAACAGTAGCAACATGACAGTTATGAAGTAGCAACGAAAATAATTTTATGGTTGGGTCCCAACATGAGGAACTGTATTTAAAGGGCCAGAAGGTTGAGAACCACTGCCCTAGAGTATTGTGGGATTTTCAGTGCAGTGGGATTGGACCCTGTGTGTGGGAGCTTAGCTATTTCTACCCTGGAGTTCTCACCTCACCTATGCCCTCCGGTGCCCCGCCCCCCGCCCCTGGCATCATCCTGGGCTGGCCCTCCAGAGCCCGCCCCCTACCTGGTGCGTGCTCCATGCTGACCACTCTTACTGGAACCCACTCCATGACGATGTCCCACAGGCTCTTGCTGCCGTTCTGTGCTGGCCTTGGTGGCAGACCAGGGATGCCGAGTGCCGTGTTGTCGCTGAGCAGGGTGGGCGGGTTCCCAGGAAGAAATGAGGCTGCTGGAGGAGGGCGGGCACTCGTACCCGGGAGCAGCTAGACCCTTTGGAGCCAGCCCTGGGAGGCCATCGAGCACTCGGTCCTGGGCACGATCTTTAGCCAGGTCCGCGAAGCTCTGCTGCCCACCCACAGGGCTAAGGACACAGGTGGGGAGGTAGAAAGCCCTGGGTTTGAGTCGCTGCGGCCTTCTAGCTGTGTGGTCTTGGGCAGGGCCCTTCATCTGTGTGCGTGTGTGGATGGGCAAGATGACACGAGCTAAGGGACAGGGCCTCGGCGTGGCAGCAGTGCCTGGCTGAGCTTTGCTGAGTAATATCAACTGTGACATCCTTTTCCCCACAAGGTGGTTGGGATGGCTTCATCTCGGTTGGCAGCTGGCATGTGTTGTAAGCAGTGGCACCTGCACGGTCCCAGAGGCAAGATGCTAGTTGAGAGGCCCTGTGATGTCTGTGCAATGAGCCGCGTTCATGGGCAGCTGGCTCACATCTTGGACCCTCCCTAGGAACCTACACTCTAAAGCCACCTGCAGGCAGGAATACTGGGAAGCAGATCAGCCCCGCATGGGCACCTGTCAAACCCAGCACTGGCTTCTCTTTTCAGGAATCGCCAGCTGTGAGAGATGGACATCCCAGAGATCCCTCCTCGGTTGGCAGTGCCCCTGGGAAGGAAAGCAGAGACGGAGAAAGGTAGGGCATGATCACAGGGGCCCGGAGTCTGCTGGCAGGAGGTTCTATGTCCATGTTCTTCCTTTTTTTGTGATTCTCACTTTAACATGCTCAGGGTAGAAAGCATGAAAGTACAGAAAATGCAAGAAAACAGGAAAAATCACAAATAACCCACCGTGAAGGCCTTCATTCTGTCCTGCAGTCGGCCATTACTTGTTGGTCACCAGCACACCGTTATCCACCTTACTGACTGCCGTGGCGGGCTTTTGGGTCCTAGGCAACGTCCTCGACCTCATCCAAGTTCAGGTGCAGTGAGAGAGTGAAAAACATCCCCCAAAGTTTTTATGTTTTATAGATGCACTGTATATCGTGTATTCTTAAACCATTTGAAAGTAAGTTACAGAGTGACTCTCAGCTCCTAAATACTCTGCATGCCTCCCAAAAATTTTAAATGCCTACCTGATGACAGTACCATGTCACGTCTAAGAAAATAATACACTTCCTCATATCAGCACACTACTTGACAGGTCCCTGATTCTCCCTAAATGTCTTGTACGGCTTATTTTTTTGGAACCAAGATCAGTCAAGAGTCATCATTGCATTTAGTTGTATGTCCCTTTCACCTCTTGTAGCATTTCAGTGTTAGCGTAAGGCAGGCCTGATCAGGTCTGAAACGGTAGGCGATTTCTCTAGTGTGCTCTTACAGGGTATACTGAGCAGGGCGTGCACCTGCAGCTTCATGATGGCACCTCTGTGGAATGTTCCATGCACAAGGTGGGCAAAAGGAGGCTTACAGTTATGAGTACATGAAACACAGTTTATTCTTGTATTGTTATTTAATTACTAGAGGCCTGATGCATAAAATTCGTGCACGGGGAGCGGGGGCAATCCCTCAGCCCGGCCTGCATCCTCTCACAGTCCAGGACCCCTTGGGGGGTGGCGCCTGCCAGCTCAGGCCCGCTATCCCCAGGGAACGGCCTAAGCTGGCAGGCGGACATCCTGCTCGCAGTCTGGGACACTTCGTTCCTTCCCGCCCGCCTGCTCGCTGCTCCTTAGCGCTCAGCTCCTTGCTCCTTAGCGCTTCCACAGAGGCGGGAGAGGCTCCCACCACCGCCGCTGCACTCGCCAGCCATGCGTCCGGCTTCTGGCTGAGCAGCGCTCCCCCTGTGGGAGCACACTGACCACCAGTGGGCAGCTCCTGTGTTGAGTGTCTGCCCCCTGGTGGTCAGTGCACATCATAGTGACCAGTCGTTCTGATCATTCCGCCATAACAGTCGCTTAGGCTTTTATTATATAGACCTGAGGCCTGATATATGAAATTCGTGCAAGAGTAGGCCTTCGTAGTCGTGGCTGCCTCTGCCCTTGCAGCCCTGGCTTTGTCCAGACAGTCCACTGTTCTGCCATTCGGTCGATTTACATATTACACTTTTATTATTATAGATTGTATTAGTTTCCATACAAACAACTGTAATCCTACTTTTGCACACCCCCGTTTCAAGCTTTTCCTCCCTCTTTAGTCCAAGGTTCAGCTATCTCGGGGGTCTGGGTGTCAAGCTAGGCCATCCCCAATGTCATTGTCAGACCCCAGCATAAATGGTTGAAGAGGTGGTAAAAATAGCAAGAGACCGAAGAAAACGATTAGAAAGCATCCTATAGGGGCCCAGCCTGCTCTCAGCCACTGTTCTGTGTCCACAAAGAGCCTGACTCACCTGCCGGCTAGGGTCCCCGGGTGCTGAGTAAGGGTGGCGGGTCTTCTAGCTTCACACCTGGTGGCAAAGTGTGCCTGTGCCACACGACAGCCCCTCGTGGGTTCCATCGAGCTCATGGGGCCTAAAGGGGCTGTTCTCAGAGTCCCAATGGCCTTGGAAAGGAAGCAGAGGGTGGGCACACTTACTGGTTAGAAACGTTGCTGGGATGTTGTCCTCTTTCCATAAAAGACACCCCCAGACAACCTTGACAGAGAAACGGGACAGGGTTCTTCCCGGGACCACGCAGTTTTGCTCTGGCCCATCCGTGTTGGCACAGGCTTCTGTCTTAGACACTTAGGGTTGAAAGTGTGGCCTGTGACCACAAGGGCAGCAGTGCCCACAGGACCCATCCTGAGAACCCTAAGCGTAAATTGGGAATATGGGAGAAAACTCAGGGAAAGTAAGGCATCTGTAGACCAGTGCCCATGTCCCCCAAATGCCTCCCAGCCACCCACTGCTCCCCTGTTGGGGGGTCTCTCCTCCCCCCTCACTGGCCCACTCCTGCCCAGCTCTTCAGTCTCGGCTTGTCTGCCCCATCCTCAGGGGCTTTCCCTGCCCTTGAGACTAGGCTGGGACCCTGCTTGTTTTTTGTTTCCTTTTTAAATATATATTTTATTGATTTCAGAGAGGAAAGGAGAGGGAGAGAGAGATAGAAACATCAATGATGGGAGAGAATCATTGACTGGCTGCCTCCTGCACGGCCCCCACTGGGAATCGAGCCCAAAACTCGGGCATGTGTCCTGACCGGGAATCAAACCATGACTTCCTGGTTCATAGATCGATGCTCTACTGAGCTACGCTGACCAGGCGACCCTGCCTGTTTTAATGTCTGTGTCTCCTGCTAGACCCAGCGCCCTCGGACAAGGGCAGGTCTGCCAGTTCACGCTTCTTCTCAGTAATGGCCCTCAGCAGCGACATGGGCAATGGCACTAAGGTCACGCGAACTCTCGCCCATCCTGCCTGGCCACTTGCTGTTCCTCTCCTTGAGCACTGACCGCACGCGGTGGCCTTGACGGAGTAACAGACCAGCGCTGAGGGAAATAGATCAGTGGAACCTTCTCCATCCCCTTGCTTAGCCCTTCTGTTTGCAGCTGGATCATCCAGGGAGAGCAGAAATGTCCCACAGTCGCCTGGCTCCTGAGGGCAGCCGGCAGCAGGTCTGGCTGCCACTGTAGCTGTGATCAGGGCTTGCCCAGGGTGGTTCCCACGGACAGGGCTGCACGGCTTCACCTGACCTCATGGAGCCAGGGCCTGTGGCACTTGCAGCACAAACCACTTGTCCCTCAGGGCCCTGAAGTCACCAGATGGTCCCGAATTGGCTCAGTCGGAGGAGGAAGTGGACGAACTGTCCCTCATCGACCACAGTGAGATCATGGCGAGGCTGACGCTCAAGCAAGAGGTGGGTACCTCGCAGGCCTTGGTGCAGAGTCTGGCCGGTGACTAGGGTGAGGGGCTTTGAGGAGAATGGAACCAGAGGTGTACCAAATAGAAGGGCCCAAGTGAGGTGCTGCCCCTCCAAGGTGGCTGCTGGGATGTGGGCTCCGTGCACCTCTTCCATCCTGGCTTAGCGCCCCAGCCACCGTGGGTGCCACCAGGTCCTGGGCAGATGGATAAGTAACAGGAGAAAGTGCCGTCCCTTCTCTGAACATCTGGCCAGTGATCTTGGGCAGGTTAGAGGTCACCTCTGAGCCCCAGGCGGATGGTTGTGAGAATGAAGTCCATGTAAGGTGCTCGGCACAGGGCTGTGGTGGGTGCGCCCTCGTGTTATTGATAGAATGACCCACCAGTTCCAGCCGGCGAGACACAGCTGTTGGGGTCTCAGACTGCCTCCATCCTGAGCTTTCAGGAGAGCTTATTGGCAAAAACAGTCCCTAAGCCTGTCAAATCCAGGGGAGCTACCCTGAGAGAGGATTGGGTCTCCCCTCTGCCCTGCGGGGCTGGAGACGCTGAGGAATGGCAATAACATGGCCCGCCCTGAGGGTGTAACCACGATCCTGGGCTCCTACTCGACGCAGCACAGATGCACAGACACGTGGAGGGCGGATCCTGCCCTTTGCACACTGGGCGGGCGGGCTGAGCCGGCCAGGCAGGCAGGGCTGACGGCATGGACAGCGGGCTCCTCTACAGGAGAGGTGCTGGTTCGTGACCCTTCCCAGAAATTTCTTCTGAACAGTCAGGTCATGGGCATAGCCACCCCCACGCTTAGCTGGAAATCCCAGGCACATTGAGGACACGAGCCCAGGAGTGAGAGTGAAACCCGGGGGGCATGTGCGTCTGCAAGATCGACCGGGGAGCCCGCGAGCGAGGTTGTGCTCCTGTCACAGCAAGGGCGGCCGGACCCTGGTGGCAGCTCTCTTTGGCTCCAGGCCAGGTGAATAAGTTAAGGCCTTGGCGTGCTCACCTGGAAATGAGGCTGTTTCCTTAACTGGCAGGCGTCAGTCACAGGCGTGGGTCCTAGAAGCAGTGTCAGGTGTAACATAAATGCCTTTGCAACACTGTACACTCTTCTATGAAGGGCTCCCCAGAAGAACCCGTGACATGACGAGTGACGTCTCCCACCTGGGAGCAGATACAGATTTAGGGCAGCTCACTGCCGCGCTGGGAGCATGAGCAGCTCGAAAGAGTCCCGCTGCCTCACTTTTCCTGGAGAGGCTGGGACGGTCCTGTCTGCCCGCCCCCCCAGGGTCCACTGTCCCCCCGTGTGTGAGAACCGCCCTCCTCGCCTCCCTGACCCATGGGTTGGTGAACAGGGAGGTGTCCCCCTGACCCAGGTGTGTCTCAGAGCAATGTGCCCCAGGCCGACGGTGTCTGGGCAGCCTCGCGGCCATCCACCTCCCAGATGAGTTCCACTCTATGCTTGTCTCCCAGTGGAGCAGGGAGGGGGTGGGCGTGCCTGGCCTCCGCAGCGTGGCCACACTGGTCCCAGCGGAGGGAGAGGGACCTGCGGTCTCTGGCACAGCACCGTCGTCGTGCCATCCCTGTCGTGGCTCTGAAACGGGCTTCTCCAGCTGCGCTGTCCTTGCAGGGTGACGACGGGCCCGACGTCCGGGGAGGATCCGGGGACATCCTGCTGGTCCACGCGACTGAGACAGACAGGAAAGGTATGGCAGTGCCTCTGCAGTGGCCTCTGTCCGTATCAGCTCCCTGGATCTGGGCGTGTCCTGCCCTCCCCTGCCCTCTCCCGCCCTCCCCTGTCCTCTCTGCCAAACCTGAGTGGATCAGGAAGCGGTGACCCTGGGTCATCGTAGTTGGAGCCGCCTGGGGAAGCAGCAGTGAAAGCCAGGCCTCTGCTTCCCGCCTTCTTGCAGCGTGTCCCCCCGTTGGTGTGAGGTAGTGACCCCAGGACCCACAGGGGTCGGGAGGGCAGGTTTCAGGTGCAGAGCTCAGCTCCACAAACGGTACCTCGAGTGAAAACGTGCTCCACAACAGTGTTCAGGTAGCTCGCAGGTGGCTTCTTACACTTTCCCTGATGTTTGCGTGACATTTCATTGCAGACTAGATGGGGTTGCATTCACGTTCGCTCAGGGGCTTCAGCCCACAGCAGGAGTGCTGCCTCCCCAGGACCTGTTCCTGGCCCATGAGGGGGAGGAGCCACCTGTGGGCACCATGTGCAGGCAGGAGAGCTGTCCTTCCACCCTGCGTTTGGCGAGGGCGAGGAGGCCCGACGAAGGCCTGTGACCTTGGTCAGGACGGTGACACTCATTTTCCTTTTACATTGTAAAAGTTATTATAAGAATAATGTAACCACAGTGTTAAAGTAAGGTGTGGAAGGAATTAAACATCCTAGTCTCTTGAAACCCTAACTTCCCAGTTTAGCTTTTGTAGATAACCAAATCCCTGTTTTATAGCAGATTTCTCAAAATACGATTCTGTAAGCTGTTAAATTATGACAGTAGTACAAGAACAATATTTACATTGCAGAAAGTTTGAAAAATAGAAAAAGCAGAAATGGCTCCCACAGACTCACACAGCCACTGTCTTGCCCTCCAAGGTGTCCCCCCTGGTGTCTTCTTTCCGGGGCAGAGCCCAGGACTGGAGACAAGTCTGAATCCTGCCTGTGCCTGTCACAGACCCTGGCTGTGCCTGTCACAGTGTAGGCACTGGGCACAGCACCCCTCTCAGGCCCAGCTTCTGAAGAGGTTGGTAGTGCCTAGAGAATGTGCTGATTGAACACACAGACACGGAACACGTCTGCACAGGGGGAGTCTCTGGAATGTCCCCTCTGGGCCTTGGGGACAGCCGTGGCTCTGCTCTGCAGGGAGCCCTCTGGCCTCTGCCGGCAAGAGGACCGATTTTCCCTTTTGCCCAAAGGACAGGGCTGAGGGGGAGCTGGCTCCAGTCCTCAGCTCTGAGCAGCGAACTCCGCTGTCCTGCCCAGTGCAGCCAGCTGTGTCCAAGGCCAGAGGGGGTCCCGCAGGCAGGGCAGCCAAAGAATGCAGTTCCTGCCAACTGCCTGGGCGAGGAGGCAAGGAGGCACCACAGCCAGCTGGGCTCCTGCTTGGCTTTGTTCATGGAAAGACTTTGAGGCTCCAGGGCTCCAGAGCCATCTGTACCTGGGACGGGTTGCTGAGGCCCGGGCCGCGCAGCCAGCTCCACAGGTGCTTCCTGCGGACCAGAGACCACACCAGTGGCTTTGGACTGGGAGGCCCCACAACTCCAGGCGTGCCGACATGGGTCCAGTCTTCCAGAGCAGGCGTTGGCTTGTGCTGGGCCCATCTCGCTTCCTTGCCCACCCTCCGAACAGAAACCCAAACTTGACATAGCGGGTGGGTTCGGGGTGCAGGAAGCAGCCTAGCCTGCCGCTGTGGTCCCTGCTCTGACTGCAGCCTTGACCTCCCTCATAACACCTGCTCTTCCAGCTGAACCCCCAGTTCAGACCCAGGTGCAGGAGCAGGTGTTCCTTTTCCTCTCCTCTGTCCTGGGAGTGTCTGCCAGGACAGGGCAGGGGCAGGAGCCAGGTTCGGCCAAGCCTGCACTCTCAGCCGGAAACGTGGGGAGCCATGAGGTTTTCCCACCGAGGGAGCTGGGGGTGAATGAGAAAAGATGGGGCAAGGTGGCCTGCGTCCCGACCAGAACAGCTCGGGAGCATGTGTGCGGGCGCAAGCGCAGCCTCAGGCGGAGGAGCACGTACTTTGGCGTCGAATCAGGACTTGAACCTCGGCTCCAGCTAGAAGAGCTCTGACATTCACAAGCCCGGCCAGGTGGTCTGTCTCAGGAGTGACCTACATTTAAAACATTTCGCCCCTTTTTTTAGTGTCGAGGACTGTGTGGCTGGGAGGGGAGGCAGCCGCACGTAACGGGGCTGAGCCCTCCAGAGAAGGGGGTCGTGTGGGAGCTGCCAGCCCAGGCGCCTGACTGCTGGAGGCGGCTCCTCCGGGTGGGCCTTGCCCTTCCCTGGCACCCGCGCGTGTCACTGTGTATTCCAGCAGCGTGCCCAGCTCTGCCCCTTCACCCTTCCCTTAGCTCTCTCGTATGGAAGTTCCCAGGGTTTGTCCCTGGGCCCAGCCTCCTGAAGGCATGACCTCCGACGTAGCTCCAGAAGCCTGCTGCTGAGGTTGAGTGATTCTCTCCCTGCCTGTGACTAAGTGCCTTTGAATGAGGGGGTCTGAACTTGGTGTCCACCAGGCGGGGGCACATTGTAGCCACCTGGTAACCACGCGTCCTTCCCTCCAGATCTGGTGCTGTACTGTGAGGCCTTCCTGACCACCTACAGGACCTTCATCACCCCCGAGGAGCTCATCCAGAAGCTGCAGTACCGATATCCTTCCCACTCCCATGGCACTGCAGGCCCAGAGCTGGAGAGGGCAGCAGGCAGGGAGGCAGCCCCACGTCCGGCTTTGGGGCCTCAGGCGAGGCTTCCTCTGCAAGCCTCCTTCCCACCTGCCAAAGGGCTGCGTGAGGTGTGCTGTGCCTGGGACAGTGAGGCCACGGTGGCAGGTGGCAGGTGGTGACAGGGTGATTCTGAAACCATTAGAATTGACACCCTGAGGGCGGGAACGTGGAGGCCCCTGCAGAGACCCAGCAAGTTGGCACCTGCAGCCTCTGAGCTGAGCTCCAGGGCGTTGGGGTGATAGTTGCAAATGTGCGGATGAGGGAATGAGACTCAAATGAGCAGCCTTGGGTAGGCATGGCCACTCCGCCTGGTGGCAGCCGTGGCTGTGGACAACTGCACGTCCACGACAGCATGGCTCCTCCCCTCCACATCCGCCCACGAACCACCTTTCCCAGGACCACTCGCTGCCTACAGTCCTGGCCCAGGGCCCATCCTGCCCCAGAGTGGGCCAGCCCAGGGTCCACTGCTCCTTGGCCCCGTCCTCGAGTCATGGCCCGTGACTGCCATCTGCTGGACAGCGCTGTCACTGGGGTTCCAGCTCCCATCCTGGGTGCCCTGAAGCATCCCCTGCTGGCCTCCTGTCTCCCGCACAGCGTGCCTTCCACTCTCCCCTTGCCCTTGCCCTAGGTCCTGGCCCCTCGGCCCTGAAGTGGACGATCCCGTCCAGAGACAGGCTCCTCAGCCTCACACATTCAGTGGCTCGCAGGCCTGAAGCAGCCAATAGTCGTGACTCCCACTTGCTGAGCGCTCGCTGGTGCTGGGCATGCTGCCGATAGGCATACGCACGTCCTTCCGGACACTCCCATCACCAGGCGGCGCGGAGAAGGGTCTGCAGGGGACAGAAATGTGGCCCTGGAGGCAGCAGGCGTGGCCTCGGGAGCTGCTGGAGGCAGTTGGGTGTGAAGGGCTGTGCGGGGAGGCGGGTGGGGGTGGGCTCTGGCTCTGGGAAGACATGGGAACTCATGCAAGAGCAGGAAACACATCTGGGCTCTGCACCTCCCCGCAGCCGGGGCTCAGGCATCTGCTGTGACCACTGTCCTCTACTTGAGGCTCAGCCAGGCAGCCCCTGGCGCTTCAGAAAGTCTAGCAGGAACCGCAGTTGAACCCGACAGAAAGGTGGGCCTGGGCGTGTGGTAGACGGCAGGAGAGGGAGTGGCTAAGGACAGTCTGAGGTCTGGGTTGACACCCACTTTACAGGCCTCTGCCCGCCCGCCCCTCCCCCACCAGTGGTGGCAGTGCCTCACTCTCCCTGGCACGTGGTAGCCCTCAGTAAATGGTAGCTGTACCCCATCCCTCCGTGTGAGAACAGCTGTTTCTTTAACCCACACTTCACATACGAGAAGTTCTCTTCCTCCGCCGACAAGTTCAAGAAGCGCGTCAGCAAGAACACGTTCTTTGTGCTGGTGCGGGTGGTGGATGAGCTGTGGTGAGTGCTTAGCCCTCGGATCGCGGCCGCGGGGCGGCTTCTCCCCTGCGCTTGCCATCCCCTCACGTCCCGCCTGCTCCTCCTCCCCGGCTACGTGCCCACAGTTCTGGACAGGGCGCCCCCAGCCTGCTCCAAAGTGACCCATCCCCGCAGGCCAGCCCTGACCCTGCCCTGATTTCCGGCGGGGCCATGCTCTGCCCCCTGGCGCTCAGGCTGCAGTTCCATTATTGGCAGAACCCATCACCCGGCCCTTTCCTAGGCTGGGAAGGAAATGCCCAGGCTCTGCCTTCCAGGTGCTTCCCTTCTGCTAGTGCGGAGCCTGGCCTGTGTCCCCGGCTGTGGCAAGGGCCGCGCACGGGAGGTGCTGAGCGTCCTGTGGCATCGAGTCTGAGGCCATGACCGTCAGGGAGTCCTCCCCGCAGAACCGAGAGCTCCTTGGGGCAGGGCTTCCCGGGGGTTTGTCTCCTCAACTCAGGCCCCACGTGGCCTCCAGGCCTGTCTGGGGCCAGCAAGCATCTGCTGAGAGGATGGTGGTCCCTTGTTACCACTGGGCCACCCCCAGCACCTGCAAGGATGCAGGCACTGTGCCTGTCCCTGTGGCAGCAGTCCCCTTCCCTCCTCGTGTCCCTACCTCACCTCATGGCCCTGGCCCTGCAGCCTGGTGGAGCTGACAGAGGAGATCCTGAAGCTGCTGATGGAGCTGGTCTTCCGCTTGGTGTGCAGCGGGGAGCTCAGCCTGGCCCGCGTGCTCCGCAAGAACATCCTGGACAAGGTGGACCAGAAGAAGCTGCTCAGGTGTGCCCACTCCGACCAGCCCCTGGCAGCCAGGGGCGTAGCAGCCAGGTGAGCTGCCTGCGTCTGCCCACAGCCCCTCCTGCCCCTGCCGCCTCTGGTGAGAGCTGTGCCCAGCAGCTACCTCTGCGCCCCGTTTCCTTAGTGCACCTCCCCAGCCCCAGTTCTGCCAGGCCCTGACGAGGTGGCTCAGGGACAGCCTAGTGCGTTCCCTGGGCTCTGAGCTTCTTCCCGGGGTTGTGAGTAGCATTGGTGAGGCACCTTTTACCAGGAAGTGGGGCACCAGGGCGAGTGGCCGCTTACCAGGGCCGGAGACAGATGGGCTGTGGTCAGCTCTTAATGAATTTCCTTCCCAGCACTCAGGTGGCAGCTGTTAATTCTCACCCAGCCCCGCTATGCCATCCTGAACGTTCCCAAGACCCTGTATGTGGTTCCCGTATGTTGCCTGCCCCTCTACCCGAGCCGAGATATTTGTTAGTGACTGTCTCCGCCTGCGTTCGCATGGCACCATCTCTGTCCCCCTGCGTTCTCGGGCAGCTGAACTGTCCATGGGTTCACAAGGGGACCTGCAGGACCCGCCCAGTAGTGTCAGGAGACGGGACCAGCACCATGGTCCAAGCGGTCACTCCCTCCAGTCCTAGCTGTCAGGCCTGCTCTGCTCCAGCTGTCCCTGTCCATTCACCTCGGGCATTTGTCTTCCAGGCCAGGGACCCTGCATGACTTTCACAGCCATGAAATAGCCGAACAGCTGACCCTGCTGGATGCCGAGCTCTTTTATAAAATAGAGGTACGCATGGGCGGGGCTCGGAGGAGACTGTCCCTGCCGGGGGAGCCACCGCTGCTTGTCCCGGGACAGCCAGCGGGTCCAGCCCCACCCAATCTACTTCCTTTTTTCAGATTCCTGAGGTTTTGCTTTGGGCAAAAGAGCAGAACGAGGAGAAGAGCCCCAACCTGACCCAGTTCACGGAGCACTTCAACAACATGTCCTACTGGTAAGGCCATGGCACGGAGCCCGCCGCGGCAGTTGTCCTGGCAGAGCTCCGCTGCTTCAGCCCTCAGCTCCTTCTCGGCCTTGCGGGCGTTGACTGAACTGGGCAGCAGAGCAAGGGGCACCTAGAGCAGAGGCTGGTTGAGGAGCCAGGCGCGGCAGGGGAAGGTCCTGGAGCGAGTGCCAGTGTCTGCAGACACGGGTGACGTTTGCACATACACACACACACACACACACACACCGCCCCCCCCCCACTGGTCCTTGCAGTCTCCCCACTGCCAGGCGGGCAGCCTCAGGGCTCCTCCTCACACTGACTGCCCGAAAGCGGGCCTGCAGGAGTGGTGGCCATTAATACTTTTGTGTAGCCTTTAATCGGTAAAGGAAAATGGAGCCCAGAAGTGTATTAATAATGTAACATAGAACTGTCGCCTCCTCAAGGCATGACTCAAAAGCGCCCACAGCCTCTCAGCATCCGAGAGGTGGTCCGGGCGCAGCGACCGTGCCGCCCTCACTGCATACAGCCCTCTGCAGCCATCGAGGGGTGGTTAATCTTTTTAAAACACTCCACGGTCTGCTTGTTCGTGAGAAATCAGGTCACCCCAGCTTTCCCTCCTTTCTCCCCAACACTGGGCACGGCCGTTTGTAGCCACACGTGGCCCTGAGCTCGGCCTCAGACCCAGCCCCGTGCTGGGCCAGGTCTCCCAGCACACCCCTGGGGGTCTGCCTAGGAAGGGTGCAGGTGGGTGAGTGCAGGCGCCCTCCAATGGGCAGAAGAGGCAAAGCAGAGGTGACCCTTCCTCCCAGTGACTGGCAGGGGCTGTGGGGAGATCACAGGGCGTCTGGGTCACTGTGAGGTCCTTGTGCGAGGCTAGCTTTGCCTTGGATGCCAAGGTTCTGAGCGGTGCCCTCGTTCGTGTCTGGCAAGGTGGCCTCTGAACCCACAGGCCTGCCCCCGCTGAGCTGGTCCTGAGGCTGTGCGAGAGTCCATCCCAGTGGTGCTTGCTCCGTTCTGTCAGGAGAGCTCTGCTGGCAAATTCAGAGCCCGCATGGCCGCGGTCCCCATCCTGGTGTTCGGCACCAGCCGCCAGGTCTCTGTGGCCTGTTGCCTCCCCTGGGACTCTTGAGAGCTGAGAGCCAAGACAGGGGCTGCAGCTGGTGCTGCCATGCCTGGGGCACTTGCGACAAGCCATGGAGCGTCCGGCTGGCCATCTCCACCAGGACCACACGGGGCCCTGAGGGGGTGCAGACAGCTCAGCTCTCCTTCCCCGGTCCTGCAGGGTCCGGTCAATCATCATGTTGCAGGAAAAGGCCCAGGACAGGGAACGGCTGCTCCTGAAGTTCATCAAGATCATGAAGGTAACGGAGCCCCGCCCCGAGCCTGCTCCTCAGCCCCGCCCCACCCCGCCCCGCCCTCACAGCCCCTCGCCTCTCTCTGCAGCACTTACGAAAGCTCAACAACTTCAACTCCTATCTGGCCATCCTCTCGGCGCTGGACTCAGCGCCCATCCGCAGGCTCGAGTGGCAGAAGCAGACCTCAGAGGTGAGCTCAGGACAGGAATGGAGACTGGGCTTGGGTCCCTGCTCTGCCAGCGCCCCACTGTGTGGCGGGGACAGCCCACCCCCGCCTGCCCTAGTCTCTCACCTGCAGTCATTGGGCCCTGAGGGGCGTGTTTGGTGCTGGGACATCACATCGTCCTGCATCCTTCGCCACAGGCTGTGCCTTGGTCCCAGTGCACCTGCTCCTTCCTTCCCTCGGCCTGTGCTTCTAGAAGGCTGCTCTGGGCGGGCTGCATTAGGCATTGTGAACAGACAGACATGCTATTGGTGGGTTTCTTCAGGGTAAGTGCTAAAGGGAAAAGGATGGGGTGTTGAGTGAGCCTGGTCAGGGAGGCCCTGGGGAAGTGTTGGTGAGGCCAGGCCCTGAGTCAGAGCTTCCTGGGAAGGGAGGGGATGCCCATCAGGGCCAGAGGAGTGCACAGACTGGAGCTGGCACCTCAGGCAGCAGGACAGGACCAGCGTGGCCAGTGGCCATGTCGCTGTGGGGGACTGGCCCTGATCACGGTGGCCTTGGGGGGCCTGCGAAGGGACTGGACCTTTATTCTGTGTGGAGGCCCAGCCCCCAGGGCTGAGCATTGGCTGGGCCGCCCGGGGCTGTCTGGAGTGACATAAGAGGACAGGTATAAAACAGCATTGTTTGGGGAAGTGGGACCTCCACACCCGGTGCTCCAGGAAAGCAGGAGGTCCTCAGGAGGCAGGGATGGCTTCTTGGAGGAGGTGACCCATCAGAGTGAGCGGCACCTCGCAGGCAAAAAGGCAGGGCCAGCCGAGTCTCCTAGACAAGAGCCCAGGCTGCATGCGGGAGCAGTGAGGTGAGGTCACCTGCCAACCGGCGGACTTGGCCTTGAGCGCAGGGAGAACAAAGGGAGGCTCGGAGCTGGAGTGGCCGGTGCAGTGTGGGCTTTAGGGGCTCACCGGGCTGTCGTTGGCACAGCCAGGCGGGAGCCTGAGCTCCAGGGCCAGTGCACGTGGTGGGCGCTGACGGGGAGGAGCCCCGGGCCGAGCAGGCACAGCAGGCGCTCTGTGCTCCAGGGAGGTGGCCCCAGGACTGGTCTCCCCGCGGCGAGGCAGAGTCCAGGTCTGGTTCTGGGTGTGTGTGTGTGGGTACCCTCGAGCATTGGCAGAGGATGGGGAACGACTTGGTCTGCGAGGAGGGGCCGGGCTGTGCCCAGCATTGTCCCAGGGCTCACAGACTCAACGTCCCTCTTGCACAGGGTCTGGCTGAGTACTGCACGCTGATTGACAGCTCGTCCTCCTTCCGCGCCTACCGGGCAGCCCTCTCGGAGGTGGAGCCGCCATGCATCCCGTACCTGTGAGTACGCCCTGCCCGGGTTTGCCCTTGGTTGCTCTGGAGATGCTGTATTGGGCTCTGTCTCAACGCTAAACTGTGTGGCAAGGAGTGCCTTTTACTTTTAAGCAGAATTGCGGGGTCCCGTGAAAATGTTCCGTCCCCTGTCCTGTTCCCACTTCTCCCTGGCCTGCAGGCAGCACGTCCAGGCGCGGACAGGCGGCAGCCTCCTCCCCCCGCAGTACATCGTGCCATATTCCGCAGGCCTCAAACTCGGCTGCACGCCACAGCCACCTGAGGGCCCAGTCACCCCAGGAACCCTGAGAGCACTAGGCATGAAGCAGCTCAGAGAGCGTGTCCTTCATGTGGGCCCTGGAAGAGGGAGCACATAGGTGTTTCCTGGGGAGGGACCCTGTGGTCAGTAGATACAGGAAGTGACAGAAAATCAAAGCTAAACAGGCTTCTGTTGCAGGCCTGATCAGAGCCCTTAGTATGCTAGTGGGCACGGAGTCTCCGAAAGGGACGGGAGAGTCCGTCGGCACTGCCCCAGGGCTGGGTGTCTGGTGGGACGTCCCTCAGAAAGGCAGATTGGACAGCCGGCTCCTCTCCCGGCCTCACTGCACTGCACT
>NW_006283994.1:980152-989811 GCF_000327345.1 Myotis davidii
CCCTCGGGCTGCCTCCCAGGTGGCGGGACTGCCACCACTGGTTACGTGGCTTCACCTCCTGTGTTTAGAGCAGATGGCGAACCTATGACACGCATGTCAGAGGTGACATGCGAACTCATTGGTTGATTTTTCTTTGTTAAATGGCATTTAAATGTATAAAATAAATATCAAAAATATAAGTCTTTGTTTTGCTATGGTTGTAAATATCAAAAAATTTCTAGATGTGACACGGCCCCAGAGTTAAGTTAGGCTTTTTCAAAATGCTGGCACGCCGAGCTCAAAAGGTTCGCCATCACTGGTTTAGAGGCACCTGCTAACAAGAGGGCTCTGTCTCCTGCCCACTCTCAGCTGGGGGTCCTGTTATTTCTCTTGTTCGTTTATGAATTTTACATGAGCAAGCCCACAACTCTGCTGGCTTCTGCTGCAGCATCCCGTTTCCCGATGGTCCTGCAGGCCAGACGGTCACCGAGGCCTCCAAGGCTCCTCCAGGACCTGAGCTGGCTTTCCCGGGGACCCAGGGTTTGGGAGCCGGGACTTCCGCTGGGAGAGACAAATGCCTCCCAGAGCGCTGGTGGCTTTGGTAGTTTCTCAGGCACAGCCCAGGGGCCGGGCCCAGGGCCGCATCAGCACTGGCTTGTCCTGGTGGCCCAACCAACCTGCCTGGAAAGCAGCCACCTTCTGAGTCACCTCCAGAGAGTAACTGGGCTCTCCATCCTCCCAGGGGGCTCATCCTGCAGGACCTCACCTTCGTGCACCTGGGAAACCCGGATTATATTGACGGCAAAGTGAATTTTTCCAAACGGTGGCAGCAGTTCAACATCCTGGACAGCATGCGCTGCTTCCAGCAGGCGTGAGTGCTCCCCGCCCGTGGCTCCTGGGGCCTGAGCAGAGATGGGAGGTGGTGAGGACCAGGCTGTCAGGAGGCCTGAGGGGCTCAGCCCGGATGGCCCGTCGCCTGCACACAGGTGGCAGCCAGCCCGTCCCCTTTCCCGTACAACGAAGCTGGTGACTGGTCTGCTGGCACACTGTGGCCCGCGGACACCAGAGTCATGGGTGGGCCCAGCATCAGCGGCCCCCAGGGTGGGCCACGGCAGGAGCGGGGCCTGAGAGCGGGTCTCCCTGGAGCACCTGGAGAGGGCAGCCCAGCTGCAGGGATGCCGCTGGGGAGACCTCCAGGAAGCAGGACACAGCTTTAGGGTCTAGCGTGGGCTCTGCGTGCTGCTGACCTTGTCTGGGGAGCTCAGACCCCCCGTAGGCCGTGGGCAGCAGGGCGCCTGCCACAGCGGTTTGCTGGGTGGTAGGGGGTTGCCGTTGAGAGGTCGTGGGCACTCACTACTGCCTTCCTCCCCACCAGGCATTACGACATCCGGAGGAACGACGACATCATAAACTTCTTCAACGACTTTAGTGACCACCTGGCTGAGGAGGCCCTGTGGGAACTCTCTCTGAAAATCAAACCCAGGAACATAACGAGGAGGAAGACAGACCGGGAGGAGAAGACCTAGGAGCAGCTGCCGTGAGCAAGGAGGATGCTCACAGAGGCTC
Organism: Myotis davidii; assembly: GCF_000327345.1. Lineage (NCBI taxonomy): Eukaryota > Metazoa > Chordata > Mammalia > Chiroptera > Vespertilionidae > Myotis > Myotis davidii. Next base: position 981,698 of record NW_006283994.1, read on the forward strand.
AGAGTGCGGCTCTGAGGCCCGAAGGGACTTTGGACCTGTTGTGTGGCAGCAGCGCTGTTCGGCCTCCGCCAGGGGCCAGCCGGGCAGGAGCGCTGAGTGCGGGCAGCTTCCTGCCTCCTTCCTCCACGAGCGGAGCCCTCGGCCCGGCCCGGAGCCAGCAGGCAGGTCTCGTTGCCGATTGTGAACTGGTGGTTTTCTCATTTGGTTTTGCTTTCACGTCTGTCTCCCCTCCCCGTCCCGCCTGATCCTCCTCCCACCTGGGAGCCGCGGAGTCCGCCCCTCCCTGACTTCCAGGGGCCGGATCTGCCGAAATGATGAATGAGTGGAGGCTCGAGGACCCTGGGGGGGCTGCTCCCCGGTGACCGTGAATGAAGGGACATGCAACTGGGTGGGCAGAGAGCAGAGCAGGCTTGGGTGGGGCTCCTTTTGCCTTCTAGCCCTGCTTTCTAAGGTGGAGGATGGGCGCCGCTCACCTGGCCCTTTAGGTACGACAGGTGGCTCTAGCACCGCTCTCTGCCTGCGGGCACCGGGCTGCTGGACGTGCAGTGAGTAGCAGTGGCTGCGCTCTCTCCTTCCCTTATCTCCCCACCCCGTCACCTGGCACTGAGGGTGCTGGGAAGGGTAGAGCAAGAGAGGACCTTACCCCCCAAGAAATGCGTTTTAGCTGAGCTGGGTTTGTAGCTCTTGGGTGAGTTAATTCAGAGAGAGGGAAGTGGAGGGGCGTTTCTGTCTAGGAGGAGGCCACTGGCCCCCTCCTGTCGCTTGCTGTGTGCCTTAAACTCCACCTCCTGCTCCCTCTGGCCCACGGGCTCCCCTCCGACCTCGCTCCATCCGGTGGGTGACAAGGACTCCTCACCGGTGTCCCGTCCACTGTTGGCTCCCCCTCGGAGGGATGGTGTCTCTGAGAGGCCAGGGTCTGGGCTGCCCGGCCACACCCCAGAGCAGGCTCACTCGCCCGGAAAGCATCTTCGAGAACAGTGCTCCCCGCCCTCCTGTGCAAACCACTCTTGCTGCTGAGGTGACAATCCGAGGCCAGGTCTGCCGGCCGCTCTCAGGTGTCGGCAGAGCTCCCACGTGCCGTGGGCTCCGACGGGCCTACCTGTGCTCTGCTGCGCGTGGTGGATGCTCACCTGTCCTGGGCTTGGCACCGGGTCACGCAGACTCCAGGACTCACTGGGCTTAGCCCAGAACAAGAAAAGGAGAGAGCAACATCCGTTGGTTGTTTAGATTTGTTTGTAGAGAAGCCGTGTCACTTTGAGTCCTTCATGGTTTTGATGAGCTGTTATCAGGAGCAAGGCTGGGCTCCCTTCCCCTCTCGTTTGTCCGGTGGAGGGAGAGGCTACGAAATGTCGGTTACGGTCCCTCTGGCGGTGGTCCTGCCGGCCGCAGCCAGAACACGTCACTTTACTATTTAAGAGTGTGTGTGAGTCACTGTTTACTAGCAGTGCGGCGTGTCGGGTGGTGTCTAGGCTGTGCCTCGGTCCTCGTCTCAGTCTTCCCCAGCCGCCCACTCTGCCGCTGCGCTGGGCCTCGGGGCTCCTCGACGGTGGGAACCGGGGTTACCCTGCATTTGGGGGCACCCCTGGGTCTCCCTCCATAGCACAGGCAAAGACGGCCTCAGAAACCCAGCCACTTGCGGACAAGGCGTGTTTGCAGCCTGTCGGTCAGTTCTCAGCCAGGAGCTGGTGGGGATGGGGTGGGGGCTACACTTCCCTCAGTTCAGAAGTGGCCCTGCCCACCCTCCCGAGCCGGTCTGCACAGAGGGGCCAGGCACCAGGCGAGCGGCACCGTGAGCCCGGTGTGAGGACAGCAGGTGCGATGTGTGTGTGAACTGACTGGCCGCGGGCTTCCCCGCCCGTGCCTCATTAAGACGCCCTCTTGGCTCCGGGAGTCACCACACCCCATGCCAGCACCGCGGCCCTGCCGTGAACTGTCTGTCTTGGGGACAGGGTGTGGGGCTTGATCTTCAGGACAGACAGACAGACACGACCAGGACGGTTGGGTTCCCTGCAGGTGGGTAGAGCCAAGGAGAGGGCAGGCTGGCGCCACGTCTGAACCGAACCTGAAAAGCACCTCCCACCACCCACCACCCCGCCCCCCGCCCCAGTGTTACATTGTAATATATCTTCCCGACTAACGGCTGATGGGGCAGCTTCCTGCAGACATTTCAAATGTGTAACTTTTGTATGAGAGGAAAATAAACGCAGGTGACAGCCGCCTGTGCTACCGCGTGTCCAAGTGACGGTGCAAGCGCCGCCTTTCCCGTGGCTCCTCTCGGCCTGGCCGCTGTTGGGGTGGTGCCCACCCTCGCTCCTGTCAGAGGCCTGGAAGCAACCTGAGGCTCCGGTCTGTCCATGCACAAGGCCAGGCTTCGGGTGCAGGGGCCACTTGGTGTCCCGGGGGAGGAGAAATGGCCCCTCACTCATTTACACCACCGCCCAGGTGTCCACTGGGTGCATCATTCCGGAACCAGTGAGGTCGGGTTTGGGTCTTTTAGTCCTGTGTGCTCAGAGCATGCTGGAGGGACATGGCTCCTGGCTAATAGGCTCTAGTCCTGGCTCCGCAGCCCATAAGCCAATGGCCATGAGTACGCGGTGCCTTCTCTGTTCCCAGCTGCTCAGCTATAAGGGGTCCTCCCAGCTTCCACCGCGTGAGCTCAGCGAGCCACAGCCTGTAGCAGTGTCTGGTGAGCTGTTGCCACTGGTACGACTCACCCAGCATGAGTGGGCACCACGCACTTTGCAAACAGTTTTACCTCATTTCATCCTCTTCATTTAATGTCACACGAGGGAAATATCACAACCGTGGTAAGTGCTACAAAGAAGAGGTACTTGACATTACACAATTAAATTTGGTTCGAAATCCACTCGGATAGCGGGTCCTGACAGGCATAACAGGTACTTTATGTCAGACAGAAGGAGCGTCAGTCTCACACGAGCCCTGAGAACAGCAAGGGAAACACTGCTTGCCTCATTTCAGGAGTAGAATACAACCTTGGCATCCAATGCAGACAAGGACAGCGCAAGAAAATTACAGGCGAATGCTGACGCAGAAGCCCAGAGTAACATCACCCCAGCCTGGCACCATTAAACCAGTCCTCCTGACCATTGGACGCATCCGCAATGCAAGGACGGAGTGATATTCGCAAGTTGGCCGTGTGCTTGGGCACCCCATGTGCCCTCACTAAGGGTCCTGTCATTCATCCCAGTCCTGGGCCTGCTGGCTGCTGTTGGCGGGTGCAGAAGTGGATGGATGTCCCCTCGAAAAGTTACAGATGGAGCTGCCTTTGACCCACCGATCTCGCCTGGGTAAATATCTGAAGAAACCCCAAACGCTGTCCACTGCAGCATTATCGGCAACAGCCAGGGTCTAGACCAGCCGTGGGCAAACTACGGCCCGCGGGCCGGATCCGGCCCATTTGAAATGAATAAAACTAAAAAAAAAAAAGACCATACTCTTTTTGTAATGATGTTTACTTTGAATTTATATTAGTTCACACAAACACTCCATCCATGCTTTTGTTCCGGCCCTCCGGTCCAGTTTAAGAACCCATTGTGGCCCTCGAGTCAAAAAGTTTGCCCACCCCTGGTCTAGACGCAACCCACTGCCCATCAAAGGACGAGTGGTAACAAAGCCTTGGTGCGTGTATAGATTGGGATACCGCTCTGCCCCCAGAAGAATGCAATCTTACCATTGCGGCAGCATGCCTGGGCCTAGAGGGTGTGGTGCTGAGTGCAGTAAGTCAGAGACAAATGCCATGTGATCTCACTGATGCCCAGAATCTGAAGAACACAATGAAGAGTGGGTGTGCCTCTTTCCTGGCCGTGCAGACTCCAGGGGCTGACACGCAGAGTCCCGCGTGGAGGAGCCCAGACTGGGCCGCCCCACCACCCACACTGGACTTCGCGTGAGTGAGAAGGGAACTGTGCCAGCTGAGCTACCGCCAGAGCTTACAAACTTTCACAGCGCGGCCTCGCCGCCCCTGAATGCGATGAGCAGGTGGAAGGAAGGACACAGAACCCCCTCCATGGCCAGACTTTAAAAAAGGGCACCAGCTTGAGCAGGGACGTCAGAGAATCCAGAGCTAACGGGCTCCACGTTGTCAGTCATCAGAGAAACGCGGTCAGAGCCACACTGAGCCGCCGCCACAGCCTCAGCCCCAGAGCTGCTGAGCCGCACCCCAAGGCAACACCAGGGTGGCAGCCGAGTGACTGGAACGCCCTCCATGGGGGGTGGGAGTGCAGCCTCTCCCTGGGCTGAGGTGATAGTGCCACGGCTTCCTCAGGTGCCACCCCAGCTGGCCGCAGGCATTCCACCCCGAAGCCAGCGTTCTCTCGCTGCACACGTTCCATTTGCCCAACCGCCCCCTCCAGGGCGCGTCAGCACAGTCACAACGCCGTCCGTCTCCACACTGGCCCGGAGCCTCCGAAGACAGTCTCCTCCATGGCAAGCCCTAAAACGGGGCCTGCTGAGGCCACAGGCAGCACATTTTCTTCATTTTTAATGACACGACAGATGAATCCCATTGTCAGGTTCAGCCATGCGTGGCGCCACTGCTCCTGGTCCCTGGGCAGCCACTGCCAGCAGTTTGCAACTTCCTTTCAGACAGTCCTTTGCACATGTACGCATGTAAGTCCATGGCACATACCTTATTGACAGACAGACACCACAGTGTACTTCGTACCACAGGGAGGCGGCAGCCGTCCTGATCTGTCCCCGACCTGGCCAGGCCCCGTCTGCTTCTGTGGGACCGGATCTCCCCCCCCGCCCCCCGTGGCTTTCCAGATTCCCAGGGGCCTCCCCAGCTCCCTGGTTTCACGGCACCCTCCCAGGCTCTCTCCTGTGTGTGGGACTCCTCGACTCTTAGCTCTCTGATCCAGCTGCAGTTCACTTTTCCACACAATTTGAGAAGAATTTTTTCCAACCACATAGCCAACTGCTTATTCTGAGTCCTTGACCCACTCAGTTCAAAGGCCGTTTTGATCGGGTAGTAACTCCCCACACACGCTGGGGACGTTTTCTGGCTGTTCTGTTGGCTGTGCTGTCAGGTATTGTAGCTCTGTGATAAGCTCTAATAGCCAGGGAAGACAGTCCCTCATTCAATTCTCTAAACAATTGTACGTTTTTACACATTTCCCTTCTAGTTTTAAAAACTTGTGTTATAGTTTTAAAACAAGAAAAACCGTTTTCTTGTTGGGATTTCATCTTCCTATCCAGATATTTTGTTCAATTTTATATATATAGGGTGTTCCCCCAAAATGTAGGTACACACTTTGAATAATTATAAAGGCAGTGTTTATTGAAATACATTTCATTTTCAAAATTGAGCTATCAGCTGTTAAAGTGTATATGCATTTTGGGGGGACCTGCTGTATATATAAAGTTATATATATAATTAAAAATCATTTTCCTCACTTGGGCCCAGATCATTCTTATCAAAGTTATTTCTAGATTTTACTGTTTTATCACTACTGTGAGTGGAATTTTTCAAAATTTTTTCCATTTTAACTCATTATTGTTAATGACTATCACATTTATTTTGTATCCAACTATTTTACAGAGTTATCCTAATTTTTTCTTTGATATTACAGCTAGAAAATCATTTTGTCTCTTTTGACAGAGACTGCAAGTTTCATACTACAAATTTCACTTTGTTGTTTTTTACGTTAGCCAGAACCTTAACACAATGTTGAATAATAGAGACACCAGGGGCCTCCATGGATTGCTCCTGCAGAATGGTTTTTAATGGTTTTAATCCCCATTTAAGGTGCCGTTTCCAGTCGGCTCCTTAGCTTCTGCTTCACTGGGAGCTCATCAGAGATGCCGACTCTCCGCTCCCACATCCTGACTCCAAGCCTGCCCTTCTGCAAGATGCCCGCGCTTCGTACCCACAGAGCAGGGCACGGTCCAGGGACTTCTTTCCTTGGAGTTTACGTAGTTCAGTAGGAACAGCTGTTGCTTTGGGTTCTGCAAGTCCTCTGCACTGTTCCTCCTCCTCTTCTGGGCCGTTTGCATGAGGGTGACTGACGTGCCGACTGGCCCAGCCCCAGCCAGCTGTGCGCATCGCTGACGCCCTGCCCCAAGGCTCCCAGCATCTCCAGGGCTGAGTCAGACGTCTGCCTCCGCCCGGTGCCAGGAGCCAGGGCTGCGGGCAGCACCCAGAGGTGCAGAAAGCAGGCGATTGAACGCGAGCTACCAGTCTTCTCTGGCCCAGCGGGGCCTCCCTCCTCTCCGTGCAGATGGTTTGTCAACGTGAGTCACAGGCCCCTTGAGAGTCTGGTGAAAGCTCTGGGCCCTTGCAGGATCGTGCCCATCAGTGAGCGGCCTCCCATCTACTGAGTGGGAGGTGCCGGGCTGCCCTGCCATTCACGGTGAGACCCTCACGCCCTGCCCTCCCCTCCCCTCGGGCTGTGGAAGACCCTATGGAACTGCCACCATCACTACCGAGAGCACCTGAGCCCGGCACTGTGCTGAGCACCCACGGGTCCCTCCCTGGTCCGCCCAGGGGTCCAGGGCAGGCCATGCTGCGGCCCCTTACGGAGGAGGGAAGCCCACTCCCTTCAGCATCAGGGAGCTCTGAAGGCCAGGACTGGACCAGCCAGGGAAGTTATTGTCGGTCACAGTGCCCCCTGCTGGTGAGTCAAAGGGGGAGGTGTAGGGGCCCAGCTGTTGCACCCACTTTGCAGATGAAACAGACACATGGCTTTGGTTTCTGGACCCAGCGGGGCCAGCATGGGAGGCAGGGCCCTGACCAACCAGCCAGGAGCTACGGAGGGAGGAGGCCACGCCCACCAGCCCCATGGGAACCCGAACCCGCAGCTGTGCCCTGTGACCTGACCAACCCAGAAAGGAGGCCAAGCGTGCAGTGCCCCTCCCCAACCCCCGATGGCGTTGAAGACACAGACTTCTGGTCCCTCTGATGGTCTCCTGGGGGTAAGGTGAAGGCAGCGGCCTCGGCCCGGCCAGCAGTCCCAGGAAGACCTCAGGAGGAGGCACTAAAGAAATGGGGCTCCCGGGGCCCCCATTCCTCAGTTGGGCCTGGGCCCTGAGACCACTGCAGATTAGAACACTGCCCGTCAGGGCTGAGGCAGCCACGGTGTGCTGAGGGCGCCCATCCCTCCCGCTCCTGCCCCCCGGGGACCCTCTAGGCAACAGACTGCCCCAGCAGGGATCACAGTCCACAGGAGTCCGGCAGGGCAGGTGTCCGGGCATCCTGACGTCCCCGAAGCAGCCCCCCGCCTCAGGGGAGGTACAGGGCCACCAGCACGTAGATGACCCAGCTGGTGGACACGAAGACCCCGAAGAGCAGGCTGAACAGCACGAGGGAGCGGGCCTTGCGGGAGGCCTCCTCCGCCTGGGCCAGGTCTCCCCGGCTCAGGGCCGAGCGGGTCTGCAAGCAGACAGAGTGCGGATGAGCCCACCGCGCCCCCACCTCCCACGCAGCCCTGGGCCAGGCCCCAGTGTAGCCTGGGAAACGGGCACCCTGAGAAGTTTGGGGCCTGCCCAGGAGCAATCGGGTGATGGCTGCCAGCTCTCGGGCACCTCGTGGGCGGGGCACGAGCCACGCCCTCGCCCTGGTCCCTACATCTTCCAATAACCCCAGATGCTGGTGTCTTCGTTGGCCCCACTTTGAGATGAGGAAACAGGTTCAGCGAAGCTAAGGGACTGTCCTAGGATCACACAGCTGGTGGCGGAGCCAGAATTCACAGACACCTCTGAGCTGTCCTGAGAGCTGCCTTCTCTCCACAGGCCTGGCTTACGGTGGGGGAGCTGGGGGAGGGGGGGCCAGGGCGTGGCCAGCTCAGCATCGGGCAGAGATCCCAGAGGCTCACCCGCTCTGTCAGAACCCCTCCATTGGCATGACTGGGTCCCCAGAGCCTGACCCTGTGCAGGGCAGTGGTTGGGGGGTGGGGGGTGAACAGATGGAGACGGAGAGATGGTGGGGGCAGGGTGGGTGGTGAGAGGAATGAGTGGGTGGAGGGGTGCACACAGCCCCCTGGGATGGCAGCGCCTTGGGCCTGGGCAGCCACTCAGGCTTCATCGTGAGCTGTGGGAGCCCGGCCTCCGGGGCGGACCTTGAGTGTGGGCAGGGCCGGGGGAAGGAGGTGTCCACC
>NW_006283994.1:991371-994457 GCF_000327345.1 Myotis davidii
GCCCTGGCTCCGAGTGGCTTCAGAGCCCGGAGGTCCCGAGGAGCATTTACATCAATGGCTGCACCATCCGGACAAAAAGCAGCAGGAAACATGGGCCTCAACCCCACGGAGCAGACGGACTTACAGACACGTCCGAACACTCCATCCAAAACCACCGGACTCCCGGCTTCCGGGAGCACAGGGACCGCGCCCGCGGAGGGTGTGTCCGGCCAAGCCTTAACATTTAGGCAGATGCAGATGTTTACATCAATGGCTGCACCATCCGGACAAAAAGCAGCAGGAAACATGGGCCTCAACCCCACGGAGCAGACGGACTTACAGACACGTCCGAACACTCCATCCAAAACCACCGGACTCCCGGCTTCCGGGAGCACAGGGACCGCGCCCGCGGAGGGTGTGTCCGGCCAAGCCTTAACATTTAGGAAGATGCAGATGATGTCGAGCATCTTTTCCAACCAGAATGGTCTCAATTCCAAGAGGAATAAAAACGAGGCAAACCACAGCGCTGTAGATTAAGCAACACGCTTCTGAGAAACCAGGCGGTCAAAAGAGAAGCCACGTCTTGAGACAAACGAAAATACAACACGCCGACACTGGCAGGAGCAGCAAAAGCAGTTTAACGATAAATGCCCACATCAGAAAACAAGAACAATCTGGTCTGAGCTAGAATGGAGGCAGAGGGCTGGTGGGATGTGGACCAGTGGACGGAACCGGGCACACACGGGGCACCCGGCCTGACACCCAGGGAGGTGAGGAGGGGGAGGGAGTTGTCAGAGGGACAGGGCTGAGCAGACCTCTGTCACCTCCTCCTGGGTCCAGGGCAGGGCTGGGCTGGTGGGTCTGGGGGGAGGGTCCCCTGCCATCAGGAGGGGCGCTCGCTGGGGGCCAGGCTGCCCGGGCTGCTTCCTTGGTTGCCTCATCCTTAAAAACAACCCCGGGGGTTGTGGGGATCAGATGAGTGTAGGCATGTGAAGTGAGCAGGCTCTTGGCTAACACTGGCTACTGCGGTCTGACAGTCAGGGAGGTGAGAAAATGCAAGGGGGCCTGGCCCATTTGGGGAAGCTAAGGAGTGTGTGTGTGTGTGTGTGTGTGTAATGAAAGCTATAAGGAGAGGTGTGTGTGTGTGTGTGTATAATGAAAGCTATAAGGAGTGATGTGTGTGTGTGTAATGAAAGCTATAAGGAGAGGTGTGTGTGTGTGTGTGTATAATGAAAGCTATAAGGAGTGATGTGTGTGTGTGTAATGAAAGCTATAAGGAGAGGTGTGTGTGTGTGTGTGTATAATGAAAGCTATAAGGAGTGATGTGTGTGTGTGTAATGAAAGCTATAAGGAGAGGTGTGTGTGTGTGTGTGTATAATGAAAGCTATAAGGAGTGATGTGTGTGTGTGTAATGAAAGCTATAAGGAGAGGTGTGTGTGTGTGTGTGTATAATGAAAGCTATAAGGAGTGATGTGTGTGTGTGTAATGAAAGCTATAAGGAGAGGTGTGTGTGTGTGTGTGTATAATGAAAGCTATAAGGAGTGATGTGTGTGTGTGTAATGAAAGCTATAAGGAGAGGTGTGTGTGTGTGTGTGTATAATGAAAGCTATAAGGAGTGATGTGTGTGTGTGTAATGAAAGCTATAAGGAGAGGTGTGTGTGTGTGTGTGTATAATGAAAGCTATAAGGAGTGATGTGTGTGTGTGTAATGAAAGCTATAAGGAGAGGTGTGTGTGTGTGTGTGTATAATGAAAGCTATAAGGAGTGATGTGTGTGTGTGTAATGAAAGCTATAAGGAGAGGTGTGTGTGTGTGTGTGTATAATGAAAGCTATAAGGAGTGATGTGTGTGTGTGTAATGAAAGCTATAAGGAGAGGTGTGTGTGTGTGTGTGTATAATGAAAGCTATAAGGAGTGATGTGTGTGTGTGTGTGTGTGTAATGAAAGCTATTAGGAAGGGAGTCCACACTTAAAGTAAGGAAGGTTTATGACAAAGTTTGACCCAGAGCGCTGGGCTCTTCCAGGAGGACCCCTGTGGGGAGTGGGTGGGGGGAGCAGGATGGCTGGTCTCCTGGAGGGTGGGGGTGGCCTGAATATCCTGCCCCCAGGAACCAGCCACGCCCCACCCAGGAGACCTGGTTAGACACTCAGGATTGCCAGGGCAGCTCCCAGCCTCACCCACCCAGACAAGGGCTGGAGTTTTCAAGTAAGGCACCAGCCCAGCCAGCAGGGCTCAGTGGTTGAGTGTTGACCTATGAACCAGGAGGTCATGGTTTGATTCCTGGTCAAGGGCACATGCCCAGGTTGTGGGCTCGATCCCCAGTAGGGAGCGTGCAGGAGGCAGCCAATCAATGATTCTCTCTCATCACTGATGTTTCTGTCCCTCTCCCTTCCTCCCTGAAATCAATAAAAATATAAAAATAAGCCCTGGCTGGTTTGGCTCAGTGGATAGAGCGTCGGCCTGCAGACTGAAGGGTTCTGAGTTCGATTCCGGGCAAGGGCACATGTCCAAGGTGCAGGCTTGATACCCAGTGGGGAGCGTGCGGGAGGCAGCAGACGAATGATTCTCTCATCGTTGATGTTTCTATCTCTCCTTCTCCCTTCCTCTCTGAAATCAATAAAAATGTATATTTTAATAAATAAGTAAATAAATAAATGAAATAAGGCACCCCCCTGGCTGGGACCCTGTTTGCTGTCTGAGCCAGCAGGTGCCCCTGGCCGACCGTGGCCAAGCTCTGGGCCAGTGCCCACCCCCCCTGCGAGTCAGGCCCGGCCCCCTCTGAACACACTGCACAGAGGCCCAGCCAGCGCGCAGGTAACAATCCCAGTTTCCGACTGAGCTCCGGCTGGGGCCTCCTGTGTGAAATGGTGATAATGGTGACAACCACTGAAGGTGGTAACAGTGAAAACGAATAGAAACAACAATAATGAAATGGTGCCCGCCAACACAGGACCAGGCTCCCCTCTGAGGGCTCTCTCCCCACCTCGCAGATGCGAGAACAGAGGCTCATCGAGCAGGTAACCCGAGCCCCAGCCGGCAGAGCCACGCCAGACACCGGTCCCCGCGGGATGCGGGCACGGGACGCCGGGCGCCGGCCCTGCCCCAGTTA
>NW_006283994.1:995432-997362 GCF_000327345.1 Myotis davidii
AGGTGCTCCCGCGCGCACCGGCCCGCCCCGTTGGGCGCACTTTCTGAAAGGTCCGGAGTGGCCGGGGGTCGCGCACCTGTGACATGACGCCATGATGTCTCCAGAAAGATTTTATTCCCGGCACCTGGGTGCAGGCGGGCTGAGACCCAGAAAGGCATCGGCGAGGAGAGCAGGGAGAGAGGTTTTCTTTCCTTCCTGCTGGCTGCAGGCCGCTCTGCTGAGTAAGGGTCTGTCTGTCCTGGTTCCCCCCATGCGGGCGTCCTCGGTTACCTGAGCTGCGCTCAAGGCTGCAAGCTCCCTGCCAGATACCTGCTGAGCACGAGGTCTTCTCTGCCCCGTTTTATTCTCTTTAACACTTTCGCTTTCCCCCAATTCCGACAACTGCCACAGGCAGGACACCAGCCGAAGCTAAACTTGGTGGGTATTTGAAAGCGGTTTGAACAGAAACAACTTATCTGCACAAAGGACCTCCTCAAAGGACTTAGGAAAACCAGCAAGTCTGCGTGTGGAACCGCACAACAGGTAACCACTGGAGCCTTCGCCAGGTGACCACAGGCAGCACCATAGTGACACATAAGGACCACATAGCGACACACCACGCACCTCCGTGGCCCTGAGCGGTCCCTCACGTGTACAGGCCTCCCAGGAATGCACATGCCCCACCACACGGAGCCCTCAGGCTAACCCAAATGCAAACCCATTTGGCTCTTAAAATCTACATTTTTTTTTTCATAATGTCTTCCCTCTAACCCGTGTACTTCCTCTTCAAATGGTTGTAAAAACTTTTTACTTGGCCCTGACCGGTTTGGCTCAGTGGATAGAGCGTCGGCCTGCGGACTGAGGGGTCCCAGGTTCGATTCCAGCCAAGGGCGTGTGCCTTGGTTGCGGGCACATCCCCAGTGGGGGGTGTGCAGGGGGCAGCTGATCGATGTTTCTCTCTCATCGATGTTTCTGACTCTCTGTCCCTCTCTCTTCCTCCCTGTGAAAAATCAATAAAATATATTTTTTTAAAAAAACTTTTTACTTGAAAATAATTGCAAGCTCGGGGGGAGCTGGAAGAATGGTGCACAGGCCCAGAGAATGTCCTTTCTAACAGAGCTCTTTGCCCGGGCAGAATCCAGCTCAGAAGCATGTGTGCACCCAGGGGTCATGTCTTCACTTCTGCAGACGCCTCTATGTGTATGAAAGGCTAATATGCAAACTGTCCCCTCCTGGGTTCCACTGGGAGACTGGGCGTTCCATCGCTCGCCATGACGTGCACTGACCACCAGGGGGCGGCAGAGAAGGAAGGAGGGCCTCCGGCGCAGCAGGAGAGAAGGCCCTGGCCCGAAGCCAGAGGCCCTGATCAGCCTGATCACAGCCAGGCCTGGGGACCCTGCTGACCCCTGCACGGCCTCTAGTCTTTGAAAGCTTTCCAAACTGGTGTCTCACCCTGGCCCCTTGCTCTGGGGGCAGCTGTCCCGGGGTCTCTGCCATCTTGGTGAGGTCATGGTCAGCAGGAGCTGAATGTACAGGTGCCCGCGGGGCTGTGCAGGGCCCTGGGTGAGACAGCTCTGCATTTGTCCCTGGGGTCCCGTTGAGAGTCCCCAGGTGTGCACCATTCTTTATGTTAGTTTCTCCGCTTGGGGTTTCTGCACGTGTCCGACCCAGAGTTAGGGTTAAGGGTTAGAGTTAGGGGTTAGGGTTAATCCTAACTCTAACCCTAAGCATAAACACTACCCTAACCCTAAACCTGACCCAAGGTTATTTCAGACCAGGAGAGCAAACACCAGAACACAGAACCCTAACCCTAACCCTAACCACATTACAGAACCCTAAGCCTAACCCAAAAAACAATAAAGAACCATAACACTAACCACATTACAGAACCCTAACCCTAACCCTAACCACAATATAGAACCCTAACCCTAACCCTAACCCTAGCCCAACC
>NW_006283994.1:997524-997916 GCF_000327345.1 Myotis davidii
TACCCCCAGCAACCCTAACCCTAACCCTAACCCTAACCCTAGCCCAACCCTAACCCTAGCCCAACCCTAACCCTAACCCTAACCCTAACCCTAACCCTAGCCCAACCCTAACCCTAGCCCAACCCTAACCCCAACCCTAACCCTAACCCTAATCTGGCCAGGCTCACTGTGAACGGTGAATGGTCCTGTTTTGAGTGCCTGTGTATGTCCTCTCAGTTAGGGGATGGCTTCCATGCCGCCCTGGCTGGGCTGCCCCTCATCAGCTTCCCTCTGTCCAGGTCCACAGGCTCAGGAGGCCAAGCCCCTTGACCACTCTCCCCGACGGGCCATCCCGTGACATTTGCCCACCGCGCGCCGGAGCGAACCTGCTCACGCAGAGCCGCGGACGCCCG
>NW_006283994.1:998573-1003349 GCF_000327345.1 Myotis davidii
GCCCTGGACCCTGGTGGGAGCCAGGCAGCGGGAGCGCCTTTGGACCCCCACCCCTGCCCTGTGATGTGGAGAAGTCCACTCACCTCCCCACGGGGCCCTTTGCACACCCCGTTGTCCACTGCGGCCTTGCCCTGCCCGCTGCCTGGGGCACAGTTCCTGAGAGGCCTGCAGGGGAAGCAGAGCCCAGACCCAGAAACTTTGTTTCCTGGTTGGTCGGGGGCCAGGGGAACAGGTGGCAGTTGCAGGGGTGAGGAGGGTCATGGCCCGAGGCGGCCAGCCCGCCCAGCCCGCCATGACCTGCAGATCCGCGCTGCGGCCGACTCCCAGCTTTCTGCTTTCCGGGGACAGCAGCCTGGGCAGTGGCACTGCCTGGGGTCAGCAAGGACAGGGCCATCAGTGGGTGCAGGACTGCAGAGGGCTCTGCAGATGGAGGCTGTAGAGGCCACTGCCGCCCAGGCGTCCCTCAGGTCCCGGGACCACCAGCAGGACCGCCAGCGTCCGCCGTGGCCCAGGAAGCCCTGTCCCAGCACAGGACGCCCGGACCGTCTTGCCTTTTGTCCATCCCTGCAGATGCCTTTGACAATGACTTGATGCACAGGACTCTGAAAAACATCGTGGAGGGTAAAACTGTTGAGGTCCCAACCTATGACTTTGTGACCCACTCGAGGTGAGCAGTGGTTCCTGGGAGGCACTTAGGGCGTCCCCTCCAGGGCTTACAGACCGCCCGCAGCAGGCCTGACCCATGGGTGTCTGCGGGCACCCCTCTCCCACGTGATCTGTTTCCTCGGTGAAGTCAGTGCCCGGGAGACCCTGTCTCCAGCAGGGCCGCTCCCTGCTCTCGCCCGCAGGTTACCGGAGACCACGGTGGTGTACCCGGCGGACGTGGTCCTGTTTGAGGGCATCCTGGTCTTCTACAGCCAGGAGATCCGGGACATGTTCCACCTGCGCCTCTTTGTGGACACGGACTCCGACGTCAGGCTGTCGAGAAGAGGTGAGGCGCTCGGCCGCCCTGCCCCGGGCCGAGGCTGGGCGGTCGTTTCCGGGTCTGACAGCGGCCTCCTGGCTCCTGTCGCTGCAGTTCTCCGAGACGTGAACCGCGGGAGGGACCTGGAGCAGATTCTGACCCAGTACACCACCTTCGTCAAGCCAGCCTTCGAGGAGTTCTGCCTGCCGGTACCGCCTGCGCTTAATTGGGAATGCCTGCCCTTTCTCCCTCCAGAGACACGATGCCTGGTTCTGGGAGCTGGTGGGGAGGCACGCGTCTGATTATAAATGGAGATTCAGCTAGTGCCCAGATGCCCAGGGCGTGCTCAACTCTCCAGGCCTCCTCTGCCTAGAAAAGCCACTCCCTGTATCCTCACCGGCTCCCTCCTGCTTCAGGCCTTGCCCTGGTCACCAGGATGGCCTGTGCAGGATGACCCTGAGACCCCTCTGCTCCCGGCCTCGCGCCTGTTTTCTGTGTTCCCAGGGGGCTTCTCGTCATCTGACCGCACGGGCTATCTTGCTTACCCCCTTTGCTGGCCTCCGCCTCCAGTCCACTCAGCAGTGAGCCGGCCAGGGGAGCCGCGCCTGGCCCTCCGGCAGGTCCACTGCCCGCAGACACAGCTGCCCAGGCTGTCCCTCCTGCCTCGGTGGCGCATCTCGTGTAACATGTCTCCTTGGCCCACGTTCACACGCCAACACCGGACGGATCATAGGTCCGTCCCCCAGGCCGCACCGTTTTCTCCTTCCCTCCCTGTGCTTTGCCTGGTTCGGGTGTGTCCCCAGCAGCCCGCCCCCCCCCCGCCCCCCTGCACAGGGCTGGCGAGAGTGAGCGATGCCCGGCATGTTGGCAGCTGCACTGCGGCCGCTCTTGTGTGCAGTGCACCTTGCGCACCTGCCACTCGTCCCGGGTTCTTGCAGAAGGGCCCTGATTGCAGAGGAAGCACGTGGTGGAGGATGCCACGCTCCACTTGGCCCAGTGAATTAAGTTGTTAGTACAGCATAGAGCAGAGCACAGCATTTCAGAGATGCAGGAGATACCAGTTCTCCTGGCTGCCTGGCCGCCTCCTGCTGCGCTGCCTGGAGCACCGTCCTCACACCTCGCTGATAACTGCCCCTTCCCTGCCCCCTGCCCCTCCTGCCTGTGACCCAGGAATCCGGGCACCTCAGGCTTGCTCCTCTACTGGATGGCACCTTGCGGGTGGGGTGGACAGATTCTTACAACATCCTCCTTTTTGTGTTGCAGACAAAGAAATATGCGGATGTGATCATCCCCCGAGGGGTGGACAATATGGGTAAGAACCAGGCCTGATGGGCTGCCCGACCATCTCCGCCCAGAGCCCCAAGGCAGGCACTGCCCCATCCCCCTGGTCGCTGACAGTTACAGTATGTCAGTTACACCTCAGTAAAGCTGGTGGGAAAATAGCTACTAGTACAGAGAAAACTGTTGAGGAGCCACTGTTAGCAGGAAGTCCTTTAACCAGGCTCCAGGCCAGCGGAAGTCCTCGCTGACCCAGCCGGCAAGTCTGGTGCCCAGGCCTGGACGTGTGTTCTGTCTGCTGAGACCCGGTGCCGGACAGACGGGCGACGGGGTGGAGGGCGCGTGCGGCTGACGCGCTCTTGTCTGTCTCTGCTGCAGTCGCCATCAACCTGATTGTGCAGCACATCCAGGACATTCTGAACGGGGACATTTGCAAGTGGCACCGGGGAGGGGCCAACGGGCGCAGCTGCAAGAGGACGTTTCCTGAGCCCGGAGACCACTCCGCGGTGCTGGCCGTTGGCAAACGGTCGCACCTGGAGTCCAGCAGCCGGCCGCACTGAGGGGTGTGCCTCCCGCAGGCCCAGAGGCGCCCGCCTGCGCCCAGACACCTACTGCTTCCTCTCCACCTCTGGGACGGTTCCGTGAGTCAGTGTCCTCAGTACCGGGGCCCTGACGCGGGGTCCCACCCAGTTCGATGGGGTGGGGGCTGTGTCTGCACCTGCTCCTTCGTGGTGAGGAGGGTGGGCGGGCCAGGTCACTGAGAAATGCCACAGGGCGCGTGGCAGCCTGTGATGCTCACTCGGGGACACGGGCCGCGCTGTGGGGGAAGGAGGGACGTCTGGACACCGTGCTCAGTGTTCTGACTGGTCTCATGGCGAGTTTCTCTGGTGTGATCAGTTCTCACATGTGCGACTGAAAGTGTGAAAATACCTCCCCTTTTTATGTTGTACGTCCCATGTTTTCTGTGTTATTCTGTTTCCTAACACCGTGTAGTGAGCTAGTAACCCCGTTTCGTGACCCGCAGTGGGTGGTGATCCAGCCTGCGACAGGCTGACCTGACCTGAGGAGCCAGCGAGGCCTTTCTCCTGGCCTGGGCTCCAGGGCAGGGCGGGGAGGGAGCCTTGGGGACAGGCGTGTGTTTAACCAGCACCAGACAGGAAGCAGGGACACCCACTCACCCAGCCCCTGCTGGGGACTGTCCACCAGGGACCCTGAGCCCAGGGTGCTGGCCCATCTCTAGCCAAGGAATATGCTGGACTGGAGGCATGAGCGAGTGCTGTGGCCCAAAGCCAGCCGCTCTCCCTCCCTCCCCGAGTCCATGCCCCAAGCCCCTGTGGCCTGTGTCGTCCTGGAGTGTCTTCCTTCCCACGTGGTGGCCACGTGTTAAAGGGGTCCTGCCCCATCACTGTGCTAACCTGCGCGGCACTGAGTTCTTTCTATGGAGTAGTAGCTGGTCACACAACTGACATCGGCTGAGCCGTGGCCGGCTGCTGGTGACTCACAGTTTCGTCAAGCGTGTTGTGCCCTTCAGGGAGAGAATCAATAAATAACCAATATGAATGCCAGTGGTCCCTTTTTATTATTTCTTAAAATATATTTATTGATTTCAGAGAGGAAGGGAGAAGAGAGAAGCATTGATCGGCTGCCTCCTGCACGCCCCCTACTGGGGATGGAGCCCGAAACCCAGGCATATGCCCTTGGCCGGAGTGGAACCTGGGACCCTTCAGTCCGCAGGCTGGCGCTCTCTCCACTAAGCCGAGCTGGCCAGGGCAGTGGTCCCTTTTTAATTACACCAAAAGGCGAGTTCAGGACAAGGAACAGATGACACACCTTGACTGTCTGCTGCTCGTTAGCCTCACGGGTGTGCAGTCAGCGAGAGGGCTGGCACAGGTTAGCGCCTCACTCAGACTGAGGCCCTGCCCGGCCGGCCCAGTGGCTAATGACACTCAGCTGTCCGGGCAAAGCCTAGAGGCCTCTGGGGCCGAGGCTCTAGCCCGGGGCCAGCGGGTGCTCGGGAGGGAGGACCAGGCGGGTCTGTTAGCAAGACCGGCCCGTCCGGTCTGACCCTCCGGTCTGACCCTCACGCCCGTCACTCCCACTCCCGGCCATCTCTCCGTCGCCGAGCCCCACACTAGCCACTCAACACGTGTCCCCATGTAGGGCCCCGGGATTTGAGGGCACAGCATGTTCATTATTGTTCGCATAAGAATAAGGTGAAGGGGACCAGGGGAGAGCCCCCGCCCGGCCTGGCCGGCTCCCCCAGGCGTGTCCCGGTCCCGGCCCCGGCTGTCTCATGCCAGTCCTGCTAGTGTTTGCGGATCAGGATGTCCCAGCTCTCTTTCCAGCGAAGGGCCTGGAGGTCGCTGGGTGACAGCGACTTGTCCCCGTAGGTCAGTGGGCGCAGCATGTTAAACATGTGGCAGGCGGCCGAGTACCATGCCACCACCAGGGCGCCGAACAGGCTCCTGTGGAGCTGGGACCTGTGGGCGCCAGAGCACAGTGCACGTGTGACCGGCTGGCTCTGCCCCACTGTG
>NW_006283994.1:1003462-1005750 GCF_000327345.1 Myotis davidii
CGTGACCTTCCTCGCTGGCCTACTGCTCGGGTCTCCAAGCCGCTGCTCCACCTGAACGCGAACCCCACGCATCACAGCTCCCCTCCCCCCCTCTCCCCGTTCGAGGCTTCCAGGCTCCCAGCCCGCCCCAGGTTACACAGCTTCCCGGTCTGCCTCTGCGCCTGCCAACGGGCCAATATGGCCGCCCGAGAACCCTCCCACCCTCAGGTTCCCCTGGCTCGCCTTCCTCCTGGTCTGGACCACAGACCCACTTCCCACTTCCCACCCAACAGCTGTGCAGGCTCGTCCTCGACCCCAGGGCCCCAGTCTGCCCCTCACACTGTGATGGCCCAGACCTGCACAGGTGCTCGCCGATGTGCTGCAAGACCACGGGCAGTAGAAGGATCTGGAAGGTGAGTGCGGGCAGGTAGGGGTAGAGGAAGAGCTGCTTCTCCATCAGGAAGAACGGGAAGTAGTTTGCCGCCCAGCCGCCGGCACACAGGGCCCCGGCCAGCACCCAGCGCAGCCAGGAATCTGGAGAGGAGGGCGCAGGCCAGGCTGACCCTAAGTCACCGCAGGCTCGGCTCTCCACGCCCCCCCTCGCTGGAGGAAGAACAGACTGGTCCTCAGAACCCCCTGCAGCGCCCGCTGGGGCCTCACGGTCCCTCTAATACCAGCCCTTGCGGGAGGCCCAGCTCTGCTGCTCCTCAAGGTCCTGTGTCTCAGGATTATCTGGTCGGTACGACTTTGGGAAGCTGAGGGGCTGCCTGTCTAGTGGGGAGGATGGACCAGTTCCTGGAGCCCCACAGTAGGAGGTGCCTCGGGGCCCTGCCTGTCCTGGGGCTCATTCCTTTTCTGTTTGGAGATGGTGCTAAGTGGGTTTCTGTTACTAGCAAACATCAGACCCTCCACTGGGTACACATGGCGGCTCCGCCCTGGGCTCACCAGCCACCCCTGCCCAGTGCCCGCACTCCCTGCCCAGTGCCCGCACCTCCCTGCCCAGTGCCTGCACCTCCCTGGAGAAGCCCTGAAGGTCACATGGGGGCTAAACTGCAACATTTTGTCTCTGGAGAGACAAAAATAATTTACACCCCTGGATGCAGAAACAAAGATGCCACCTAAAGGCAGAGCTTCCTGGTGAGCTGAGCTCTGGTCAGAAGTAGGAGGAGAAACGGGGGGAGCGTGCACGCACCCTCGGGGAGCTCACAGACACGCCTCCGGCGGCGGAGCAGGTACCAGCAGAAGAGCAGGGCGTACAGCGCAGTGGCGAGGCCGGCGGAAGCCCAGATCACCACGTTCCCCAGCAAGTGGATCTGAGCCTACAAGGACGGAGATGCCATCAGCGCAGCCTCCACGGGGCCTGTTCCTGACGAGGCCCTCGCTGGGACGTGCGGGGTTTCCTACAATCAGGGGCCGCGATTGTCTTCAACAGCAGGCTGCTCCCAGAGGGACTCAGGGCAGCGCAGAGCTAAGGGTGTGCCCGGGGCCCTGCTCTGCGAGTGACCGCTCAGCGCGCTCTGGGCCGGGAGGGCTCTGGGCCGGGAGGACATGAGCAGCGTTAGCTCCCGTGTCGCAGGAGCCATGGCTGAGCAGGCTCTGCCGCCTTCCCTGGGGGAAGCACCAACAGGTGCCTGAAGGCAGCTCTGCCTGCTGAGCGCAGGGGCCGCGCACGGACAGCAGGGGAGGCGCAGCGCGGCCACAAGAGCAGAGGGCTGCTTCCTTCCACCGCACAGGCGTCCTCGCCCCTCGCGGGAGGCAGAGGGGATTAAGGCCACGGCCCAGCGCTGCTTACAGAGGTCCTGGGGTGCAGCCAGTAGGCGATGTTGGTGTCCAGGGTGACCCAGTCCAGCGGCGTGGAGCTGTACTTGTGCTCCGAGTCGTCGCTCCTCACCGTCAGCATCCTCCACTGCAACCAGCAGAGCCCGTCAGGCCGCCAGGCACCTGCGCGTGGGCCCAACCTCAAGCTCATTTGGAAGGCGCCACGGAGGCAGTGCGGCCTGATAGGCGGGCTCGGCAGGAGACCTGCATTCCAACCTGCTGGTGGCCAGGAAGTGGCTGGCCCCACGGGCTGCAGTCACCTCGTCTAAGGGCACATCTAGACCAGGGAGCCGTGCTTCCGGTCTCCATCGGATTGACTGGGCCTGGCAACGTGGCCTGCTGGGTGGCTGGGTGGCGGGAGGGACGGACACACTCCTTCCACTGCGTCAGGTCCCAGGTAAAGACTGACTTGGGGAGGTGAGGACGCCACAGCCTCCATTCCCGCCTCCCGCTCCGTCACCTGCAGCTCCGAGAATCTGGCCATGAAGCTC
>NW_006283994.1:1005787-1015393 GCF_000327345.1 Myotis davidii
GCAGCTCCATCCCTCTCCTTCTGCTCCTGGCCTGGCGGGCACACCAGGCCCGAAAGAACAGGAGCAGATTAGGGTCAGGAGCTGGGCACAGCTGTGGGCTCGGCGCAAGCGGCTTCCCTGCCTTCCAAACCCCACGGTGACTGGCGGCATCCCATTCTGTTTCCCCGAGAAACTACAGGCAAATTAGGGTCTTTGGACCCGTGAGAGCTCGGCTCACACTGCCCGTCGGCCGCAGGGTAACCCCCTGGCTGTTGGCAGCTTCAGCGGGCACGGGAGGGGCGTGTGGTGTGCGACAGCGTGGGAGCTGTGCGCCTCTCCCAGGGCCCGTGGGTCAGCGACTCACTCCTGCCGTAGCGGTGCTCCTCCACGGTCCACACGGCGCTCTCGTGGTGGCCCCGGGACAGCTTCTCCCCGACCACCTCCAGCTGCCGGAAGCCCCAGTCGGGGAGGTGGGCCCCGCTCAGCTGGAAGGTGGGACAAGAAGGCTTGAGGGGCAAGCCAGGCCCTGGCTCATCCCAGCCAGGGCTCCGGGAGGTCCTCATGTCAAGGCTCAGTTCTGAGGACTTAGAAAGGCCCCCCACCTTCAGTGGAAACACAGCATCCACTTGGCACAAAAGTCCGGGGAAGGGCAGGCTCGGCCGGGAGCCGTGCACAGATTGTGGGCCGAGATGCAGGCTCTGGGTCAGGCAGCAGCCCTTACCTTCAGGATGGCGGATGTGTTCAGGTGCACGAGGCGCACCTCCGACAGGATGGTCTTCCAAATCTCGGCGTCCGACTCTCTGTTCACGATGTCCTGTAAGAGCAGATCTGCCCGTTACATATCCCTCTCCGGCTTCCTTCAACAGGAAGGTGAGGCCAGTCACACGCTGAAACTGATGGCTGATCCTGGGGGGCCAGCGGGCTGATCCTGGGGGGCCAGCGGGCTGATCCTGGGGGGGCCAGCGGGCTGATCCTGGGGGGCCAGTGGTCTGGGCCAGCGGGCTGATCCTGGGGGGTAGCGGGCTGATCCCGGGGGGCCAGTGGTCTGATCCTGGGGGGTAGCGGGCTGAGCCTGGGGGTAGGGGGCTGCTCCTGGGCGGCCAGCGGGCTGATCCTGGGGGGTAGCGGGCTGATCCCGGGGGGCCAGTGGTCTGATCCTGGGGGGTAGCGGGCTGAGCCTGGGGGCACAGTGCCTCCTGCAGCAGCAGCTCAGCCTTCAAGCAGAGACCAAAGACCTGCACTTCTGGGACGCCTGCTCACTCACAGGGCTTAGAGCTCGGCCCAGATGCAAAGATGGAGCAATGAAGGTTAGAGACCGTCCCTGAAAGCTGTCCCAGGGGACTCCTGACATCGGGTAATAAACAACTGACATCTGAGGAGCACTTGGCATTGTTGTGGCCTCGCGAGGGTGCTGTGAGGTAGTGTAGGGGCTGCACTGCGGTCAGCCTGCCTCCCCTGCTCCGAGTGGGGCTGACGGGGCCACCAGCAGGGACTGAGGAGGAGGAGAGGGATCAGCGAGGAAACCCCCACAACAAGCCAGCAGCGGGAGGGCCTGGGACTCTTGGGGCAGCTCCCGATGTCACGGAACAGGCACAACTCCTCCCGTGGAGGCGGGAGGCTAGGGGAGAGGCGGGCAAAGCCGGTGCATGACAACATCACAGCACGTGGACGTCTGTCGCATGTGAAGGGGGAGGAGAGGTGCTGCTGGGCACAGACATGGAAAAGCAGCCCCCGCCTTGCTGAGGGCCACCAGCCACACTCAGCACGCTGGACATGCAGCTCACACACTGAACACACGGGGCTGAGTGGGAGCTGCCACTGCAGGAGCCTCGGGGAGGCGATCCCCGGGCCATTACTCAACTCACGCCCTTGAACTCAGACAGCCAATGTTCAGGACACCAGGACGTTCCCCGCCACCTTTCCTAGGACACCGCCTGCATCCTGGAGAGCGAGACTCGTTGTATAAAGGGCCATGTTGCCCTGGTCGCTCGGAGGAAGGCGGCCACTATCCACCTGCCCTGGCAGCCCCAGGACTCACCCGAGGGCCAGGCCTCTCCCAGGGGAGCCTGCGACAGGGCAGGTGTTCCTGTCAGGCCAGGCCGACCAAGGCTCCTGGGTGACGGAGGGTGCTGGAGCCCGACCCCGGGTTCAGTGACCTGGTCTTGACGCTAAGTGACCAAGCCAGAGGCACCTCCTCCTGGCAGAACCGCAGAGCCCAGCAGCGAGCATTTACCAACTGTCTGTAAACCATTTGTCTGATACCAGCGCCCCCAGATCCATGGTCTGTGGAAGTCTCTACTCCCTGTGAAAACAGCCACGAACTCTGATGACCGTATCCCTTCCCAGGTTACCCCTGAACCTGGATCATGCTAAACGGCGGTTTCCCACATCCTGTTAGAAGGTGCGTGTGCTGATGGTGGTCACTCCCCGTCCCCGCAGTGTCCGCGACTCACCAGCCTCCAGAGGCTCTGGGCGGGCATGGAGATGTTGTAGTCGATGTAGCAGGACACCTCCTGCGCATGGGGGTTCAGGGGGGCTGCCACGTCGTGCCTGCAACACCAAACAATGCTCACGGGAATTCCTCAGCTGTTTCTTTAAGGGGAAAAGCCGCTTTTCAGAAACAGCCAGCTCAGCCTAAGGGGCAGCGGTCCTGTAGTCGCTCTGACCCAAGGATGCCAGATCACGTGACGGAAAGTGTGGCGAGTGCCCGGGGACGCTGGGTGGTGTAGTAGTGAGGGGCGGGCAGCCCCAAAACACAGGGGCTGCTCAGAGGCTGAGAGCCAATATGCCCCCCCTCCTGCCCCACTGAACCCCAGTCCCAGTCCTGCTGGGCTCACTGACAGCGGGGACACCACCGATGGAGGAGCCCCACTGCACCCTGAGCACGCGAGCCTGGCTGCTCTCCCCTCACCTGGCCCCTCACTAAAGCCATCTCCCTCCCTCTGCTCCCCTCAGCTGCCGTCCCTGGGTCCCCTTCCGCAGGGAGCGCAGGTGAGCACAGCTGGGAACTGGGAGGAGGGGGGGCGGTGTGGACTCACGTGTTGAGGAGGCGGCTGGTCATGCCGTGCACCAGCTGCACCACGTCCCCGTGCCGCACGGGCCTCGGCGGGTTGCTCACCTCCAGCTGGTGCCTGGGAAGACAGGAGCCGCACGTCACCTGGTGGTGTCGAGGCTCTGGGTGCTCCCAGGGGGACAATTGGGAATGTGCAGCCGCCCAACCAGTTTGTCCCTTGTACGAGGTGAGTTCGTGTCAACAGCCATGTCACTGAACTCATTTCTGAAACCTATGGCCAACTTTCCAAGCTTCCAAACATGGTCCCATCTGCCACCTGCACACTTGGGCTGCTCTGTGCTACCTACAAACACCGCGGGGCCCACTCAGAGATCCCTCTCTCACACAGACCTGCTCAGTGCCCGCTTGGGGGAAGGGATGCAGGGCCCCACTGGCCTCGACATGCAGGGGCAGGTGAGTGGTGAGGGTGGGCAGGAGGAGCTAGAACAGGTGAGTGGGGAGGGCGGGCAGGAGGAGCTAGAACAGGTGAATGGGGAGGGCAGGCAGGAGCTGGAGCAGGTGAGTGGGGAGGGCGGGCAGGAGGAGTGGGAGCAGGTGAGTGGGTGAGCATGGGCAGGAGGAGCAGGAGTGGATGGTGTAGGCCCCACTGGCCACCGTGCGGTCAGGCCTGAAGGCCCAGGACCTGTACGCACCTCCCGGGGTCCTTGACAATCCACCAGTTGTTGACATCTTTGAAGGGGTAACAGGTCACCTGCTGCTGGTGGGAGCTGCCCCGGCCATTCTCATAGCTGCATGGGAGGGTCAACAAAGACTGGGTCTGCAGGGGGCTCCGTAAACTACTCAGCATGGTGTTTAGGGGAAAATAAGGATAAAACAGTTTAAATCTAAGAGGGGCCAGAACACTGGACCTTACGTGGGCAGAACACGACCAGTGTGGGGTGTGCCGGGCCCTCTGCCCAGCGAGCCCTCTCACTGGTTTACACGCAGAGATAACAAGACTCTGACAATCAGACCTAAGAGTTCAATTCCCTGTCTCCCCGACCCTCTTCACATAATGTGAAAGTTGGTAACAGAAAATATACGACAAACATTTTATAACTTCCAATAAAATAGCACTTTTCTTACCTCAGCGGGTAGGTGCTCGGGTGGGAGTGGAGCCAGCAGGGCACAGGCTTGCCCGAGGCGCTCTTCAGGGTGACCTGTGAGCCGTAGGCCACCTCCAGGGGCTGGCCTTGCGTGATCCGAGCCAGCCCCCCCTACAAAGGCCAAAAGGGGCAAGTGAGAGTCAGGGTTCCCCTGCACAGCCCTCCCCCACCTGGGAGCATATTCAGGGTGCTGGCAATTATAATTACACTAGAGGCCCGGTGCATGAAATTTGTGCATGGGAGGAGGGGTCCCTCAGCCTGGCCTGCACCCTCTCCAATCCAGAACCCCTCGGGGGATGTCTGACTACCGGCAGTCGGACATCCCTCTTGCAATCCAGGACTGCTGGCTCAACCACTCACCTGACTGCCTGACGCCCCTAACCACTCTGCCTGCCTGATCGCCCCTAACCACTCTGCCTGCCTGCCTGATCACCCCTAACCACTCTGCCTGCCTGCCTGATCGCCCCTAACTGCCCTCCCTGCCGGCCTGGTCACCACTAACTGCCCTCCCTGCCGGCCTGGTCGCCTCTAACCTCTTCTGCCTCAGTCTGCGCGACTGTGGCTTTGTCCAGATGTCTGGAAGATGTCCGGTCTAATTAGCACATTACCCTTTTATTAGTATAGATAAGACACAGCTCTGTCGTGTTACACTGATCAGAACCACTGATGGCATGCTGCCTCAGAGGCAGGGCTTGTGTCCATTTACGAGGTGAGAAAGCAGCTCGCCAGCATTTCCGAACAAGTCGGTGTGACTTCAGGCCACAATTCCAACCACCTCAACTGGTGCATTTGACTGTTTCGGCAAAGTTCGTGTGAATGAGGCCGAGTTGTCTGTCCTCTGAGGGTCATGCGGCCCCTGGACCCTCGCAGGGGTCTCGGGGCCACTCTGCGTCACACCGACGGAGCTACCCCTCCCCTCATGTCTGCACCCTCGGGACGCAGACCAGTTTACAGTCCCGCGGCGCAGGCTTCCTTCTTGCTCTGGCTCTCCCTCTGAGGCTCACCCGACAGTGTTTATGTAAGAAACCGAGTCTCCCATGGTCTCTTCTCACCTCCAGGCTGGCCTGGAACGCGCTGGACATGATCTGGTCGTGGGGCCCGGAGCGGCAGAGCAGCGTCAAGTGGACGTAGAAGAACAGCAGGTACGTGACGGCCGGGACGACCACCAGAGCCACTGCGCGGGCCAGCACGTGGCACAGCACACAGACCTGGGCACACGGGGGGCACCCCTCGCACGCAGGCTCCCACTGCGCCCCCCGGCGCCGTCCCCCCCGCGCGCCCCTGCGGCAGGCTCCCCTACGTTTGACAGAGCCTGGTCTCCGATCAGGTGCCAGGTGTGGACGGCGGCGACTCCGAGCACCAGCAAGTAAGTGAAAATGCCCATGTACTTGATGCTGAAAAGACCGATGGAGGGGAGTTAAAATGACAGACGAGGAGGGCGCAGGCGCCGCTCAGACTGGCCGGACTCACCCGACGGCGCAGGAGCAGGCCACTCCGGTCAGCACCAGCCACAGCCACCAGCTCGGGGAGAAGGGCCTGCGGGCAGGACGGAGGTAGAGCTGCGAGCAGGTCCCCGAGATCCCTAAGGTGGCTGCCGGGACCGAGCTTCAGAGACTCGGAAAATGGACCCCTCCTCCCCATCATCGGCCCACGAGTTCTCTTTTTGGCCAGGTCGTTTCTCCAGTTAGTTTAAGTTACAGGAAAACGAGGTTGCATTTATGAAGCCATGAGCTGAGGGCCGGTCTGAGTGGCTGCAAGACAGCCAGCGGGCGCTCCTGGACGACTCAGCACCCTCTGGGTCGCCAGGCCGCCCAGACTCTTCCTTCTCGTTAATTAGGACAGGTCCCCGGGCCGTACCTGTGCTTCTGGCAGTTGGAGAACTTCAGGTAGGACAGCACGGCCAGTAGATTAAAAAATATTAACAGCGATTCCAAAAGCATCAGCCTGGCCTGCGTGATCAGCGCATTCTCTGTTGGGAGGAGCAGTGTGTGTTGGAAGGAAGCAAAGGCGTGAAGATCAAACACCCACAAAGCAAACGCTCCCAGTCGCTCAGAGCGGATGGTGGGACGTCCCGTTCAGCATTGGGGTGTCTCCACAACCACGAGGGCAAGTTCTTAGGGGGAGTCACACCCACTGAGACCGTGTGACCTTGGGCAAGTCACGGAGCTTCTCTGTCTGTCGTTTTCTCATTTGCAGAAGCAATACCAGCTCTGTGGGCACCGTGCGTGCTATGGCCTGATGTTGGCAAAGGGCCTCCATTTTCTCTGCAGATGGTCTTACTTTGCATGTGAGTTCACTCCATTTGTTGGGAGACCTGGGCTGGAAGGCCCTGTCTGAGGAATACCCACTAGCTCCTCTGCCATGGCCAGGGGGTGGGGTGGAACCCGGCAGGCCATCAGGGAGTGGCAGACGTGGGTGCAGGTGGAGGTGTTCACCGTTACCCGGGCACCTGTCTGCACAGCCCCAAGTCATATGGCCCCACCCCCACAACGTGAAGTCTGGCCACCCACCTCCACAGCCCCCAGCCTGAGAGCGGGGTGACCCCCAGCCTGAGAGCGGGGTGACCCCCAGCCTGAGAGCGGGGTGACCCCGAGTCAGATGTGGACCAACTGCCTGAGCTTCCTTCCATCCTAGGAGCAGAAGCAGCTGAGGGGGCACGTCTACTAAACTCCGAGCTCTCCTGGGCCACACTGAAGCGTAGCCAAGGCCCGCCCGTGGCTCCTCCTGCACCAACCAGAGCCGCCGAGGCCCAGGCCTTACCGATGAGCATCAGCAGGGCGGCTCCCATGGCGGCGCAGTGAGAAAAACGGAGCTCCCACAGGATCTGGTAGGCCATCGGCACCGACAGGGCCCCCGCGAGGGCCGGCAGCAGGCGC
Organism: Myotis davidii; assembly: GCF_000327345.1. Taxonomy (NCBI): domain Eukaryota; kingdom Metazoa; phylum Chordata; class Mammalia; order Chiroptera; family Vespertilionidae; genus Myotis; species Myotis davidii. Next base: position 1,012,801 of record NW_006283994.1, read on the forward strand.
AGGGACCACACAGGCACGTTGCTGCTGTATTCTGGAACGCAACCAGAGCGGAGCTGAGCGCACCGTGTTTGCAAACAGAGTTTCACACTCACAGACTCAGTACGAGCATTCATGGCACAGGGCCTCATCGGGAACTGGAGTGTGAGCACGCCTTTGAGATGTGCTCGCTAGTCAACAGCACACAGGAACAAGACTAAGGATCTGAAATGAGTTCGTGCTTTACCCCGCCCCCACCTCCCTTCTACGTCGCTGTGGCAACACACACGATTTGTACATCCAAGAGAGACATAGAGGGATCATTGTCACTAAACACTAAGATGTTTACCAGGTTTTTCGAAAGTCTGTCACGTGTACCCAATCGATCACACCCTGGACTCACATTAACAAACCAGTTGTTCATTCCTATGAAGGCCACTAGCTCCCCATTCTAATACATGCAAATTAGCAAGGGCAGTGAAAATGAGATGTACCTGCTCCAATTCTGTTCCACAAAAAGTTGCCGTCGAATCCTCCCAAATAACCTAAAACAGGATTGATCAGCGACGATCCGTTCAGCAATGTTTCAGGAGTGCCGAACAGTGGCGGCCAACAGCAAACAACAGTAAATAAATAATAAGACATGACCACTTCCCTCAAGAAAGTTCGTGTATAAGTTTAAAAATACATATATTCACATATGTAATACCCTTTGTAATAAAAAATAAAATTTGAAAAAAAAAATACATATATTTTTTTATTGATTTCAGAAAGAAAGGGAGGAGCGAGAGATAGAAATGTCAATGACGAGAGACTCATTGATCGGCTGCCTCCTGCACACCCCCCACCGGGGATTAAGCCCGCAACCCGGGCATGTGCCCTGACTGCGAATCGAACTGTGACCTCCTGGCTCCCAGGTCCATGCTCAACCCCTGAGCCACGCCGGCCGGGCCCTCCTATAACTCCTGAAGGTTCCTACCTCCCAAGGCCAGCAGCATGTGGCCAAAGGGCGGTCCACTGCCATCCAAAAAGAAGACCCGCTTCATGTAAAAAGAGATGTACTGCCCGTAATAGACTTCATCGAAACTGGAAAACAAACCCACATAGCATTTCACTGTGAATCTGAGCTGCAGGAAGGCACCAGCATAAATGTACTCCTGTGTTTCCAAACGGCTCAGGGCGCGATCGGCAAGGGTCCGATCTCCGCCCCAACCACGTCGGGTCCCCAGGTGTGAAGACATGTGTACACAGCCTTCCCCGAAACACAGGCTCTGTGTGTCTCCCTCGCTCTGGACTTAGGGGTGTGCCGTTAGCCGGCCCCTGCAAGGCCTCCCAGACGCGAGGCCAACCCCCTTGTCCACCAGCTCCATGCAGGAACCCACTGTGACAAAACGCTTTCAGGTGAAGACACGAAAGAATCGCCCTGCATTTTTTGAGGTGTGATGATGCTACTGTGGTCTTGTGTTTTATTAAGAATCCGGGTCTTTAAGAGACACTAGTACACTGAATTACTTACGAACTAAATATGTCTATGACTTGCTTCCAAAAATCCACTGCAGGGAGGGGGTGGCTATCCTATATAATAAAAGGCTAATATGCAAATTGTCCTCTCCACCTGGAGTTCAACCAGCGGGCGGGTTGGCTGGCCAATCTCCTGAGTCCCCTCCCCCAGCCAGCCCAGCCCGATTGGCCGATTGGGGCCGGCGGCTGGCCCCCACCCGTGAGTTGATAACCGTAGAAGCTGGGTGATGAATCCCGGGTGAGGGGGTCATCATACTATTTTCCCCGTATTTGTGTATGTTTGATGCTTTCCATAATAAAAACTTAAACAAAGAGGAACACAGGTATCAGATAATAAAGAGCCCTTCACTAATAAAAGGGGTCGTTTCCCATTATAACAGAGAACACCTCTAAGGTCAGCGAGGACTCACTTCCATATTCCTCAGCCTTCTGCCCGCCAACCCCCGGGTCTCAAATGGTCCTGAGGCTGCGGCCCTGAGGCTGCTGCGCCTGCCCCGGCCCAAGGGCAGGACTGGGCACGTGGGCTCTGCGGGGGTTTCCTGGGACAAACCAGCCTCTCTAACTGCCCCGAACCCAGGCATTTCCCTCTCCCGTTCATGCTGTTTAACAGGCAGTTTGGCTTACACCACAGCCCGGGGGTAGGCGAGGCGCCACAGCCGGCTCAGCAGCCCCACCGCCGTCAGAGCCACGACGTTCAAGTTGACATCCGCGGTCACCACTACGGGGCGCTGCAGAAACCCCAACATCTTGCCGAAGAGCAAGCCGCGAGGAGTCCCTGCAAAAGGCCTCAAGAGTAAATGGGTGGCACCAGGCAGTTAAGGAGGCGGAGAAAAGGACCTCGGATGCGCCAGGCAGCACCGCCCTCGGGAGGCACCCCCGGGGGGCATGCAGGAATCTCAAGACTGAGCACTCGTTCCTGCAACACCTGCCAGCACCGCGGGGGGAGTGAGGACGCTGTGAATGAAGGAAGGGCCTTCCCGCCCTCCCCACGGGGCAGCGCGGCCGGGGACCTCCACCTTCCGAGCCTCGGAGCCTCCTCGGCCCCGCGCGCCTCCTTCCCGTCCCCCCTGGGGCAGCACCGGCCCCTGGCGCCCCC
>NW_006283994.1:1016035-1021899 GCF_000327345.1 Myotis davidii
CCGCACCCCGCAGCCCACGCTCGTGCTTCACGACACAGAGGGCCGCACCCGCCCCTCGCTTGGTGGCGCGGACCCGCGTGTCCTCACTGGACCGCGGGGGCCGGGACGATGACCCTCGGGGACTCGCCAGGTCCCTCGTCCACGTGCACCTTAACCCGGACCGACAGACGCTGCAGACATAACAGCTGCGTTTTCGCTGTTGCTGAGGCCGTTCCGCACGCTGGTCACCCCACCCGGCGTGAGGCGACTCACCGGACTCGCTGCGGGAGGGCAGGGCCTAGGGCGGTGTCGGCGGAGACCCTGGCCCGTGTCCCCTTTATCCCATCACCGGGCTGCGGGCTGCGAAGGAACGTGCCCGGGGCAGGGTCCTCGGGGACACGTTGAACCTACTTGGGAACGATTTGTAAGTTGCCTCCATCCTTTGAACCCGCACTACCCCCTAAGGTAGGTCCTGGGAGAGTCCAGTTCTAGTTAACAGTGACAAACAGGTCTTCTGAGTCACACCCGGGAGATGGCAGAACCGAGCACGGCCGCCTGCCCCCCAATGCAAGCTCTTGACCCTTCCTCCTCCCTCCACTGAAGTGCAGCGCACTCCGCGCCTGCTCCCAGCAAAGGGACAGGAGGCCCAGCAGCAGAGCAGACACCTCTGGCCACCCACCTCTCCAGGGACAAGGGGAGGGCCGAGTGCAGGCAGATGCGCACCCAACACCACAGTGGGGGCTGCTAAGGCCGACCCCCTTGGAAAATGCCCCTAACCCACAGGCTTCAGTCCCTCTCCCGTGTTGCTTTAAGGCATCTCAGTCAGGTCACTCCTAATTAACATGCAAACTCAAAGGAAAATGACAGAAAACCCAGGGACACAGCCTGAGAAAGCATGTCCAGCTTCAGGGTGTCGTGGGTTTTTTTTTTTAACTTTTTTATTTAAATAAGGAGAATTCTTTCATATGGAAAGAGTTAGTACAATCACATATTTGAAAGGAGAAACAATAGCAAAATAATGTACGAACAAGCTGCACATCACACCTTCAGCCATCGCCTGCCCTTTCAAATATCTGGTCTGTATGAAAAGACAAACAGAGGAAAGGCCAAAATAAAAGGAAACAAACCCCTCTCAACAAAAACCCCCAAACCCTTTTCACTACGCAGGGCGTGAGGTCCGAAGCTTGCAGCACAGGATCCCCTGGGAGGCTTTGCAACATGCTGAAGACGGGGCCCCGGGGACGCTGCCACCATCCCGGAGGCCACCCACCCCGGGGGAGGAACTGAGCGGCAGGTTGGACGCGGCCTGAAGGTCAATAGCCAGATACGCGCTGGTGGTCCGAGTGGAGAGCTCGACAGGGGACAAACGGTCTGACCCCAACGCTGGGCCGTTCCTGTCCTGGGTGGTCTGTGTCAGGTCCATCTCACGCCTTCAAACCGGAAGGGCTGGCTTTCTGAAGTCTGCACGTCCCACTCATCAGAGCACGACAAAGCACAAATACTCAAGTATCCTCGTCAAAGGCCACTTCCAGCCGACCTTCCTACCCAGGCTTGCTCTGCAGGTGAAAGGAACACGTCCAGATGAGAGGCAACGCGCAGCTACTTGGTGGAGGGGCGCCGGTCAGCAGGGAGGAGCTGTGCCGTTGGCCCCACGACCTCACACCGGCACGCCTTTCCTCCGTGGCTCTGAGCATCAGTCACAGATCTCACCAATGACCCAGGAGGCAGGTCCGGAGGCAGGAGGGCGAGGGCCTACCGGAGCACGGACGCCGGTATGTAGCAAGATGCTCAGTGTTCTGAGAAGTGGCTGGAATGACCACAGCTTTGAAAGTGGGCAAACCAATTTTTCTGAAATGTGTCCGTCATCCTTTGTTTTTACCCTTAAGGAACCTGGAGCCAGAAGTGTATGAATTCCAAGTTTGCAAACAATAGTGTGGACAGAAGGGGTGAGTAACGGTAAAAATACCAGACCGAACAGCTGGCAGAGAATCTTCAGTGGGTGGACGCCGCCTCAGACACACGACCCCACACGCTGGGATTTTACTCCACTGAGCAGCTGACGCTGGACGGACGCTACATCAGCTCCTGGTGCGGAGCGGCGGCTGCACCCTCAACAGCAGGAGGAGCTGCCAGCATCAGAGGGCGACTGTGATGAGCAGGCTAAGGTGCACGAGGGCGTGGACACCACCCCCATCTCAGCAGCAGAAAAGGTAAGTTTGGGTTTTCACCTGTTCCCACCAAAGGCCCCAAAACGCCCTGGCAGAGGCCCCTCGTGGCTATGCGCTCTGAAGGGGGGTTTGAAACCAAAATAAGACCCAAAGTCCTACTACCTTGAGCTTAGCTCTAAAACCACGCGAAAGGAAGAGATTGCACCTTAAAACATCTCTGCAGTAAAGACTGCATTTAATCAGACCAAGGAAGGGATGGGATGCCAGCAGGCCCGGGCCTACCCTCTGCCCGAGTCCAGCTGGAAATGTCTCGGGGGGGACGCGCCCGCAGCTGGGCACACGAGGCGGAGGAAGCACTGAGGGTCGCATGCAGCCCCTGGCCTTCCTGCACGGGTCAGTCAGACGCATCTATAAATAGCGCAGTGGGACACTTCCTTCCTTCACCTAGACCTACAACAATACATATAAATAAGTTCTAGTGTTTTCTGTTTTACTGGGGTGGGGGGAGTAAAAAATACAGGGCAGAGAAAAGGGCTGGAGAGCAGGTGACCCCGTGTTTTTATTTTCCTCAAACAAGCACTGTCGCTCTGTCAGGATCACCAGGAGGGCACACCTTGCGTTTGTAACAGCATCCAGAACTGTTCTGTGGAGTCTCACAATGAGAAAACCTTTTTTGCTTTAGACAAGCAGCGGACCCCAGAATCAGGTAGAGGGTCTGGGCAGGTTCCCAGGTGTTCAGGCAGCGAGCGTGTGGCTCCTACAGGGCAGCGGGCGATGGGGCAGCGGGGAGTGGGGCAGGCAGCAGCTCTCATGGGGGGGGAGGGGCAGAGCAGATGAGCACATGGGGCAGGAGAGTGAGGACAGGACTCCAGAGTAAAGATTCAGGAGATGAAGGGAAAAGAGAAGCCAGTGAACAGTGAGGTCCAAGGATGGAGGCAAGGGGGTGCGGAAAGCTACCAGGTGAGCAGTAAAGCTCTTCCCTGGAGACTGGCCTCCAGGTCGCGAGACGGGAGCTCTGCCAGGCAGTGTCCCGTCCTAAAAGCTGTCATCACAGCACGAGCTGCTCCAGCAGCCCAAGGGCCCTCTCTCCCGTGTCCTACCCTGGACAGAGCTGAGCAGCAGCCCGAGCAGCCGGCGCACACCTACAGGGACACGGGCTGAGCCAGGTCCCCTGGGACCAGAGGCGGTGCCCTCTCTGTGGGTGCTGCTTAGTTCCTCGAAGGGCCTGTGCCAAACTCGAGCCTTCCCCTCCCTTTCCTCGGAATGACAGCATCTGGGGCGATTCTAGTTGTTAAAAAACAACAAAACGCGGTGTGAAATGGCTCACGCGAGCATTTTGCTGGAGGCAGCTCTGCAGACTTGGGTGGCTGCCCAGGCCGTTTCAGAACATGGCCAGCCCTGCAACACAGCCTCCCCCTTGGACCTGCCCGCGGCTGGAAAGGCTGACCTCACTGCTCAGCTCAGGCGCCCTGTCCCACCACCTGGGCCTGCTGCTAGGAGGGGAGGAGCAGGAAGCCCTGCCACAGGCCCCAGTGTGGGGCTGGGGGGGGAGAGGAGGGTCCGGGGGAAAAAGGTGCAGGAAGGTGGAGGCTTCCGGAAAGGGCATGAGTGAAACAGCAGTCCTGGGTGCCGGAGCCCTCGAGCAGACGCGGGAGGTGGGTGGGGGCTGCGGTGCTGCCTGCTCACACGTCAGGCCAACTTGGGCTACACCAGTGACTGTGTCCGCGCTTCACCACAGGGCCAGCAGCCAGCACGTCCCTGGCTTTAGGCTCCGGGACAGAAACCCTTCCATAAACCCCAGCTCACGGGGTGCTCGTGCGGTGCGTGTGGCCGCAGAGGCTAACCAACGGAGAGCAGGAGGGCGTCTCACAGCGATGCATCCAACTAAACAGGAGGGCAGGACACTACCGGACACGGGGTCGGGGAGCTGGCGAAGAGCATGTAAAAGTTCAGCCACACAGACATCGCTCGTGTTTTGTTTTCCTTTCTCTGTAAAAACCTTGGCTGCTTTAGCTGCTTTTTAAAACAAAAGGCTTCAAAGGAAAGGACCTGCTGCCGCACCACCGAGCGGGAGAGGGCCGGACGGGGCCAGACGGGGCGGGGCAGCACTGAGCTCAGACGAGGAGCTGCCCGCGCTGCATCCTCAGGGCCGCCGGGGGCGGGAAGGAGACGGGAAGGGCTGTTGCCGTTTCGGATGAAAGCAAGCAGGTCAATGCCACAATCCACGGGGCAAGCTGGTTGGACGTCGGAGCTGTCAGGAGTGGAGAGAGGATCTCTCTCTGCCGGCCGGCCAGGTGGTTGGATGGTGAGGCGGCCAGGCCAGCGCCTCAGGCCTTGCTCTCCTCCACTTTCACCGCCCGAGGCTTGATGGCTCCTGTGCGCTTCATCTGGGAGGCGGCCAAGGGGGCCTCCTGCAGCGTCACGGCTCCCAGGCCGGGCTTCTCATCCACTCGTGGCTTGGCCTTTGGACAGATGAACGGGACAACGCAGTTAACCTCACACGGCAGCCGTCGGTGGCTACACAGCCCCGCTCCTGCTCCTGAGCCCCGCAGAGAAGAGCTACCCTAAGGAGTCCATCCTTCGGTGGAGGACAGACTAGAAGCAACTCTCCCAGTAAGGACGCGGTGGTGCTGTCCCCTCCCGCAGGGGAGTGCAGTGACTCGGAGGCGGGAAGACGCCGGTCCTCCGGGCAGCCTTCTGCGGTGCCCGCGGGCCTCCCCAGGCCGCCCAGCTAAGGCCGACCCAAGAACCTTCTCAATCAGTGCACCCCATGGCCACAGGGACAAAGCCCGAGACCCGCCTGTCTGCGGGGGCGGGGCCTCCGGCAGGCGTGGGTCTCCCGGACCTTCGAGCCTTTCCCCAGGTTCACATCAGGGTCCCCCTACTCGCAGGTCAGCACTGGGCAGTGCACCAGAGTGACCGGCCTCAACCTGCCCCGCACCGTGAGCACTACCTCAATCCAGGCTCTTCCAGGAGCGGCCCTCCCGGGAGCCACGCCAGGAGAAGTGAAATGAGTGGCCAGTCCTCCGCCTCCACCAGCCAGGAGCTGCCCTACCTAGAAGCCTGCGCTGACACGTCCGAGCCCCGGAGCCCGCTGTACTCAGAGCAGTGGGAGAACAGTGCCCCACGGCCAGGAAACGCCACGCCATCGCGGTCCCTCCCAGCCAGGCAGACGAAACACGGCACTTACTAGGGCTACACGCGCACGCTCACGCGCACGCCCGACGGCTAGCGCTGACCCACAGACCTAACCCAGCCCCAGCACCTTCACAGCCCGAATCGCTAGGAGGCTAGTCCACCTGCTGGCGTCACCTCTCCGGGGACTCCGCATCCTCCCTTCTCTGCAGGACAAGGAAGGATCCAGACGCCCGTCAGGAGGAGCAATGCCTTCGCCAGAAGGACTCGGCCCCTGGCGCCATGCTCTAAGCGCTAGGGCACGCCTCTCTTTACAAGAGGAGCACGCAAATGGGGTGGGCAGTCCCTTCTCTTTTGGCGCTTGGAGGCAGGCCTAAGCGTCGGGGCTGGAGGTCTGGAAAGCCATCTTCTACCTGGTGAGCGTAGTGTCCCTGCACAGAGCCCATGTTAACTGCTGATCCAGAGGGCTTCCCACTGGGGCTAGCAGAGCTAGGCCTGAAAAAACCAAAGGCAGGGGGTGAGAACACACGCACCGCAGGAGGCAGCAAGCCCGGCGCGCGGCCCGGCTCCGGCTCGCAGACC
>NW_006283994.1:1021916-1034929 GCF_000327345.1 Myotis davidii
CTCAGTCGCCGGCACCTCCAACGCAGCTCAGGGAGAGGCACCCAGGGGGGGAGATCGAGGTCGCCGCTGCGGACAGAGACTGACCAGACAGATGGACGGACAGGAGGAGCAAGAGTCTCTCAGGGCTTGGAGGGTCTGGACCAACGTGACTCTATGGCCAGATGAAAGGTCTCTAAACCTAGGAATTGCGCCCAGTAGTTTTCTAGTCTTCCCTTTCTGGCGGGGGGAGACACCAAAAGGAACGACACCGTAGAACACCTTTCTAAGTGTGTTCCCACTAAGGGTAATTAGGTGCTGCTGAAAAAATGATTTCATGGTGGAAGTGTGCGAAGCGCTGTGTGCAGAGTTCACCAGGACTCCAGACAGCGGGCTGTGCCCAGGAGCACGGCTCCCGAAGAGCCGTCTTGCACACAGCACCCCAAGGACCAGAGCGGGGAGCCTGTGTGGTGGGACACGCCTCAGAAGTCGTTTCCAGAAAAAGTGGGAAATGCTTCTCTATAAAAACATACCATGTTCCCAGCCCCCATGAAAACACCTGCACAACAAGGGCTCCTAAAGTCTCCCCAGGGCAGCGGCCGCCACTCCCACACGGTGGGCGCACGCAGCTCTTGTTCAGGCGGGTCCGTTCCCTGGGTTTGCCCAGGGAGACTGAGCACCTGTTCACACTCCACGCCCCTCCTTCCCTCCATGTACACATGGCTCTGTGCTGCTGTCCACACAGTTTTCTAATAGTTCTGTTGCTCTGGCCCACGTGAAAAATATGATCGGACAATAAAGCGAACTAGCAAAAATAAATGAAGCCAAGAGAGTGAAAATAAGAACAGAAATGATGAAATGGGGGAGATTCACAAAAATCCCTCTCTCTGGAAATGCTGCTGGAAGGATGGAAGGAAGCGGCAGGGGCCGGAGTGGAGGCCTCACACTCCAGGAGCAGCGGGCCGAGCGCCGGGCCAGAGGTCCTGGTGGGGCTGGAGCCTCCACTGGCCTCTCCCAGGGCACTGCCAGCTGCACGTCTGTCTGACTCATTTACCAACAGGACGGTTCCCAGGCGTTTCCCACACATAACAAGAGTCGACTGCACTGACCCTGGGCCCGAAGCCGGGCATGCTGTCTTCCCAACTCCACACGCGCTCCCTGGGGTGAGAGAGTTGGCAGACCCAGAGCTTTGCTGCCTTTGCAACCCAAGTAATTGAACAGACAATTCATACGGGGCCAGCTCTGATCCAGCTCAGGGCCCTGGGACTGGTGCTGGAGGCAGAGACGGGCGCAGAGGAAGCAAAAAGGTGCAGCTCGTCCTGGGTAGCCAGGCCCACGGCCCAGCAGCACCAGGTCCTGGGGAGGAAGGTCCTCCCGCCCAGGGCTGTGCCTTCGTGGCCACTGACGCCTGTTCCAGAAGCTGGTGAGAAAGCTGTGTGCAGGCAGGGTCAGCCCGACACTGACAACATAGCAGTTCCTTTCCCCGCCTTCCCAGCCAGTTCTCCCAATGCAGAGCATGGGATGAGGGTTAAAAACAAAACCCAGTCCCTGAGCTCCCAGTGATGACAAATATCTTGGTGACACGCGGGCTTACGAGGGGACCCGGCCTCGGTGCCCTGTGCCGCCCTCCCGGGCCCTCAGCACCCACCGGTCCCTTACCTGTAGGTCTGTGGTGACTGCCCAGAGCCTCCTGAAGGAACATTCGGTTTACTGTCGGCAAAGTGGAAGCCCTTCATCTCCATCTGAGAGGACTGCAGACCGGAAGCAAAGGTTGCTGGTTGGTGGCCGGGAGACAGCCTGGCCCTCGCTGAACCACCCTGCGCACAGCCGAGGGGGCCCAGGAAGACCCAGGAGGAGTTCTGGATAGAGAGGCAGCTTTTAAAGGAATCGAGGCTCGAGGTCTTATTCCCCTTTAAGGGGCTGAGCACCACCACGGGTGCTGCCTGGCCGTCTCTGCCCTGAGGAGGAACCCTCAGCAGAGCCGTGGGGTCTGGGCCCTGGGCTCCAGCCCCAGCCATCCTCTACCTGGGGCTCCAGGACCGGCACCCGAACTGGCCCCTCAGGTGCTCCCGTGCCCACACAGGGACTAGGCATGGACTGACACACCTCCTTCCCGCGTGGGCCACCTGAGCTCATCTCCACGGCCAGCTTGCACACTAACCAGGGGCACTGGCCATGGGAAGGCAAGAGGCTGCGCCCCAGACCCTGGCTGTCGTGCCACAGCAGTGGTGTCTGGCTGACCGGAGGGTTGGTGAGACCCTCCCAGGACCCCAGCAGGATGGAGTCGCGCTCACCTCTCTGCTGGTGTTGAGGACCGAAGGCTGGGACCCGGGCGGAAGAATTCTGCGAGGGGCCCCCACCGAGAGGCTCTGCCCCTGAGGCAGCTGGATGGACTGGGGCAGGAGCAGGGGCTGCTGTCCGGAGCCGTAGCGTGGCAAAGGCAGCTGGGAGCCGGGCAGTGGCATCGTCAGCTGCTGACAATAGGGGCAGTCAGGAAAGGGAGTGGTGGTGGGGGAGGAAGTCACGAACCACTGTTCACACTCACGCCCAAGAGCAAGCACACAGCAGACTCAGGTTATTTCAAGTCGCAGCGAGGCCTTCCTGCAGTGGGGAGACTCGCTTTCCCTCAGAGCCGCAGGGACCCCGGCCTTCACACTCGGCGGTGGGGGCAGGCCTGCCGCTGGCACAGTGGGTAGTGAGGAAGCAGCACGGGGCGAGGCGGCAGCAGCTGGCCAGTGCCACCCGGCGGGTGGGGCTCCTCTCCCGGTGCAAAGGGCGTGTGTGCTCCAGCCCTCCCCGCTCCCACCCAGCAAAGGCTTGCTGAACGCACACTGTGCGGGGAAGCGCCAGGACACTGTCAGACCCAGAGCCAGGAGGGAAGGGCGGTGCCATGCTGGACACAGCGCCGGTGCAAGAGTGCAGAGAGCGGGCAGCAGCCCGTGTGTGGTGTGTGTGCGTGTGTGTGTGCGCGTGTGCGCGTGTGCGGGGGGGTGGTGGGAGAAAAGCTAGGGAGGGCCAGAGAGGCTCGGGGGGGACGTCCATGTGGATCAGGTCCCAGGTGAGAGCAGCAAGGCCGGGAGGCTTCCTCGCCCGCTCCGTGCAGCACCGGGCCAGCCCGCCACTGCCTCCCTCTAAGGTCAGAGGACAAGGCTCGGTGTCAGGGTTCTTGGAACCGAACTGGAGCCTCCTGGAAGCTCTGAAGCACAAGCACGTTGTGAAAGAGAAGCAACTGCAAGGCCGAAGCGACCACTTTGAATGTCTGGGCCAGGGGGGCGAGAGGAGGGGCAGGGGGGCCACGCTGTCTCTCAGTTCCTTTCCTCTTCATCTCCCTGCTGGTGAGTCCACAGTGGAGGGTCAGAAGGATCTATTGGGATTGCATCACCGAGACACGTGGCAGCCAGAGCCTCTAGGACCCAGGCCCCGTCTGCGTACAACACCTGTTTTAAAGGGAGGGGGCGGGAGTTCCTGCAGAGGCCTGGGCAGGGAGGGGTGCAGAGACGAGGACCGGCTGGCCTCCGAATACTTTCCAGATGCAGAGCCGACAGACCTGCTGAAGGCCCAGAGGGGGTGATGCGGCCTGGACCACCTCAAGGACCAGGGAGAAAATCATATTTTGGACCCGATGTCTGAACAAGTTGGTTGAGATGCGGTGAGATATAGATATTGAAGCAGAGACGTGGGCAGCCAGTGGATGAGTTTAGGTCCAGAGACCAGGGAGAACGGGAAGCATCACCACTTCACCTCCAGCCCCACAGACGCGGGGGGGAGGGGCGAGAGGGGGCAACGACACAGAGGTGATGGGATCCCTCAGAAGGGGCTGAGCATGTGACCTGGTTCCAGCTACAGCAGCCAGTCAGCACACCGAGAGGCAGGCGAGGGAAAAGCAGTCGGGGGAGGGACTGGCTCCTGACCTGGGGGAGCTGGGAGTCCAGCATCTGGGAGGCACCCAGCCCGGCCGCCTGGCTGAGCTGGCCCTCGTAGACCAGGGCTTGGCTTCCGCTCATGGGCTGGTAGGGGGAGCCCGACGGGGGCTTCACGAGCTCCAAGGGCTGCATGCCGGGGAACGCCGAGTACGGAGGCTTCAGGGCGGTGCCTCCAGAGAGGATCATGGTGCTGGGCGGGGACAGGCTGGGGTGCATGTACACCTGCGACCTGCAAAAGCCAGACGATACCAGGGCAGGTGTGGGAGTGCCCGCATGAGAACCCAGCGAGCTTGCAAAAACTGCTGCCCCTACCCCTCGACGTTCAGAATAGCCCCCTGGATGGTGCCTATGTTGCTGGTCTAGGGATCACAGTTTGGGCATCACTGGATTAAACGAAGGGACAAACACACAAAACGCAGGAAACCCATGCGATGCCAAAAGCACTGGACGTGAGACAGCAAGGGCAGCTGGAGGCGTGGGCAGGGGCGTGGGGGCAGGCCCACAGCCCCGCGGGCACACAGTGAAGAACGAACTGTAAGGGACCACCACACCCTCACCCCAAGGAGAACACGGGAACAAGTGCGCAGGCTGCCAAGGCCTGAGCTCCGCCTGTGGGCCGCCAGCCCTCGCCCCCGTCTCACCTGAAGGGCTGCAAGGAGCTGAAGATCTCCTGTGACTGGGAGACGGGGAGCCCGCCCCGCAGCCCCAGCTGGGCTGACGCCTGCAGAGACGTGTGAAGGGAAATGGGGATCTGCTGGGCAGCGGCAGCCTGTGGGGAAGCCGGCAGGTCACTGCGGGGCCCTCCGAGCTGCTCTTCCCTTCCCCTCCGCACACGGCTGGAACCCGCCCCACGTGCCAGTCCCAGCACCTCCTTCCTGCGCTGTTGCTCTACGCGTCAGACACTCCCTAGCTCCACGCACTGAGGTGGCGCTCACGCGAGGGCGCGTGGACAACCACATACAGAACACATGCAGTATGACCCAGTTCCGTGAAGACCAACACCGTGCACGATGGCACAAGGTCATGTTTAAGAACACGTTTGAGGTCAGGACAGGCCGAGTCCTCTGCCCTCTGCCCGAATCTGCTCGGAGCAGCCCCTCCGCGGGGAGCCTGGTGCCAGTCTGCGCCCGCAAGGTCCGGCCCCGCGCCAGGTCCGACGTCCAGAAAGCATCCCCTGCAGCACGGAAACGATGCCGGTGCCGCATAAAAACGAACGCCTGCTCGTTCTAAAACTACCTCTTTCTAACGCATCCATGCCTGGGAGGCTAGGCCTTGCTGCTCTTCATCAGAAGGATACCTGATCACCAAAGAGAATTCCGTTTCAGCTAGCCCCGGCCAGGACCCAGAGAGAACTCGCAGGAAAACTACGCAGAGTCTGGAGCACTGAGCCCCACTTCTCGCCTCGTTTACTCGTCCCCACACACTGACTGGCTGCCGGACACGCAGGTGCGGGGCATGACTCGCGAGGGATTCAGAAAAAGAAGAAACATGGACTCTGACCCCGCCCCGCCCCCGCCACCCGGCCCGCGCCATCACCTGCTGGTAAGGCTGCTGCTGCGGGATGGTCTGAGGAACCAGCCGGGGCTGACTGGCAAACACGTGCCCATCCAGGTACAGAGGAGGCAGGTGGCTGCCTGCAGACAGAATCCACGGAGGCAGAACAGGATCAGGTCTCGCTGCTGCCGAGGACTCTCAGGGGACACGCTGTGCCCACCCTGCCCACACCCCTCGTGCCCACTGCATGCAGCTGCCTCGGTCTCTCAGCCAAGTTCCTCTTCATCTCCCTGCTATTGAGTCCACAGTGGAGGGTCAGAAGGATCTATTGGGATTCCATCACTGAGACCTCGGCAGCTGGCACCTCAAAATCCCCACCCTCCCCCTTTGGGCACCAACACCACGACCAGGACGCTGGTGGGAAGGACAACATGTCCATGACTGAGGATTCAGCTGATAGGCAAGCAATTCCAGGTATAGCCTCTGGTCGGCATGGCTACCCCATGGAGCGCCATCCTCGCCCGGGCTGGTTTTACAGAGCATGGACCGAGGCTCAGGGCTGAGCTGCTCACTGGCAGTGACCCCACCCCCATTAACCTGGATCCAACTCAAAGCCCATCTCAGCTCGCTCCTCCCTCAGGAGCCGGGACCATGAGCCTCAAGGAAGCAGAAGCCAGTGCAAGCCGTCTGCAGCGTGGGAAGCTGGGATCGCCCAGCCTAGTGGCAGCCCGACTCCCACTTGCACAGACTCCCGCAGTCATGGTCGGTGGGTTCAGGGCTGCCAGCCCCACGCGTCTGTCGGAGTGCACGAGGCGGCTCAGGCCGATACCTGGGAGAGAAGGCGCTACGGAGGCCACAGGCATGGGCGGCATGGAGACGCCGCCGAAGGAGCTGTAGTTGGCCCCACTGGAGGCTCCCACAGAGGACGGGGGCTGGATGCCCGAGCCAGGGCCTCCCGGAGAGCTCTGCTCCGGCAAGCTGGGCGAGTTTTCCCAAGCCTTCCGCGCAGACTCCATCTGTGGAAGCAAGGGAAGGAGAGGGATGAACACGACCAGGGAGAGGCAGTGGCAGTGGGTGGGGCTGCCCGCTCCCACCTCCTCACAAGCCAGGGCCCCGCGTGGGCCTTGCTGCGATCAGGACTGGTGTTACCTTCAGAGTGAGGTCGGCCGTGGGGAAGGACATCTGGGAGAGGCCGATGGCCCTCTGGATGTGGTGATCTCGCCGCAGGATGGGAATGCTCTGTGTCAGCCCAGCCTGGAGGAGACAGGAAGCCATGGGACAACCAGGCAGAGGAAGGGAGACGTGTCAAAATGCCCTTCAGAGGTGGTCGTGTGCACCTAAGGCCGCAAGATGAAGCTGCCAGCAGCTGAGACCAGTTTATCTTCTCCAAAGAGCTGCCTTTGTGGCTTCCCTTGACAGAGGCCCAGGAGAGCCCCCACACCCCCCAGAGCCCTCTAGCAGGGATGGGCATGTGCCAGCAACGTAACGACTGGCTGCCGGCATGCAGGCGTGGAGACCTCCAGGAGGCTGAGGACCAGGTGGCTGTGACAGAGGCTCAGCGATGCCTGCTGGCCACTCCTGCTGCGCTGGGCGGTGCCCTCAGCATGCTGTGGGCCCCGGGAGCTCAGTCCGAAGCGTGGTTCACCCAGCATCTCAAACATGACCACGGAACTTGGAAGAACAGAGAATCGAAGCATGCTACCCAAACCAGACCTTGGGAAACACACTGCCCCATTTTAAGGTCACAAAACTGGGTGGAGAACATTCAAATAACTAGTGGAAGATAGTAAGCAGCTAGAAATTATGTCATGACTCAAACCCAGGTCTGCCTGACCCCACGGCCGAGCAGCGCGGGGCCAGGGCTGGCAAGGAAGCACACTCACGTTACTAGCCAGGGCGTCCTGGAGCTTCACCACTGGATTCCCCGCGGGGCCAGGGGCAGACCCCGGCGGCAAGCTGAAGTCGGAGTCCTGGAAAAAGGGGACAGAGACCAGGAGATCCTGGCTCACCTTGCGGCAGAGACATGTCTCAGCGCCTCTAAAAACCCACCACGCAAGCAACATGGCCGCATGCTCCCCAACGGCACAGGAGGGAAGGGTGCTGCCTCTCATCCTCGCTCCTGCTGTGCCCACTGCCCCACCCGACAGAGACCATGAAGACTGCCGCCCGCTCAGCCTGAGAACCGGCTGGCTTCAGCAGGGCATCTAGGGGGCAGCCCACTAGCACCTCCGTCCACGCTCACCCGCACGCTCCCCGGTGCCGCTCAGCTCACCCCCTGCTCCTTCTAGGAGACAACCTGTCTAAGCCCTCCTTCCCCTCCAAGTACAAAAAAAATGAAGGAGAAAGGAAAGAAACCAAAGCCTCACTTTTGGACTGACTCCAAATTCGATGGGCGGCACCGGGAGCACGGAGTCCACGTGAATCTCCACCCCGTTGACCGGTGGGACGGCGGCGCCCGGCAGGCGCTCGGCCGCCTCGGAGCCCTTTCTGTTCTTCAGGGAGCGCTCGTTGCCGATGGGTCCTGGTCTGTGCTCCTTGCTCTGTGCTGAGCCTTGTTCCGAATCCTTGATGGGAAAGCAGAGCAGCTGAAACACAGACTAGATGACCTTCTACGCACGGGAATCGGGCAGAAGACGAGACAACGAGCCCTTCTGCCCAGGCCCGGCTCTGCAAGAGGGACTCCAGGTTACCTTTTGCTCGGGTTGCTTCTGAGCCGGCTCCTTATGGCCGTCAGCCTTGGGCTCCAGGTTGGACCCGCTCATCTCCTCTGGTTTCAGAGTGCCATAGGGCGAGCTGCGCTGCGACGAGGTCGCAGACGACTCCCGAGACTCGGCGCTCAAGTCCACACCACTGTCTCCCTGGCTGCTCTTAAAGCCCTGCTGTGCAAGGCACCAAACGGGTTAGAGCCCTGACCCCCAGGCTCCCCACGCTGCCTGCCTGTGTGCAGTCTTGTCCCGCGATGGGACCTGACCCAACAGCTACAGGGATGTGGCCAAAGGCACCCCTGCCCGAACCTCCAGACCCCCACCTCCAGTGGGCCCTCGGCCAGGACGGTCACACGCATCTCTCTTGTGACCCAAACCAAACGGAGTGACCACCGCTCCCGGTTTGAAGGAGAGCCCCGACTGCTCCCCTACAAGGGGTGGGTAACCCCCTTTCTTCCTCCCTCTCACACAGGCACCTCCCGGAGGTCAGAAACGAGGCTGTAGTCCAGCCACCAGCCGGGGCCGGAGGAAATGGCCTCTGGTCCAGGGTTAACCACTGCGGCTGAGGGAGGGCGTGGGCCGCAGGTCGGAGAAGCCCAGGCCAGGCAGCCACGCGGGCGGCCGGCACCCCCGGCCTGTGAGCACACAGCGCACTCACCTCGGCGGAGCCGGGCTCGGAGCTGTTGAAGGCCGTGGCGGCTTTGGTCCAGGAGTCGCTGGTTGAGGCCTGAACGGGCAGGGCTGCCGGAGGAGGAAGCAGAGAATCAGGGCATCAGAAAGGAGCAGGAGGCTGCCAAGGCGAGCACAGGCATGGCGTACGCAAACCCAGGTCCTTGCGGCCCTCGCGCCCCCGCCCACACGCCAGGGAGCAGCTGATACTGGGGAGCTGGTCTGAGCGTCACCCCCTGCCCAGCAGCCTCAGGCAGACTTCACTCAGGCCAACTATTTGTTTCTACCAGTGGGAGCTGCTGCCAGTCCCGCAAGGCCCACGCCGCCACCGAGACGCCAACAGCAGCCATGGCCCCGTGCCTGCCACACGACTTCACGTGTGACCTTCAGATCGCCCGGACCGCGGTCTGACGACAGAAGCCCGCTCCGGGCTCCGGGACAGGTGTCCCCGGACTTGCTCACTATGACGCACCTGTCACACACCACCCACTGTCTGACATCAGTATTTCCGAGAGGCCGGGCTCTTGCCATCAGAGCCGAGTCCTTCCCAGCCTCGTTCTGCAAAGGGACAGGCCACGCGGCACAACTGCAAGTCCAGGCCCCAGCCCAGGATCCCTGAGGGCGAGTCCTCACCCTGAAAGCCTGGGCTGTGCTGTGTCACACAACTGGCTGTGGGTGACTTCTCCACGCTCCCCGGGGAGGGCTACGTGCCTTGTTCTGTGTTCCCTGCAGGATGGTAGAGGCCATCCTGTCCAAAGTGGGCATTCAAGAGGAACTGGTTCCATTAAGATCAGTGGTTCTCAACCTTGGCTACACATTAGAATCACCTGGGAATCTTAAAAATCCTGATTTCTGGGCCTCATCCTCCGGAAATTCTGTTTATTTGTTACTAATGTTGTGGCCCCACCCCATAACAAAGACACAGAATTTCCGGAGGATGAGGCCCAGAAATCAGGATTTTAAAAAGATTCCCAGGTGATTCTAATGGGCAGCCAAGTTTGAGAACCACTGATTAAGATGGTTTTATGTTTTTAAAGTTATTAGAAAAAGAGCGTTGAATATAGATTTTTTTAAAAGTTCAGGGGAACAAATTTTCTAAAGAGCAAGGTCCACCAGTCAGAGAGCCTCGGGGGCTGACAGAGCCCTCCTCCCGGGCTGGGAAAGGCCAGTGCACAGGTCACAAAGCCCCGGCCCTGGCGCCCCTCCTGGCAGCTATTCCTCGCTCCTCTACACCTAATAGGAAAGGTAAGTGCCGTGGGCAAAGGGAGCCAGGTCGGCTCGAGTGCCCGGCGACGGGGGCGGGGCCAACCCGTCTCCAGGTCTCCAGACTCAGGGAACGCTTTGCTCTTCCAGCAACTGCCAGGCAGGGAAAGTCTACACCTGCTCCGGGGCGACAGCCACCCATGGGCTAAGGTGGGGCTAACACCGGAGCAGGTTACGCCCCGCCCACATTCCCAGTCCTGAAAGCAGATGTTCCCTAAAAAGAGAACAGTCAGGAGCTAAGCATCTAGGCCCAGGCACCCCAGCTCTTACCCTGGCCACTGCTCTCCCAGATCTCGGTGCCCAGGCTGCTGCCCGGCACGGGCACATCGCCTTGCTCCAGGCCCAAGTTGTTCTGCTTTTTCGCAAACCGAGGAGGAATGCGGGAGGCAAGGCCCCGACCTTTGACAGGCACCTAAGGAAAGAAAGGTGGTAGAGGCCATGCAAAAGGTCCGGCACGTGACATTCTCCCAGCAAACGTCTCTGGGGGCATCAGAACCAAGAGAACTCGCCCCAGCGGTGCTGGGACGCTCGTCTCTCAAGACCTCAACCACGAGTGAGTGTTAATGCCACGCCTGGCAAGGGCTCACAGCCAGTGACTGCGATGAATCAGACAACAGGACAGTGTGCACTGCCCCACGGGCGCCATGTGAGCACAGGATCCCATGGGCACAGGGGGAGGAGGCCATCTGTACCGCGGCCGCTGGGCTCCAGCTGCTGTCACCGGATAGTCCCTCTTTGAGAACAGGGAAGGGGTCATCCACTGCGGGCGGTGTTTGAGGTACACTCCTCCCTCCTCCCTCCCATCCTGGGCTCCATTCAGAACTCCGGAGCCTCCTGGCTGTGGTTCCCCGCACCGCTGGCGCCACCCGCCACCCGCCACCCTACTCCTCCTCCCTCGCGCTCCTCACCTGCGCAGCTTGCTCCTTCTTCCTCCTCTCCTCCTCCAGCAGGCGGCGCTGCTTCTTGGTCAGGATTTCGATGAAGCCTTCGCCCACCATGGAGCCCACCTCTGTCTCCTCCCCGGGGCTGGCCCCACAGTTCTCGAGGATGGAACCTGAACCAAGAGTTCACGGGAAGGGATGGTGTTCCACTCATCGGAAGCCAAGAAGAACCCAGCCCCACAGGCACCTGACATCTTGGGGCAGCTCAGCTCCAAAGGCCGGGCAGTGCCTGGCTGGTACCTCCCAGGAGCCGTGGAGCTCACCGTGTCTACAGAATGAGCTGGGATTCCACACCCTCTCACGCGCCCTAACAAACCGTCAACGCAAACCCAAGAGCCCCAAGTGACACTACGGCCCGGAAAAGTCTCTGGAAATAGAGACACCAGTCCCAGCTCTGCTCCCAATTAGCCATGTGGCCCTGGGACAGCCACTCAGCCTCTGGGCCTCGGGTTCCCATCTTTACAATAGGGGGTGGGGGCGTGCACTGTAGGGCAGTTAAGGGGTTTGGCAAACTGTGAGAAACACCAGTGCAGGGGTCGCACCTGTTTTGCCCATCTCTGTGTCCCGGAACAAGGCCCAGGGCCTCCCTCCGAGGGTCAGACACAGTGAGAGGGCAGACTTGGCAGCCTGCAGGGCGAGGCCCCATTTCCCCCCGCTCGGCTCCCTCCCCCGAAGATGCGAGGCAACAGACTCACTTCCATAGTTCAGGTCGAACTGCTTCATCGCCTCCCCCTGCTCGCCCACCCTCTGAGCAGCCAGGGTGGCCTCCTCTGCCTTCTCACAGGCGGCTTCGGGGACGTCAGCGGTGGCATGGGCAGCCCGCTCCAGGGCGTAGTGACTGCTGTGGCCTGGCAAGGCCTCGTCGGGGGTCCTGGAAGGGAAGGGGACCTCGTTAGCTCAGAAGCGACTGCGGCTGGGGAAGGAACGGGAAAACCACCTAAGCACACAGCACACACCATGGAAGCCACTCCCGGCAGCAGTGCGTCCCGGGCAGACCACGGGGCGGCCCCTGCCAGGGCTCAGTACTCTGCCTTCCCACTGTGAGCCAAGCTCGACAGGACTCCACAAAGGACAGAGCTGCAGGGTGCCCTCCTGTCACAACACTGACCAGCAGACGCCCTGGCCGCGGCCACCACCAGGCCTTGGGGCAGAAGTCAGAGGCAAAGCCAGGCCTCAGCACCTGAGTCCTGGGAAGCTAGACTCACGGACACCCCAAGAATCCGCACGCCCTGTGCTCCCTTTCGGGGAAGTCACCCCAGGCTCTGCCCCGAATCTGAGCAGGGGCAAGTGGGAGCAACTCCGCATGCTCAGGTCCCTTTCCTGATCCTGGGCAGCCCGCGGGCACTGAGCTGGGGCATCCGTATCACAGCCTCCCATCCCAGGCCAGCCGCTCACAGGCCTCAGGCTGCCCATTCCCTGCGCTACTGCCTGTCTTATCATGCACAGTGGCAGTGCCCAAAGGTCCCAGACCATCTTGCTGTTGGGAGGAGCCGCCTCGGGGAGGCACCTGGCTGCGGTGGCCCCACAGGGGAATCCCAAGGCCACGTAAGGGACAGGTGCCACATAAGAGGACCACTGGGGCGGGGACTCTGGTTTTGGTTTTAGTTTTCAAGCCACAACAACAAAACGCCACAGGAAGCAGACAAACGGTGCAGGGGCGAGCAAGGGAGACGCTCACACACCAGGGCTGCGGCAGCCCCTCGGGTGCGGGGCGGCCCGACACACGGCGGGACACGCATGCATGGAGCGCCGCTCGCAACACCGGCTCGATCACAGAACAAGCAACAAAAGGACCCGGATTTTGTTTTGTTTTACCTTTTGGCTTTCAAAGGCGTCCCACTCTGCTGGCTCTCATAATGGGGAGAGGTGTCACCACCGCCTGGCCTAACAGCCTTCTCCCCAAACCCTCCCAGCTCCAGCTTCCGGCTCTGCCGGTCCACCAGGGGTCTCTGGCTGGAGAAGCTCCGCTTGGCCAGCTCCTTCTTCTCCCCGAGGCTGGCCCCGGGCAGGCTGCCGTCCACGTGGGAGCCGGGCTCAGGCCC
>NW_006283994.1:1035971-1044134 GCF_000327345.1 Myotis davidii
AGCCAGCCCGGGCCGCGCCCAGGGCCTCCGAGGCGGAGGGGGCGGCGTTGGCCAGCGTGGGGTCGTTCTCCTGGTCCTCGTCCTCGTCCTGGTGCGGCGCCTCCTCTGGGGGCGGGCGGGCGCCCTCCTCCCCCGGCTCCGGCCTGCTCTTCTCCAGCTCCTTCTCCTTGTCTTCCACCTTGAGCGCCTTCAGCACCGGCTTCTTGATGGGCCCCGACCGCCGGGTCCTGCTGGTCTGCTCCTGCTGCTGGCTGCCGGGGCCCCGGGGCTCGGGCGTCCACTCGGGCTCCAGGGACGGCTGTTTGTGGGGGCTCCCTTCCTTCTCCCAGGAGGAGGCACTGAAGGGCAGCTCCTCCCGGGGCGCCTCCTTGTCCACACCGTTGGCTGTGTCGGCCTTGGGCTGGGGGCTAACGTCCCAATTGCTATAGTCTGGCTTGTTCTCAGCCGGGGCAAAGTCGGGCTCCAGTGGGGAACACCGGAGGTTTGGGGTGTGGCCCCGAGGAGCACCTGCGTCCTGCACACTGTCTTGGGGTGGAAACAAAAGCTCCTGGCCTCTTCTTTGGGAAGAGACACAGCTGTCAAAGTCTGCTTGGGCCTTCTTGTCAAAAGCACTCAAGTACTCCTCCACTCTCTCCTCAAGGGGAGCGCGCGGGGCACCTACGCCCCCTGACCTTCCGGGTGAGGCAGAGTAAGCGCTTTCATTCCTGAAAAGGAACCAGAAAAACCAGTCAATGTGATTGGAGCCTGGTTCCTGCTTTCCATGCTGAACACAGAGCTTAGTTTTCAAAAGAAAAAAATGTAAAAAACAAAAACGAAAAAAGAAAAAAAAAGAAAAACATAAGCACCAACATTTCCTCTATCTTTAAACAGGTCTCAGAGTGGCTGGGCCACGGACTGGTGGGTGGCCCTGGAGTCCAGAGTGAAGAAGGCGGTGGCTGAGGGTGGACGCGGCGTGCCACCTGGAGACGGAGAGTGGCGGGATCCTCTGCTTCGATCAGCCGGAGCCTGGGGTCCGCGCAGAGGCTGGCACTGCCGGCGGGGCCAGCTTGCTTTGCTTTCACAGGAAGGAGTCCCCACAGCTCAACCGGCCTGCTGAGCCCAGAGTCCCCGCCCCAGCCCTGCCCCATTCAGAGACTCGCCTTGAACCGATTTCTCCTGGGCCTTCAGTCTCACCATCAGACAAGCGACTCACACCAGCATCCAAGCCACCACCCCCACGCTCTCCTTCCCAGAGGCACTGGCAGGTCCTTCCTGCGCCCTTCCCCTTGGCAGGGTCTCCTGGGAGTCTCCTGTGGGTGCAGGCTGGCAGGACCACGTGTGTCTCACCTGACGTGCATGTCCATGGCCAAAGTGTCGCTGGGTTTTGGGGGAGGCAGCGAGTAGCTCTTGCTCTGCAGTGCCATGTAGCCCTCGGGGCTCCACACAGGGGCTGGGTCGATGGCCGTCACTTTTCTTTCCTGCAGTTGGGGGACACGGCTCTGATCCTCAGAGCGACAGCTAGTCCCACTGACGGAGTCTGGGGGCACCATGGGCTTCATCAGTCCTGAAGAGGGAAAGAACTGATCTAGGTCATCCGTTCGAAAACTGTGCTCCAACCTCAAGGTCAACCAAAGGCTCAAAGAAGAGAGCAGTGACCTGACCGTCACAGGGCACGGCACTCCCAGGCCCATCTCTGGGGATTCACCGGCTCTGAAGCCACAGCACGCCATCTGAGGGGCTAGTGAGAGACCAGACCTGGGACGTCCAGCCTCAGTTTCCAGATCAAGGACCCCTCGACGAAGGGCGTATAAAACTGGCAATGGAAACCGGAAATATCAAACCAGAGTTCATCAATGTTGGCAGGAGGCCAGCAAGGGCCGGTCAGCAACGAGAATCTCCGTGCGCAGAGGCCGGACACAGGGACGGTGAGCTGCCCACCGAGGGCCTCCACGGACGGGCTGGCACTACCTGCTTCAGAACCTGGGCAGGAGCTGAACAGGTTTCCTTCCTTCTATTGCTCACCCCGAGGCTGACAGCAACTCCACACCCGACAGGAGGGGCCGTCACACCCCTACAGGAGGGGCAGTCACACTCCCACAGGAGGGGCCGTCACACTCCTACAGGAGGGACAGCCACACTCCTACAGGAGGGATAGCCACACTCCTACAGGAGGGGCCGTCACACTCCCACAGGAGGGGCCGTCACACCCCTACAGGAGGGGCTGTCACACTCCTACAGGAGGGGCCGTCACACTGTCACACTCCCACAGGAGGGACAGCCACACTCCCACAGGAGGGACAGCCACACCCCTACAGGAGGGACAGCCACACTCCTACAGGAGGGATAGCCACACTCCTACAGGAGGGGCCGTCACACTCCCACAGGAGGGGCCGTCACACTCCTACAGGAGGGACAGCCACACTCCCACAGGAGGGCAGCACGCTGCGTAAGTAACGGTGCACTGTTAGGTGGCCTGAGCAGTGGGGCCCTGCCAGATACAAACGCTCTGGGACGCTGTGCCCTCTATGCTGCTGTCCCCAGCTATCCAATGAGGGAGTCCGGCTGGCGCATATGATATAAAGGTCTCGTTGGGCCTCAGTCTGTGGAGAAAAAAGATGATTTTCCGAATATTTTCTTCACAAAGTCTATTAACAGCCAAGCATTTTGCTGTGCTCATCCTTTCGCTGAGCCAGGCCGGGACTGTGCTTCTGCCTCAGGCCAGTGCTTCCAGCTCCCTCTGGCTGTGGACCCTCAGAGTCAGGGAGCGGCGGGCTCTCTGAACCCCGCATTGCACAGCATTTACCAAGCAGTGACTGAGGCAGGCTGACCCGCTCGGCACTGCGTCGGCCGACTCGTGGCAACATGGCAGAGCCTCATTCCCCGACAAACCCTCCTGCCACAAGCACTTTCCACCACGGAGATGCTGGACAGTCCAGCGGACACGGTGCTCGCAGAGCCGGGAGTCCGGGGAACCGCGAGCCCAGGGGCTGGGACTGAGCGGGGCTCCCCCGCGACCTAGCCCCGGGCCCGGTCGTCAGCCGCTCACGCGCAGGGCAGCGTTCACCTCCCACAGCTCAGCTGTGGGCACTGCACACCGCGGAGCCGCAGCGGGGACGCTGCGCAAAGCCAAGGCCCCCACGGGCCATGTCCTCCACCGAGACCGGCTGCTCTCTGTAGTTCCAGCACCACGGCTCCCCTTCCTGCTCCTCAGAACAGCGTTCACCTCCCACAGCTCAGCTGTGGGCACACTGAGTAGCAATTATCTTGGTAAATATGAGGCCAAGAGCCAGGAAAATGTGTCAGACGGGTAACAGTCTGTTGGAACTTTTTGCTTTCACCCGTGTCTATCGGGAAGTTGCAACAAAAAAACAAAAGAAAAGAAGCTGAACCTCTTCCTAGTCATAGTTTTTAGAAATATGGGTGAACAAGTAAAGGATCAGTTGACCAGTCATCTTTGCATTCTGGCTTCTTCATTAGCTCCATCAACAAAATTAAACCAAGAATCTCCTTTATATCCATATAAGTGACATCCATCCATGGTGCAGTTTTAGCAGAGGTTTGTGGTATTTTTGCATTTGGTAATGGCATGAATTGGTTTGAGAGGTAATGAGACAGAAAAAATCCTTATAAAAAATTGGTGGCTGGCCAGCGTGGCTCAGTGGTTGACTGTCGACCTATGAACCTGGAGGTCACGGTTCGATTCCCAGTCAGGGCACGTGCCTGGATTGCGGGCTCGATCCCCAGTAGGGTGAGTGCAGGAGGCAGCTGATCAATGATTCTCTCTCGTCATTGATGTTTCTGCCTCTCCCTCTCCTTACCTCTCTGAAATCAATAAAAATATATTTTTAAAAAATAAACTGGTTACTTCACTTATACTTTGTGGGTCTTCAATTGTGCCGGAAATATCTGTATAATCCTCCAAGGCTGTTAAATACTTTTTTCTGCCCGATCTTCCTCGGAATCTCTCTCACTGTCGGACACTATCACGTGTCTCTTTTGCCTTCGAGTCGGTCTAAGGTCAGACTCATCACTGTCCTCCGACAACGGACTGTCTTCCAGCTGCTTCCAGTCACTCGGCCAATCAGAGGACGTGTCTGCACACATTCACCCAAACGTTCTTCCCTGCTGTGCGGCATCTTTTTAAAACTTTAGTCAGAATAAGGGATGGATGGAAAGAGTAGAGGTATTGCTCATCACATCTCTTGAACACTGGTTGACAAGCTGAGAAAAAGACCCGAAGAGGAAAGCTGAGGCCGGAACAAGTGCTGCGCGGCGAAGCGGTTTGTACCTGAGCCTAAACAAGCATGGCTGGGAAACAGTCCGCCGCGCTGTTAGCGCTCTCCCCTGCTTGCAGGCCGTAACCTGACTTACGTTCATGTGGGTGGGACACCAGTACACTGGAGACCTGCCAGCAGGGTGGCAGAGGCAGGTGAGAAACACACACGCTTTCATCCAGGGAAACAACTACGTTTGTGCTTGGCCTGGGCCAAGGTAGGGACCGCCCGAGGGGGATGGCCTCTCAGCCGGAGCCACACCGGTCCCCACAGTAAGTCGGCTCTGTGACAAACGAACGTGCAATCCCAAAGCACCAGAACACGCGTGGAAAGCAACCCACAGGTTATACACCTCCTCACGGACTTCAGGTAATAGAATAATCTGTTAAACGCTAGAAAACTGTTTTAAATGATTAAAAAGCATAAAAGGAATTAAAAATATGACAAAAAATAACAGATTTGAGAAAAAATTCTAGTGATTTAGTCACTGAAATCAAGAACTCACTGGACAAAAAAAAAAAAAGAAGAAGAAGGCAGATTAGACACAGCTGGAGAGAAGACTGAACTGGAAAAAGTTCGGAGGCCTTTTCCAAGAGGGCGCCTGAGATAACCTCTTTCATATTTACGAGACTTGGAAGACAGAATGAGAAAGCACAAAACACTCCAAGTGGAAGTGCTAGGAAGAAAGGATACAAAGAATGAGAAGTTAATATCCGAACCGACAGCTAGAAGACAAGGCTCCAAAAGTGACGAAAGACATCCATCCTTCGATTCAAGCCCCGTGAATGAAGGGGCAGGTGCAGACACAGAGAGAAACAACGCACTTTCCGCGGCAGCAGGAGCCGGAAGAAGGCAAAGGCAATGCCCTCCTCACAGACTGGCAGTAGCTGCCAGCCTAGGACTCTATACCCAGCTGTACTACCATTCAAGAGCGTGTGGCAGGAAGACTTCCGGGCAGAGGAAGCCTGCCCAAAGCCTTCTCTGAAGGGCTCGGCAGAACACGCTCATGAAGAGGTGAACGGAGCCCAGAGGAAAAAGCAGCACAGCACCTTGTAAACACACCAGCAGAGGGAATACGCGCAGACTGCATGGAACCACAAAACCACCTGGTGGGCGTAAACATAAGGGAAAACCAAAGGTCCAGGCAGCAGTAACAGGGAAGTGACGATGAGGTACTCAGAGTCAGATTGGGGTGAAGGTATTGACCAGCCTTTGCTAAGTCGAGGGCACATGTTGGAATTTAATGTAACTACTAAGATAGTAGAAACACAGAATGTAGAAGGAAAACAAAAAGGATAGGAAAACTTGATCCAAAAAAAAAGTAAAAGAAAAGCATAGCAAAGAGGGACAAACAGAAAGCACACAATCGGAGTAGAAAATCCAAACATAATAATCCCACTAATTCTAAAGGACAGACTGTTGGAGCGGGTGAAATCACACACATTGTACAAAGATACAGTCCCCAAGGGGCTGGGAGAGGCTGCCGCACAAAGTGGAAAGAGGGTGCCAAATGGTCCCTAATCAGAAGAGAACTGGTCCGGGCAGTGGGGGTCAGTGGTTGAAAGTTGACCTATGAACCAGGAGGTCGAAGTTTGACTCGCGGCCAGGGCACGTGGCCAGGTTGCAGGAGGCAGCCGATTGGTGATTCTCATCACTGATAATTCTCTGTCTCTCTCCCTCTCCCTTCTTCTGTGAAATCAATAAAAAAATATTAAAAAGGACGCTGTGTGTGGTCCCCGCCAGGGCCTGTGGTGGGAGAGACCCCACTCGGCACAGTCGTGGGGGCTCGGCAGCAGCTGGTTCTGTGTGTCCCAGTCCCTACCAGTCCCTGCTGTGTTTGAAGGGGGTGCTCAGAAAGAAAACTGGAATGCTGTTACTATCAGACAAAGTAGACATTAAAGGTTGAAAGCGCAATCCGTGGTAACACGGGTGCGCCTCCGGGGAGAGGAAGCAGACAATGCCAGGCTCACAGGACCGGACAGGCTGGCGGTCACAGCGGGACCTGAACACACCTCTGAGCGGCTGAGTAAGGGAACGAACACCCGCGATGACTCAGCTGTTCCCACAGACAACCAGCAAGCTGTTCACAGCCACTTAGAGAACGTCTATTCTTCTCGAGCAAACAGAGAATGTTTACAGAAACCAGTAACCATGTTACAGGCTACAGAGAACATCTCAACAAACATCAAGCAGTCTAGCTCGGGGCCAGGTGGGCAGCCTCCGCCCTGGAGTGAAACCCGCCCGCCGCCTGCTCTAAGAATAGCTGCACTGGAGAGCGAGGGCCCCGCGCTGCCGTCTGCGGTTTGCTCCACAGCAGCAAAGCCGGGTGCTGCTCAAGGCCGGAAACGGCACTCACCCCCGGCCTCTGCCCCGCAGCCCATATTCACCATAAAGCAGGCACTTTAGAAAATCACACCATAAGGACATTCTAACTCTATATATTTGAAAAATTTACATCATTAAAAAAATCATAATCAAAAAAGGTAAATCAAAATCAGACTAACTTTGAGAACTGTGTGAGAGCAAACGTGCTTTCTCTGAAATTCATAGGCGTTCCTAGCTCAGGTGATACTGAAATACTTGTCAGAAAAGCCGAAATTACATGAGCTAAGCATCCAACACAATTAGTTAGAGAAAGAACAGGATAATTTCAAAGGAAATAATAGGGGGGAAAAGAAATTAATGAAGTAAGAATAAAATTGAAAAATTAAGAAATCCAAAGCTGCTTTTCAAAAATGGCTTTAAACAAACCCTGGGGAAGACTAATCAAGGGAAACAGAGAAGGCGCGAAGAACCGTTAGAATGACAAGAAGGGACAAAACAACATGGAAGAGACACAGAAGTTAAGCCATTGGTGACGCATGCTCGCAGGTCGCTTCCCGACAATTCCCCGTGACAGATGCTATTACCGCCCTCATTTTGCCGACAAGAACGCTGAAGTCCAGACTGTCCTGTGACTTGCAGAGGAGGCCGGAGTGGAATCCTGTGGCCCTAACTCCCGAGGCAACATCCTTCACCCCGTGCGGGGCCCACCAGCCCACACAGCTTACCCGAGGGGTGCAGCGCCGAGGGGTAGAAATCCACGGGGGTGCGAGTGGGCGGGATCCGAGGGTCCATGTAGGAAGGCATCATCATCCACCTGGGGTCGAAGCCCAGCATCTGAGGGTGGTGCGCGTAGAAGGTGCGCTGCGGGTGCGAGGGCGGAGGGTACACCTGCGGCCAGTGCTGCATCTTGTACAGCTGCTCCTGAGCAGGGAGAGAGGCCGTTAGGTGCTGCACACACCACCTTCCAGCAGGGGGCACAGAGGGTCCGCCCAGGACAGACCGAGAGGGAGGGATGAGCAGCGGCTCCCAGGGGAGACGCAGTGTATTATGGCTTTCAGGCTGCGGTCTGCTCCCAAAACCGATGGATAGTTGTGCCGTCATCAAAACGGGAGCCCATGTGCTCCTCTCACGCCAGGCAGCCTGGGTTTCCACGGGGACCCAAGCCTTTCCTGGGTCTCCTGGAGCCGACGACTGACCAGCACACCCTCTCAGGGTTCTCCTTGCCCACAACCCGCTGAGCATGGCCCCAGCTCCCCCTCCTCACCAGTGCCCTCTCCAGCCCGTTCTCCACACTCCGCTGGAGTGATCTTCACACACCTCTGCTCCTGTCAACCCCGCGCTTCAAGAGCTGCGATGGTTCTCCACAGGGTGGCACGTCAGCTACAGGGTCCTCTGGATCCTGCCCCCGACTCCCAGCTGCACCTCGCACCCTGCTCCCTGCTCCTGCCTGCCTGCACGTGAGGCCTTCTAACACATGGGCCCTCTGGGAAGCTCCTGTCCCCTCCCCCCCAGACCTGGCTCCCTCACACTCTTTTTAAAAATATATATATATTTCTTTATTGATTTCAGAGAGGAAGGGAGAGGG
>NW_006283994.1:1044164-1045551 GCF_000327345.1 Myotis davidii
CATTTGCTTATCTACTTTTGTGTGATAAAGAGCTCATTTCTTTTTTTTCAAATATATTTTTATTGATTTCAGAGAGGAAGGGAGAGGGAGAGATAGATAGAAACATCACTGATGAGAGAGAATCACTGACCGGCTGCCTTCTGCACACCCCCTACTGGGGATCAAGCCCGCAACCCAGGCATGTGCCCTTGGCCGGAATCGAACCTGGGACCCTGCAGCCCGCAGGCTGACGCTCTATGCACTGAGCCAAGCCTAGAGCCAAGCTGGCTAGGGCCCTCACACACTTTCTTTAGGTTTCAGCTTAAAAGCACATTCCTCGGGGAAGCCTGAGGGAGTGAGCAGGTCCCCTCCTCTGCTCTCAGAGCACCCACATTCTTCCTCTGTAGCACCAATAGGCCATTATTTTCTACTGCTGGCTGCTCACTGCATCATAAGAGACGGAGCCCACGGTGGTATCCCTGCCCCACCACGACCCCGGCATCTGCACGAGCGGATGAGCTTAGAGCATCAGTAGCACATTCAACACGAAGGGCCTGGAGAGGGCTCACTACAGACCCTGCGCCACATCAGTGACCTCGGGGCTGCCTCCCAGCCGCATCCTGAATCGCCAGCTGGCAGGACTCAGGTGCAGAGCCGCCTAGGAGCGGAGCCCAGCTGCGCCACCCCCTTCCATCTGCAAACAAGAGGCCGCCCGCTGGTGGGCTGGATCCCCTGGCCGGCTCCATGGGCGCTCAGGGTGCTGTCTGAGGAGCACGCAGCGTTCCATACACGAGCCCTCCCAGCCCCACGGCAGCTGCAGCCGCAGCCACTCCTCAGTCTAGACCCCAGGTCCCCGGGGAGCCTGGCCAGACAGTCTGCTAGCCGACTCCAGGCTGCCCTGGCGCTTTCAGACTCCTCTCTGCGCCTAGGAAGGCTGGCCTGTCACTGCCCCCACAGAATTACCGAGAGCGACTGCTACTGCTGCGTCTGGCTGGAGCTACTCTCACCCCCAGTCAGTGACTGTCCCCCAGCCGTGAGCGACGCAGTGCCGCCTCACGCCACGCTGAGACGCACCGCGCAGTGGCTTCCTGTGCAGAGCACGGGGCCGGGGGGCTCCTGGAATGCTTCCTGGGAGCCCAGCAAAGCAGGGTCTGGGGGGAGGTTGGTTTGGTTTTGGGTTGTAACTAATTTGAGAGAGAGAGGCAGAGAGAGGGAGATTAAACATTAATGTGAGACGCATTTGTGGAATATAATGCACAACACAAACTGATGAACAAAAATAGATACAGAGACAAAAGCATCGAATAGACCGTCAAACCTCAGAGGGAAGGCAGGCAGGGAGGGGTGAGAGATCAGCCAAAGGACTTGCAGGCACGCATATGAGCATAACCGATGGACACAGACAGTA
>NW_006283994.1:1045749-1051445 GCF_000327345.1 Myotis davidii
GGGCCTGTGCTGAGGGGCGGGAGCAGGCTGGGAGAGGCAAGGTGGGGGGCGGGGAGAAGGAGACATATGTAATACTTTCAACAATAAAGAATTAAAATTAAAAAAAAAAATCAATGTGAGAGAGAAACATCAATTGGCTGCTTCCTGTACACACCCGACCGGGAATCAAACCCAAACCCTGAGTGTGTGCCTTTTGGTGCAGAGGCCAACGCTCCAACCCACTGAGCCGCACCGGCCAGGGCTGGGCAAGGCTTTAAAGGCGACTAAACGAGATTCCAGGAAGAGGCTCAAGACTTGGCTGTTTCCCCCGGGCACACACGTTTTGAACGTTTTGGTTGTTAGTGGTAATGATTTCCTGCAGGCCTAGCTGCTGGGCTAAGTCATGTCCAAGAATCATCGGTTTCCCGCCAAAATGCACTGCTCATCCTGAGTCTGTCCGCTATGACTCCTGCAAGACACACGCTGCACACGAGTGGCTCCGCGGGACAAGAGGCGTGAGGGCCTGGGCGTGATCACCACGCTCCCCACACGATCTCGTCCAGGCAAAGGCACGTCCTCTGAAGGTTCATGACGACACCCAGAGGTCAGCCTACAGCGGTCGGACACCCTCAACGCACGCTGACTGGCAAGCACCCCTGTTTCCTGGTCAACAATGACCCGTCTAGACCACACCCAACAGGAAGCCGCACAAGGACTGGATTCACAGCTCTCCGTTAAACACCTACAAACCTGCGTCCTTCACCAAAGCTCACACGTCTCCCCTGGGAGCTCTACGCAACCCCAGGCCGCCCTCACTCCTGAGACGGCCCCGGGGGGGCACTGTCGGTGTACGGCGTGGCCAGTGCCCTGCTCTGAATGACAACCCCCCTCCCAGCTCACCCACCGGGTCCGAGGCTCGCCCACCAGCTCTTCCTTGCTCGTGGTGGACAAGGTCAGTGAACTACCGCAGAGAAAGCACTCGGAGGACGGTCAGAGCTGACCCACCGAGGCCCTGTGCTCTGAGGTGCAGCCCCTGCCGTCCTCCTGGATGGGACCTGGCAGGAGGGGGTCTCTGCTGTTGGCTTTAATGGAAGGGCCTGGGGAAGCGGGGGGGCCGTCACCCAGCAGGCAGGCCGGTTTACAAAGACCTTCTCAACGTCTTCCTGTTTACCTGCTGCTGCTGCTGCTGCTGGCGCTGGAACCTGGGAGGAAGGGACTTCTGGTACTTGCTGAACTCCGGCGCAGGGGACCCAGCCTCCCCGGGCCCCTCCTCACTGCTGCCGCTCTGAGCCACAGCCGCAGGAGCTGTGGGGGCCTCTTCTGAGAACGTGCTGGGGGCTTCCGGGGCAGAGAACTCGGGGGAGCCTGGGGAACAAACCACCAGAGAGAAGGCTGGCGTGGCCGCACAACAGCTCGGCCAACCAAACGTGAAACAGCAAACGCTTTTCCCGCTGGCACTGCCGCCGTGCCAGTCACAGCTTCGAACCCGGTCACTGGCACGAGCTCGAGGTCCCACACCATCCCCACTTCAGGGGGGGAGACAACGGGGCCCGAGGTCAGGTGACTGCCCGAGGCCACAGCGTTCGTCGTGGAGCGGGATTTGGGTCCAGATGAGAGGTTTCATTAAAAAGGACCCTGGGAAGTCACAGCAGCCACACACTCCATGGCAGCCACACCCATCATCCACCCACGGGACTCACAGTCCACAAGCTGAGTGACCTGGTGGGCAGCCTGGTCCTCCATCTGCACAATAAGGACAGCAGCCGCGCCTCCCCCGGGGCCCGAGGAATTAGATGCGGTAACACAGCACCTGACAGGCAGGAGGTGCTCACCGCTGCCCACCGTTATTCTCGGAAACTCCCTTCCTTCTGGCCCCCACCCAGCTCTGCACTTTCTCCAGCTCTTTCTGAAGAAGGGTGGACACTGGCTTTCTTAATTTGACTGCAGCGGCTCAGGCACCGGAGGAGCCCAGAGGCAGGCGGTGCAGCGCAGCGACAGCGCGTCCCAAGTCACAGGACCCTCAGGCCCCGCCGGGACCGGACCAACGCACCTCCCACCCACCCACGCCACACCCTCCTGGCGCTCAGCCCCGGGCGCCACCTCAGCGAGACCGAGGCCGGCACGGCCGCCCAGGACCTCAGGGGAGCGGACAGAGGGCCTGTCGGTCCCAGAGCTCCTTGGCCAGGAGGGCCCTGGTCGCTATCAGACCAGCAGGAAGACCCCCACCCGAGAGGCTTTCAGGGGCTGAGACGAGCATCAGGCCCTTGTCTCCTAAAAAGAGCTGGTTTTCATTGGTTTTAAAAATCACAAAGAACATAGTTGTCAGATTCTTTCAACCCGCCGCAAGCGACGCCCGCCGACACGGCGCTGTGCCACACGTCTGACCAGCGCAGCGCAGGCTGTCGGCGCTCATTCTGAAACCGCGGGCGCCGCGCCGGTGGCTCCTTCGCGTCCAGAAGGAGGACCCTGTGCGCTTAGTGGGACCCTTAGCATCACACCTTGGGCTGAACAGTGGTGGTGACAACCGTGACTGTGACCGTGACCGTGACGGCACCATTACCAGCAAGTGCCCGCGTGCTTCCTCACCCAGAAGCTGTGCCAAGCGCTTGGCATGCACCATCTCGGGTGGCCCCGCATGGAGGGGGGGGGCGTACTGTTCCCCTCCCACTTCACAGGGGCGGGAACCAGCTCCCACGGGCGGGGGCGGAGCCAGTGCTGGCGTGGAGACGGGGTGAATCCAGGCAGACCCAGGCTGGAGCTTCCCGGCATCCTCGCTGTGAGCCACAGGCGGGACCAGGGAGCCGGGAGCCGCAGACCCGAACGAAGAGCGCAGCCGCCCGGGGGTCCAGTTTGTGGGGTGAGAGCCCCTCCCTTTGCTTACCTCTGCGGACGGCGGGGCCGTTCTCCTGCGGCGGCGCCTTCTCGGGGCCTGGAGACCGGGGCGCGTCCCGCTCCAGCGGCCGCTGCGCCTCGCTGGCCTTCTGAGCCTGCTTGCACTTCTGGTCCAGCTGCTTGAGTTTGGCGGCGCAGGCAGCCAGCCGCTCCTCCCGGGTCCGGCGCTCCTCCTCCTCCCGCCGCCTCCGGGCGCGCTCCACGGCCTCGGACATCTCGGACTGGATGAACTTCTGCCGGGGGGGCGGCTTGTCCTCTTTGTCCTCGACCGACTGCTGCCGGAACACGCTGCCCACGGAGGCCTTCTGCCAAGAGAGAGCCTCTGGTGAAACCAGGAGACGGGGCGGCTCCCGCTGCGGCCAGTCCTTTCCAGGAGCCTCGAGCTTCTCGGAGCCGGGCCGGTGCTGGGCGGACCTGGGTTCTCCTGCTCTGCCCTTCGCTGTGTCTGGAATGAGGTTTGGGCCAGTGACGACCTTCTGCACCTCGGCTGCCCCTCTGCAGGCGGGATCGCACAGGAAGCCCTAGGGATTGTGCAGATGCCCTGGAAGGTGACCGACACCAAGAAACGGGACACGGGTCCGTGTACACTCGCCGGGGCCGAGATCAGGGCTCCGTGGCTCATTGACCGGAGCTGAAAAGCACACTTTCACCATCTCTCCGTCACAAAACTGCTCTCCTTCCCCCGTGAAAACATGTAAACCTCGGGTATAAAGAGCCACCAGACACTGAAATTCATGGTTGGATATACGGTTTCAAGGTGATTCTTTATATAAAAACAAAAAAGCATCTCTGAAAACATCGCCTGTGGGTGTGCCATCCACCCCAAATCTCTCGCTGGGGGCCAGTTACTGGACAGCAACCAGAGGCCAAAGACGCAACGTGGACAACTCACACAGGGAGGTCCTCACTGGTGTGCGGGGCGGGAAGCTGCGGGCAGCGCCAATGACCCAGGCACGGATTCCAATGGGACACTTAAGAGTGTACGGCTCCCACCCTGACCCGTGTGCTCAGTTAGCTGAGCATCATCCATGTACCGAAAGGTTGTCCGGGTCGCATGAGCTCTATCCCCAGTAGAGGAACATGCAGGAGGCAGCCAATCAATGTTTCCGTCTCACATCGATGCTTCTCTCTCCCCCTCTCCCTTTTCTTTCTCTCTAAAAGTCAATTTAAAAATCTTTTTTAAAAAATAAGTAAGATAGAATAAACTAACTCACACTTTGCACCTGGTAGGTTACAACGAGAAGAGTCTGTCACTTTTGAGAGATTCCAACCAAAAAAAGAAACCTTAGACCTAATCACAAGGAAGGACCAGACCAACCCAATTTGAGGTGCATCACAGTCATGAAAGCTAAGGAAAGGCTGTGCCAGGCTGAAGGGGACGAAAGAGACAGGACCACTGAGGCAGGAGGCTGTGGCTGCCTCCCTGGCAGGTGCCGTCAGTCCTCGCTCACACCACAGCGTCTGTGCCCACATGCTCGTCAGGCCGGCAACTTCCCTTTATGGCTCAGAAAAAGTCTCCTTTGTGTACACTTCCAACTTTTCTGTAAGCTTACAGCCTCTGGAGTTTTGTGTGAGAGAGTGAATGGTAGTAAGTTCGTGCCGGTTTCAAAAGAAATTTTTTTAAATGCCAAGAGCAGAAGACAAAGAGAGAATCTTAAAAGCAGCAAGAGAAAGAAACTCAGTTACCTACAAGGGAATACCCATACGACTGTCAGCAGATTTCTCAACAGAAACTTTGCAGGCCAGAAGGGAGTGGCAAGAAATATTCAAAGTGATGAATGCCAAGAACCTACAACCAAGATAACTTTACCCAGCAAAGCTATCATTCAGAATTGAAGGTCAGATAAAGAGCTTCACAGATTAAAAAAAAAAAAAAACTGGACTGACAATTCTGGGGAGAAAGGGGTGTGGGAGGTGCGGGAAGAGACTGGACAAAAATTGCACACCTTTGGATGAAACAGTGTGGGGCGGGTAAGGGCAGAGGGTGGGGTGGGAACCGGGTGGAGGGGAGCTATGGGGGGAAAAAAGAGGAACAACTGTAATAATTTGAATAAAGATTTAATTAAAAAAGAAAAAAAGAGAGAGATATCTTCCTAGGACTTTCAGACATCAAACACTCAACTCAGCAAAGTACAAATGCAGAGGGCATCCAACTAGGGGACTATTTGTCTTCTTCTTGGACTTCTGGTCAAATGAATGTGAAGAAAGAGAGAGAGAGAGAAAGGAGGGGGGGGGAGAGGAAGGAGGGAGAAGGAGAGAAAGAAAGAGAAAGGAGAGAGAGCCCCCCAGCTAGTCACAGGCACAGACCCCACGGTATATGGTACTCAGGGCCTGAGGCCCAGCTGTGAAGCTTCCTCGGAGGGGGCTGAGGTTCTGGCACCTTCCGGCCGACGCGAGCCACTCCCACCGTCTCGCCCCAGTCCTTTCCTTCCTCGTGGGCACGCTTGGCATCAGCACTGTCCACAGAGCTCATTGACAGCCCCCGCTGCCGCCTCGGGTCCCAGCTGCTCCTAGGACAACCGCAAGCGGTTAGTGTCCCAGTCGGCCACCTCGGTCTGGCCTTACGAGCCAGCGGTCCTTCGTCAGCTGTCTACACACCATCTCCTTCATCGGAGCAGACCCGCTCCCACCCCCTTACCGCAACAGACATCCCAGAACACCAACATTCAGCACCAACATTTACCATTCAACCTCTCACACAAAGCTCAAAGCTCCAGCTCGGCTGTTCCACACCCATTACTTTATGGGGGTGTTGAGGGGGCCCTCATTCTTCCCCTTTTAAAGAGTGGAAACAAGATTCTCCGAGAGGTGGGCAGCTGCTGGGC
>NW_006283994.1:1052635-1066035 GCF_000327345.1 Myotis davidii
TTAGGGTTACTTTTTAAAAAACATAGCAGTTTGATGAATCACAGAGGAAAGGGGGGAGGTGGGGAGGGAAGAGATTAACCAAATAATTTATATGTATATATGTATAACCCATGGACATAGACAATAGTGTGGTGAAGGCCTGGGAGGAGGATGTGGAGTGAAGGGAGTCAATGGGTTGGGGGGAAAGGGGACATCTGTAATATCGTCAACAATACAAAATACACTTAAAAATGTTGATGATTATTTATGGATTTAGGATTAAAGGATTTCTGCCTTATTTTTAATTAAACATTTTTTGTATTTTACAAAACACGTTATTTATATGGCTTTTAAAATATGTAAAATGCAAAAATAAACAAACAAAGGTACTAGTCAAGCCCGGCCAGCATGGCTCAGTGGTTGAACGTCAATCTAATGAACCAGGAGGTCACGGTTCAATTCACAGGTTGTGGGCTCGATCTCCAGTGTGGGGCGTGCAGGAGGCAGCTCATCGATGATTCTCTCTCATCATTGATGTTCCTGTCTCTCCCTCTCCCTTCCTTTCTGAAATCAATAAAAAATAAAATAAAATAACCCCCATATTTTAAGGTCAGATATTAGTAATCTTAATTTAATTTCATATCTTAATTCCCCATTGTCATGTAACCTTACATATTCGCAGGTTCCCGGGACATGAGTATCTGTAGGGGAGCCATTATTCTACCTACCACAGCTTGAAATCTGGCTCCACCACTTAACTAGCTGTGAGATGAGACAAATTATTCAAGAGCTCTGAGTCTCATTTTTTCTAATCTGTAAAAAAGAATAACAGTGCCCCTACATAAGGTACCGCAGGGCTCCCCTCTGGCTTCCTTGCCAGTCTCATCTCACACCTCGCTCACACATTCTCACGCCAGCCCTCATGCATGCTCCTTGTGGTAAGGGCAGAGGGTGGGGTGGGAACCGGGTGGAGGGGAGCTATGGGGGGAAAAAAGAGGAACAACTGTAATAATTTGAATAAAGATTTAATTAAAAAAGAAAAAAAGAGAGAGATATCTTCCTAGGACTTTCAGACATCAAACACTCAACTCAGCAAAGTACAAATGCAGAGGGCATCCAACTAGGGGACTATTTGTCTTCTTCTTGGACTTCTGGTCAAATGAATGTGAAGAAAGAGAGAGAGAGAGAAAGGAGGGGGGGGGAGAGGAAGGAGGGAGAAGGAGAGAAAGAAAGAGAAAGGAGAGAGAGCCCCCCAGCTAGTCACAGGCACAGACCCCACGGTACCTGGTACTCAGGGCCTGAGGCCCAGCTGTGAAGCTTCCTCGGAGGGGGCTGAGGTTCTGGCACCTTCCGGCCGACGCGAGCCACTCCCACCGTCTCGCCCCAGTCCTTTCCTTCCTCGTGGGCACGCTTGGCATCAGCACTGTCCACAGAGCTCATTGACAGCCCCCGCTGCCGCCTCGGGTCCCAGCTGCTCCTAGGACAACCGCAAGCGGTTAGTGTCCCAGTCGGCCACCTCGGTCTGGCCTTACGAGCCAGCGGTCCTTCGTCAGCTGTCTACACACCATCTCCTTCATCGGAGCAGACCCGCTCCCACCCCCTTACCGCAACAGACATCCCAGAACACCAACATTCAGCACCAACATTTACCATTCAACCTCTCACACAAAGCTCAAAGCTCCAGCTCGGCTGTTCCACACCCATTACTTTATGGGGGTGTTGAGGGGGCCCTCATTCTTCCCCTTTTAAAGAGTGGAAACAAGATTCTCCGAGAGGTGGGCAGCTGCTCGCCCAGGGAGGAGCTAACAGATTTGGAGCCGAACCCAGAAGAAGGTGCTTCCTTTACTACAGACCCCGCCCTGTGCTTGGCACTGAAGGTGCTCACAATGTTCCGCAAAAGAGGCACGCTGCGGGTGCCCCAGGGAGGAGCGAGAGGAGGAAGGAGAGCACACAGCAGGGACAGGCGGCCAGGCCTGGCGAGTGCCCCGGCTGCGGGAGGCGGGAAGAGACGGGGGAAGAGAGCTGTGCCTGCGCACCTGCACGTGCTCAGGGCGGAGCCAGACGCAGGCCTGGGGCAAAGCCTCCTGTGCGGGAAAGAAGTGACCGGTCACCCAACAGGAGGCAGAGCACAGCAGGCCAGGTCTGGCTCCTCTGTGTGTGCACGTGTCGGTGCACACATGTGTGTGAGGCGGAAGCTGAGGCAGGTAAGGGAGGTTAGGAGGGCAACACTGCTGGCGACTACTGACTTCCCTGTGAGAGAGGGAGAGACCACACCCAGGTCTCTGATGCACCAGAGAAGGCCGTGTCTTTAGAAGACAATGGGGCACAGTGTGAGGGTAAGAGAACAACATGGTCCAGAAAAGACAGGAGGCCTGTCCCATGGCCCCGACACAACGAACAGGAAGGGATGAGTCAAGGGCAGTTTCAGGAATCATCATGGATGGGAAGCGAAGATGTCAGAGGGACTCTGGGCTCATTGTAGGGGTCTCTGGGGACTGCATCACCAGCCAGCTCAGAGAATATCAAAACAAGAGCAGGTTTCGCCCAGCCAGCGTGGCTCCATGGTTGAGCATCAACCTATGAACCAGGAGGTCATGGTTCAATTCCCGGTCAGGGCACATGCCCAGGTTATGGGCTCCATCCCCAGTGTGGGGCGTGCAGGGGGCAGCTGATCAATGATTCTCTCTCATCACTCTTGTTTCTATCTCTCTCTCCCTCTCTCTTCCTCTTGAGGTCAATACAAATATATTTAGGGAGGAGGTGCCTTCAATCATAGCCAGTAGCAAAGCTGACTCCATGTCTAACTCCTTCAGTTGAATATTCAATTAATATCAACTGAAAGAGAGAACCGTGTCCTACTGCTCAATCAACCTGTAAAG
Organism: Myotis davidii; assembly: GCF_000327345.1. Classification (NCBI taxonomy): domain Eukaryota; kingdom Metazoa; phylum Chordata; class Mammalia; order Chiroptera; family Vespertilionidae; genus Myotis; species Myotis davidii. Next base: position 1,055,494 of record NW_006283994.1, read on the forward strand.
TTTTATGTCTTTGCCTTTGACTTAAATTCTTGGTCACATTTCCTTCTAAGCTCAGTGTTCCAAGAACTGATCCACAGACAGTCCCCACGGCCATTGAGCGGCGGGAAAATAGACGACAGAAGCCTCAGTTAACTGTGTGCCATCAGAGCGGCAGAGCGTGTTACCAGTTTCCTCCAGGAGGGGGCGCTGACTCCAGGGGCTTAGAAGTGAAAGACAAACAGCGGAGAAAGACTTGCAGAGGGAACCACACACACACTCAATCAGTGACAATGAAACAAAGAGAAACATTAAAACATTAATATCTAAACAATATTTTAAAAATCACATTTTTGAGGAAAGCACAATAAGTCCAATAGGTGGTGTATAAAGAAAACAGGAAATGCCACATGAAGGAAAAAAATCACATGTGCTGGTACAAAAAAGAAAAAAAGAAAGAAAAGGCAAATTAAAGCAACCGCAGGCGCTCTTTTAAGGTACTGAAGTGCTAGCCAATAGTGTGATGAAGCCTGGGTGGGGGCGGGGACTGGGTGGGGGGAGGTCAGGTCACGGTTCAATTCACAGGTTGTGGGCTCGATCTCCAGTGTGGGGCGTGCAGGAGGCAGCTCATCGATGATTCTCTCTCATCATTGATGTTTCTGCCTTTCTCTCCCCCTCCCATCCTCTCTGAAATCAATAAAAATGTCAATAATAATAAAAGCATGATATGCTAATTAGACCAGACAGCCAAACAACCTTCTGGACCACCTTCTGGACAAAGCCGGGGTTGTGAGGGCGAGGCAAGCCGCCACGGATTTCGTGCATCGGGCCTCTAGTACTAGCCAATACTACTGATATTATGATAAAAACAAAAGGAGTTAGAGTACAATTAAGTATTTTCCAAAGGGCATTATGAGTAAAATTTGTCCAATAAAATGATCCAGAAAAAGAGAGAAAAGATTAAATTGGTCTAAGAAGTTTAGGAAGCCTGGTCTGCCCTGCGTAAGCTTCCCCAGCTCCCCGGAGGTCCCCAGCATGTTTCTGCGTGCTCACCCCAGACGGCAGGCGGCCCTGGAGGAAGGAGAAAACTGAACCCAGGCGGTTTCCCAAACTCGCGTGGCCACGGCTTCTGGGGCATGACAGCCATAATCACTACAGAACACGTGGTCTCCCACACACCCTCAGGGAAGAACTGGGGCAGCGGTTACAATCACTAGCACCCAGCCTGCCACGCTTGGATGCAAATCCTGGCCCAATTCTCCAACGGGTGCCCCAAAGCTTAGCCCTCTCATCTGCAAAATGAAACAGTATCTGCCCTGGGAAGTTGCTGGAAACTAGGAAACGCACTTGGCACAGGACCAGCACATGGCAGTGCCGCTAAGCTAAGGTTGCACTGGACGTGCCCAGCAGAGGGAGAGACTTACCACTGTGGCCGGCCATCCTTTACCACGTCCTCCTCCTCTTCGTCATCACTGAACTTCAACTTCTCAGAATAGTCCACTTCCTCATGGAGGCCTGCATCAGGGCGTGGGCCAGGGAGAATGAGAAAGGTGAGAATTCCAGCTGCCAACAGTGCCACCTCAGTCCGGAATCATGCCAGCCCCACGAGGAGGGAGGCTAGCCACGTGGCTGCCACCACCCAACAAACAGCAGTTAAACGGAAGGAGCGCTGGCTTCTGGGAACAGGAAGGCAGCCTGGTCAGACTGACCCTCGCCCCAGACAACAGCTCCTAAATCAGGGCAATCTATAATAATAAAAGCATAATATGCTAATTAGACCAGACGTCCTTCCGGAAAAAGCCGGGGCTGCAAGGGAAGTCCGGGTCCTGGGTGCCAGAGGGAAGCTGGTGCAGGCAGCCAGGGGAAGGAAGTCCTACTCTTCCACATATTTTGTGCATAAGGCCTCTAGTGTGTGTGTGTGTGTGTGTGTGTGTGTGTATTAGTATATACATATATATGTATATAGAATCTTAGGATTCTTAAAATTTTTCCCCCCCTTTATTGATGTTCAGAGAGAAAGGGAGAGAAGTATATGAGAGAAACATCTTTGGTGTGGTAGTCTAGTTTTCCTAGTAACTTTGTAAATGTGCTGTGAAAGACAGAAAATTTGATTACAACATATATGATATTAATTGTGAATTAGTGGGGCTTTGATGTAACAGTGTATCAACATTTAAAGATATTGGTACTTGATACTCTATTAAAGAAAATTAACCTCCAAATTTTAAGCTAGAACGTCACTGGCTTAACTATTTAGAAAAAAACCACAACTACATGAATTTACATTTCGGGTATGTATGTTAAGAATTGTATACAGCCAGCTGGCGTGGCTCAGGCCCCGGTTCAATTCCCAGTCAGGACACATGCTTGGGTTGCAGGCTCGATCCCCAGTAGGGGGCGTGCAGGAGGCACATGATTGATGACTTTATCAAAACAAACAATAAAATCACAATTATAAAAGAAAATAAATGAAAGAATAAATACATAAATGCAATCCACAAGATTACCACAATAACGGAGAAAAATCATATGATCACAGGGACAGAAAAAGCATTTAACACAATTCAATACATGCGCATTCATGATTTAAAAACAAAACAGCAAACTAAAGAGAACCACCTCAATCTGGTCAAGAATATCCCCAACAAGCTATAGCTAACATCATATTTAAAGGTGAGACACTAAGCCAGTGCTTCTCAACCTTCCTGATGCCGCGGCCCTTTAATACAGCTCCTCATGTTGTGGTGACCCCCAAAGAACTTGAATACAACATTGGGCTGGAAGTACCACAGTGCAATAAAGCAAGAAAAAAAAAAGGCATCAAGTCTGAAAAGGAAGACATAAAGCTGCCCCTATTTATTGGCAACACGATGATTTATGTAGAAATGCTAAGAAATCAACAAAAACTAGTGCGTGCATTCAGCAAAGTGTCTGGTATAAGGTCAATACACAAAATCAACTTGCATTTCTGCATAATAACATCAAACACTTGAAAACAACATTAAAGAAACAATGCCATTTATATTAGTATCAAAGACCATCAAATACTCAGGAATAAACTTGATGAAACATAGTCAAGACCTTGGCCCTGAAAACTCTAAACCACTGCTGGGGAAAGGAAAGACCTGATAGATTCACCAGGTTCCTGCATAGAAGCTTCAAAATTAAGGCATCATTTATCCAGAAGTAAATTCAATAAAATCCTGACCAAAACGTTTGCAGGCTTTTTGTAAATACTGCTCGGCTGATTCTAAATTTACATGGAATGGAAAGAACTCAGAATAGTGACCCAACCCAAACACAAACAAGCACTCGCAGAGGGCTCGGCTAAGATCACTGTTCCGAGCACCGAAGGGCTGTGGCTTCGATCCCTGGTCAAGGCGTGCGTGGGAGGCAACCAGCCGATGTTTCTCTCTCAAAGTCAATAAAACATGTTCTCAGGTGAGGACTGAAAAGCAAAACAAAACAAAACAAAACACAAAGCTTGAAAACTTATACGACCTGAATTTTTAAAAATGTTGTCAGTTTATTTTGTCCATTAGGCTTACACTACCTGAACTTAAGACTTGAACTATAGTGACCCAGTGTGGTACTGGCATAAGGATGAACAAACGGATCAACGGAACAAACAGGTCCAGAACAGACCCACACTTAAAGGTCAATTGATTTTTGGCAAAGGTGCCAAAGCCGTTCAATAGGGGAAGGGAAGCCTCACCAACAAATAGTGGGGAGCAACTGGATATCCTTACGGTAAAAATAAACTTCAGCTCCTATCTTACACCTTACAGATCAATTAATTCAACGTGACATACGGTAAGAGTTAAACCTATAAAATATAAAGGAATATCTCTACCACCAAAGGGAGACAAAAGATTTTTTTTAGATATGATACAAAAGTAATAACCATAAAAAAACACAAATTTATAAACTTCATCAAAACTAAAAACATCTGTTCATCAAAACAGTGCTAAGAAGATGAACAGATGCCCTGACTGATGGGGCTCAGCGGGTTAGAGCGTTGTAGGGTGCACCGAAGGGTTGCGAGTTCTATTCCTGGTCAGGGCACATTACACAGGTTTCGAGTTCGATCCCCGGTCAGGGCGTGTATGGGAGGCACCGATCAAATCAATGCCTCTCTCTCTAACTCTCACTCTCCCTTCCTCTCACTGAAAAAAGGACACCCTCAGGCAAGGGTTAAAAAAAAGAAGAGACAAGGCAAACTATGGTGAAAAAATATTTGTGAAGCTGCAAAGGACTTGTGTCAGACCCCTCAGGACGGCAAGGAAAGATGCACCCCTCAAACAGCACATGAAGACGTGTTCACTGGCGTTCGTCACCCGCAAAACGCAAACGAAAAGCACAATGAGACCCACTGCACACCCACCAGAACGGCTAAAAGCACGAAGACCGACAGGAAGGTGTGGTCGCTGCTGGGAATGTGCAGTGGCTCAGCCGCGTGGCAGAGGTCTGCGGTCCTTGTGCACCCCATCACACACCTACCCTTTGACCCGATACTTCCACTCCCCGCTGTGCACTCAAGAGACATGAAAATATTAGAGGCCCGACGCACGAAATTCGTGCAAGAGTAGGCCTTCCTTCCCCCGGCTGCCGGCACCGGCTTCCCTCGAAGCCCCAGCTTTTGTCCAGAAGGTCGTCCTGAAGGACGTCTGGTCTAATTAGCATATTATGCTTTTATTATTATAGAAGATTATACACGATGGGGTTTTTAAGTGGATCAGTAAATTAAAGTATATTGATACAATAAAATATGCCCCAGTAATTAAAAGCAACAAGTGACCTATATAACAACATGGACGAATCTCAGAAACATGACACAGAGAAAAAGCTGTGTGACTCCATTTGCGTAATCATCCAAGGGGCAAAACTGCTCCAGGTGAGGCGCCAGAAGAGTGGCCGGCCCGGGGCCGTCTGGGGAGGCCGGTGGGCAGGAAGGGGCTGGGGGAGGAGGAAAAGGCTCACAGGTGTATCCCTTTGTCGAAAGTGTACAATAAGCTGCGTGTCTTTCAATGTCATTAAAATTTACGCGAAAACAAACACAAAGGATTGTAAAGGGGCATAATCAGGCTGCGGGTGGAGAGTGGGCGAGAGGAAAGACACAGAAAGGCAGAATGGTGGCACCTGCCGAGGCCGGTGGGGGAGCTGGGGGGTCATTACACAATTTCGCTGGTTTAACTTTTCCATATAAAAAAAGTCTTTAAAAAAAGTTAACAGCAAAATCTACCCCGGCTCCAAGACCAAGGCCGAAGACCAAAAGAAGACAGGGATGGGCCGGAAGCCCCCCCCACCTGGGCAGGGAAGGGCGTCCGCTGGCCTCCAACCCTGGGGAAAGCGCACTCAGCCACACAACCCACCTGCCCAGCCATCGTCGGCATCCGTGTCCAGGTCATCCAGGCCCTTGAGGTTCTCCGCGTTGATGATGGTGGGCCGGGGGGCCCGCTAAGAGAAAAGTTAAAGACACTGGACTTACGTCAACTACACATATGGAAGCAAAACCAAACGCTTTTAAAAAGTTAAGCCCTGAATTGCAAGGTCTGTGTGTGCGTTTGATATGGAAGCACCCCCGTTGGAAAGGAACACACCGAGCGAAGGCGCCGCCCAGAAGCCCGCCCCCTGCTGTAGCCCGCTGCCCAGGGGCACGTGCCAAAACCTCCCCTGTGCCAGGAACTCAGGTCATAACCCCGCCTCCCGCCCGGCCGGCCCGCGTCCGCACACCCTCGGTTGCGAGCTGGTTTCCAGGGCACCGTGGTCTTTAGAAGACAAAGCACTGCCTGGTGTCCGAGGCCACCCCGGGCGGCCCCCCGCGCGCAGCAGCCGTACCCGTCCTGCTCGTTCATCTGGAACTGTCGGAAAGGAACGCGGGGCTCCAGGCGGGGCGGCGGAGGCGGGAACGACGCTCGCTCCGCTGTACCCTGGTTCTCGGGTGACTGTGGCGAACACATCTGAAACGCGACATCAATGAGCAGGTTTCTGGTAACGACCCCAACTCTCCGTTCCGCTCGCATTCGAATTTGTTTTGGAAAATGAACAACGGGAAAAAGAAACAGGAACTCTTGGGGTTTCCCATGTAACCTGCCACCGTCTCCCCCATTTCCTTCCTGCTGCTAGTACACCTGGGCCTGTGTCCTGGGGGAACCTGCCTCTCCTCGTTCCAAGAGCCAAGGCTGAGTGAGCACATGAGCAGGGAAAGAAGCCGGGGGCCCTGGGGACTGGGGAGGAGAGAGTGGACATGACGGAACCTCCAAGGCAGGGACGGGGCGAGCCGTGCAGCCAGGGGGGCACCGGAGGTGCACACTCCCCCGTGAAGCAGTCCTACTGGACGCGGACGGGCTGACTGTGGGAAACGCCCTCTGAAGACTTACAAAGGCAGGAAGCATGTCATGGTATGTAGGTGGGTGGTATGCGTTCCCCAGGAACTGCGAAGCCCCTTTGCGAACAGGCTGAGCCGGGCGGAGAGAGGGGTCCTTAGCATCGCTGGTGCCTGCCGAGGAGGGGGCTCCGTCTCCCGCGCTCGAGTTCCTGCTGCCCAGCTCAGTGGGGGAGGCGCTCAGAGACGTGGCAGAAATTATGTTTCGCCCACCGCCCTCCCTCCAGCTTGTCACATCTGGAAATTGAAAGGGGGCAAAACGGGAGAGGGAAGAGGAAGGGGGGAGGATGGATTGTATGAGGTTCTGAAGGTCAAGGGACCCCCTCATTCACCAAAAAAAGCCCCCCAAAAAACAAAAAGTAAGAGTAGGGTCCTGGTCAAGTGTGTCAGGGAGGTGGGGGCAGACTACACTGGCCAAGGCGTGTGAACCTGCTGAGGGGGCCTGACTGTGAGACAGAGAGAGGTCCCCAGAGAGGAGGCAAGAGTGTGCGCATCTTCCCCGACCGACAGGAGCCCATCACCACGGCGCTGGCCGCAGAGGCACCAGGCAGCCCACGGAAACAGCCGCGGCTCCTCCCACAGACGGCCCAGGCCCGGAGGGCGGGCACTGCCCGCAGCCCTGGACTTGACATGAAACCAGAGTGAGTTCCGACATGTTTCCTGCTTCGTTTGGCGGCGGCCCCTCTAATCGAGGAGATCGTCCCGTTCATACGAGGAAGCAGCGCAGCTCTGGCCGGGGGTGGGGGTGTGTCGACCAGACCCTCTTGCTGGAAGGGTCTGGACCTGCCACAGGCCTTGGCCCCGCCTGCCCTGCACCAGCCGGGGGAGGGGGGCCTTCTGCAGGGCCCGGGGGGCCTGCCGACAGAGCTATCTTTCTCCATGATGCGTCCACCTGCCGAACGCAGCAGGATCTGCAGGAATCACAGGCCCGGGCGGAGCTGCAGGAACCAAATGCCTGCTGGTTTCAGTGAACCTGGGTGATGAGGTGAAACATGAAAGCTCCCTGCGTGTGGGACCCTAAGAGTCAGACCGAGGGCGGAGCCACAACACGGGGTTCAGCTCTAGCCTCCAAGCCCCGCATGTGGGCTCGGGTCAGCCGTCTGCGTCACCCCTCTGCCCATCTGCTTCTTCCTCTTCTCAGAAGAGGAGATGGAACCCACCCCAGAAGCTCCTCCGAGTTCTGTTTATGGTCCTATAAGCCACTCGTCCTAACTAGACCCAGAAAGTTCCCCTTCCTGGCCGAAGGAACTGGAGGGTGTCTCTGGAGTAGACAAACGACTCCACACAGGCCACCGGAAGGCGGGCGCTGGAGAGCTGCACTGTGATCGTTTCCTCTACAGGCCCTCTGCTCTTGGGGGTTAATCATGACAAGCAAACACAAGTCTCGCATATCTCCACACCCCCCGAAACACACCTCCAAAAAGACAAGAGCCATTTCAGAACCTCTGGTTAGAACAGGTAGAAAATCTCATTCCTAAATAAGACTTTAAGCCACCCACAGCCCCTAAAAACCTCACCAGCAAGTACCACTCCACACACCTGCCCCTCCTGGACCAGACCCGAAATGGGCCGTGGAGTCAGCGCTGAGCGGGCCACGCAAGGGCACGTGTTAAAAACAGGACTTCTAAGTTGGCGGGGGTGGGAGGCTGAGAGTCACACCTTGTAACACACTCCCCAAGTGACCCTGACGGCATTCGCGGTTTGGGAAGCTCTGGTCTAGAAAACCGCTTCTGAATCAGGGACCAAGGCAGCTGGCCCTTGGTCTGCCCATCCTTGCCATGACCACCTGGCACAGCACAACTTTCTGCTGACAGCCAGGAAAGCAGGCAGGCCTGGCCCACCCAACAACAAGAAAGAAGGGGTGACCTCCCGACCAGCCTAGGGTTCAAGTCCAGTGGGTGCAGAGGTCAGGCAAAGGGCAACAGCCACGCTTTCCAGGCAGGGAGCCGGCCTCAGGCGCCCGGCTGTTTGAGGCCCCGCACACTCCTGTCTGAGGGCAGGAAGGCAAGGGAGACGCTGCGCCCCGCGTGCCCGACGGGCTACAGCTCACTCACTCTGAGGGCGGAGGCTTGGTCCTGGCCCATACGACAGATCTAAGGCGCCCTTTTCTTTGCCAGCCTTGTCCTGCCCGCCAGCTGCCTTCAGCGTCGGAAATTCCTCGGGAGAGAAGGATAAGAGTCGGCTTGAGCCCCTTAAACCTGTCGAGAAAACCGGAAAGACTATGGAGCCAGGGGGGTCAGCACCAAGGATTCTCCGCCTCAGCCAACTCCAAGCACGCCGGCCACGCCAGCCGGGTGGGCACCCGGGAGTGCTGGCGGAGCGCACTAGGGCTCCCCGAGGGCCCCCAGATGCTGAGTGAAGCGCCTTCAGAATCAGCGCTTCCTCGCTGGGCCCAGGCCAGGCCCCCAGGGCAGTGACTCTCAGGTGGGAGACTCCACAGAGCTTTAGGCCAAGACAACCCAGGCCCAACCGGAATGGTCCCGAGAAGGCGCGCACCCGTCCTGCCCACCTCTTCCCACTTACCACCTTCGTGTCCTGCTGGCTTTCCATTCAGCTGTGCCCATGACTTTGGTCCACCTGGCACTGTATTTGTGTTCTGAAAAAGGAAGAGAATTAGAGGAGCCAGCCGCATCGGCCTGCTGTCCATTCCCCAAGCACGTGGGAAGGCGTTCACGGCCGCCGCCAGGTTCCACCACGAGGCCCACAAGTCCACGGCCACGTGCCGAGTGGCATCAGCCACAGGAACTCTGCCTTTTCCGACAGCATTCAGAGGACCAGACCCCCTTCCAAATGAAGGCAAAGCTACCACACAGAGCTCGATGAGCAAACCCTCACCACTTACTGGATTAGGTACCAAATTAAATAGCTACCCTTTCCCATGACCCTCCTCTCCAGCCCACCCCCGCTGCACACACACTCACGGCAGTGGCTGTCTCTCACCCTGACTGCGGAGCTGACTGGGTCTAACAAGCCACTTACTTACAGGAGTTGCCCTGAATGCTTGCCATGGTGGCTGGAATGCCCCCAGGTCTTGCCCAAAGGACCACATAAAGGGACCGTGCAGCTGGGGTGGACGGCCCCCCCAGGAGGGCTGCACCTCCAGAGCCAGCAGGAAGCAGAGGGGCACCAGGGCCAACCCCCGGCCTCCCATTCGGTGTCTATACGCAGCCAAAGGCACTAAACTGGACGAGGTACCCACAGGGCCAAGGAGGGGTTGCTATTAGTGCCGGTGAACTTCATCCCAAGAGAACCGTACAACCTCTGGGGGGAGGTTTTAGAAACGGAGTCCCCTCACCTCCTCTGCATATGAGAGAGAGCCAGGCAGCGGCCGAGAGGAGCTGACAGCACTGGGCAGGGCCTGTACTACTCCAGGCCGGGCTCCCAGACGGTCCCCAACAGTTTCTTTCAACAGATGCCCCGGCCCCTCCCCAGTCTCTCCAGGGGTGAGGTCCTGGCACATGCTTTCTGTCAACCAGCTCCCAAGGCAAGTGTGCTATGCAGCCGGGCTGACAAACTGGCTCCTCTCCCTGTTTCAGATTCTGAGAAACACGACTTCAACTCCACATACTCAGCAGACCCCATGGATTTAGGCCAATGAATGTGGAGCCTCACACGAATATGATTTTTCTCTTTAATTTCAAAAGTACAGTTTGGTTTTGTCGGGTGGGGTTTCCTTCTGGCAAAGTTATAAACTTCCCCACAGACGGGGGATGGCGTCTCAGGCCTCCTGCTGCCAGGCAGCACGACGAGACTGAAGTTCGGTGGTTGGAGCGGTTTTCAAGGGTCTGGTGAGTGTCAGGGGTCTTGTCTAGGTTTCTTTTGACCTAAAATACTCAAGACTGTCATCTAGGTTTCTAGCCACCAGCTAAGCATGAGCCCTGCAGTCTCTGGGACCCACCCCGCCTCCAGTGGACTCAGTGTACCGTGAGCTCTTTCTTGCTCACTCGGTCACGCCTTTCTCTTCAGAAAAACATTTTAATGCATCAACAATAAGCGACGGCTGCAGCTGGGTATTTCCCAAGGAGGCTCTGAGACGCGACTAGTCCCTAGAGAGCTCGTTAAAAAGGTTTCCGAGGACAAATCAATTCGGGGCCGCTGTCCCCGATGCCCCTCTGTCGGGGCGCACAGCAAAGACACCAAGAAGACATCCACGCCCTAACCAGTTTGGCTCAGTGGATAGA
>NW_006283994.1:1066219-1080665 GCF_000327345.1 Myotis davidii
AAAGACATCCAAGAGGAAAGGAGCTTCCAGCTGTTGTTTTCCAGACCCCCCTTCCCATGGCCGACGCTTCCTGCCTGCTTAGGGCACTGGTCTCCTCGCGGCACAGCTGGGCCTGACCGCTGTATCTACCTAAGCGACTTCACCTTCACAGGAGTCAACAGACTCAAACGAGGTGTCGTATTCATCCCTGTGTGGGGTCTTCTCCATCAGTTTGCTGTTGGTATAAGCAAGTCAGGCAAAGCCACCCTTCTTGGGGACAGGCGTTAGGTGGCTCCAACATCTGGACATCAGGACAGGGGCTCCAGCACCTACCTCCTGACTGACTGGCTGAGTCGGTTTCTGTAAATTGGAGACAGATTTCTGCAAACCCGGCTGCGGCTGCGACTCCGGCGGCTGAGAGGCCGTCGCACTGGAACTAGACAGAGGCAGGACACACGGGGAGGATTAGATGCGGCTCAGGCCACGACAAGGTCCCTCTGCATGTCCAAAAGCCACAGCTGCTCATCAGCGGCTCACTGGGAGCCAGGCCCCTCTGGCCAACGGAAGGAGTCCTTCCCCGGGAGACGCGTATGCTGGCAAATACCCGTCTGCCGTCTACTCGCTGGCATCAACAGGGCAGCACAGGCCTCTGTCTGCAAACACTGAGCTCATGTGAACAGTGAAGTCATGGAGGACCTGCCAATGGGGAAACGGAGTCACTGTGGGGAGGGGGCTCTGAGTCCCTTCCTCCTGACAAAGCCTCACAGCTACTCGGGGGGCTGCCTGCTTTCAAACAGCAGATAAAACAAATGGTGACCATCTCTTGGCTTGTAAAACATACCTGCTCATAGCAAAGCTAAACTTATCAATACGTGTAACAAATTTCTCATGGTCTCATCCTCCAGAGAAACTCGAAGCAGATTTTTCTCAACATCACAGTATTTTTAACACCAGTGGAATAATGCCACACATACAATTCTGTAACTTTTTCACTTAATTTACCATCTTTTCATGACAATACATAGGGACCTACCTCTTTCTTTTAATGACAGTACAATTGGATGACCATAATTTACCACTCTCCGTTTTTTTCTATTAAAGATACAATCGCAGTGAGCATTTTTGTATAAATACCTTTGTACACCTTTGCATAATTCAGTAGTGTAAGTTCTTAGGAATGGAATTGCTGGATCAAAGATGTTTTGAAGTTTAAAAGGTATTGCCAAACTGCCCTCCAAAGAGAGGCTGCATCAGTGTACACCCCATAGGTAATCTTTACTTTTTTAATCCTCACCGGAGGATATTTTCCCATTGATTCTTAGAGTGGAATGGAGAGAGAAGGGGAGGAGGGGGAGAGGGGAAGGGGGAGGGGAGAGAGGGAGAGGGAGAAAGAGAGAGAGAAATATCAATGTCAGAGACCCATTGACTGATTGCCTCTCCACTGGCCCTGACCTGGGAATTGAACCCGTGACACTTCAGTCTGCAGGTCAACACTCTAACCACTGAGTCAAACTGGCCAGGGCCCCACAGGTCATCTCTTGAGAAGATAACGAGAAAGGGTCCTGAGATTTCTGCTGACTCAGCAGCCTTCCAGTCACTCTTCTATTCACGCTTCTGCCGGGCAAGACGCGAGGAGGTCAGCCATCCACTCGCAGGAGTCCACCCACTGCTGGAGCTTCCGCTGTAAGCTCGACATAATGGAGAGTGATTCTGCAGTTCGAACTGAAGGCTGTTTGCTGGAAGAACCAAGTAACTCATCACCACCGTGACCGTTCCAACGTGAAGGCCGCCGATCCTCTCACATGACCTTCTACCCAAAGCAGGAGCGTCCAGGCAGCGCTGCCTCAGTGCTCCCCGCTGAGCACTTGCTCCCCTCCCACCCCTCCATACGCCCAGGCAGGGCAGGCCCAGCAGCAGCAGAGACCCAGGGCCGGGGTCTGCTGCCTTCCGTCTCCACTCACCCCTCCTCCCAGCAGACATGCAGCACCACGGCCTCATGAAGCTGCAACGCTGAGCCAGCGCTGCGTGAGAACAGGTACAGGGAGGGAGCAGCACTCTGTCCTCTCTCTAGAATTTTCCGTAGCACGGGCATTTCAAGGCCTGTGTTGAAAGGTGTCATATCCATTGCTCTAGAGTTTGTCGTGTCCACCATGTGATTAGAATGACGAAAGTGGCCGGCATCTGCCACGCACGTCCTCCGGGCCAGGCCCTGTGCTGAGTACCTGGCTTATGTTCTCTCATCTCTCCTGTAACTGCCCCGGAGCCAGGTTTATTCTTACTTCACTGGACAAAGAAGCTCAGAAGTCAAATGATTCTCCAGGCGCCATAAGCTAACGGGCCGCTTGGCCGGGCATCCCGCACACCTGTCCGGTCCAAATTCACACTAAACCATCAGCCAGCATGATGCCCAAGCAAACGTCAGAAACACGTTCAATAGCGTTCAGGACGCTGCTGTGGCTACCGCTACTTGGAGATCTGACTGATGATTTGCTCGCTCTCCACCCCGCCCGGAGCAGCTACAGGGAAGTGTCACAGAAGCTGGTGTGGCCGTTCCAGGGAGAGGGAAGGACGCCCGCCAGCGGCTGTTCCGGACCCCGAGCACCAGCCGGACCGTGAGATGCAGACCAAGAGGTGCCCCAGCCGGGACCGGGGAGCGTGCATCCCACACAGGCTCCCCTCGGCCAGAGGTTCCTGCCCCTCCGTCCTCCCAGCCCAGTCCCCAGTCCTCTTCCCTGGACGCCCCTACCGCTGGCCGGAGCCCCGTCAGGAGACAGCTGGGGGCGAGGCACCGGGGAAGGCCCGGCTGTGCGCCCGCACCCAGCGGTGCTGCGTCCCTAACGACTTCCGTGCCAGCCCCGGGTCCCGGGGTGCGGGAGGCACACAGGGACCCCAGAACGGAGCGTGCAGGCGCCAGCTCTGCCCAAAGGCTCGTCCAGGAACTGGCTCCAACTCGCCGCATGTGCGCCGGCAGCTGATGGGCCTTTTCTAACGAGGCACCGGGGGGTCACGGGACCGGGCGGCCCACAGAAACGCTGCTGCACTGGCCCCGAGAGGCCGGAACACGGCAGGCAGGGAGGAGAATGCGGGCAGGGAGGTGCCGGGCCGCCTGCCCTCTGCTCTCACCTCTTTGGGTCTTGCTGGTCCTGCTTGTTTGCCCATCCCGTCCCGTCCTTGGGTACGATAACGATGTTGGGGTCGTTTCCTTTGTTTTCAGACTTCAGGCTCGGCAGGTTGGCGGGCGGGGGCATACGCCGGGCTGTGGCAACTTTCCCGAGACTCTGTAAGCCATGTCTAGGAATTACTGCAGGGAGACAGGGGAGGAAGCAGGTAGCGCACGGGCAGGGGGCAGGCCAGAGGCCAGACCATTCAGCTACTCTTTCAAACCCCAAGTAACCGTGACAAAGGCAACAGAACAAACACGAGGGGTGGCCCCGGCGGGGAAACAGACAGCACTGCCCGGTGGTCACTTCAGTCACTTGACAAGCCCTTCGCCAAGGCCTCGGAAGACACGGCAGCTCCTGTTTCCATGACGGGCAGAAGGCTAGGAGCAGACGGCCCAGAAACCTCGGGCCCACACGGCGGGCACCCTCTGCAAGAGGAGATGCTCTGGCCTCGTTACAGTGGGACTGAAAGGACCAAGCCCTGGCCAGCCCGAGCCAAGCCTGGGCATTCATAAAAGCCTCCTGGGGTGGGGATAGCATCGGCAGGAATTTTCCCACCACATTCCAGAGTCCTGGAACCATGAAATCTAAACCGGGTAAGTCTAATGCAAATTAAGCTCCATTCTAACCACCAGGCTAAAAATACCCCTGGTTTCAGTAAGATAAGATAGAGGGGGAGCAGCCCCCCACAGCGGTCAGGGTATGAAATCAGACCTCACACAGGAGCGGGGGAGGCTGCTGCCCAGAACTACCGGTGACCCCTCCCTGCCCACAGGAAGGCCTGGGCTGCCACGGTCCTTGACCAGGAGGTTCTCACTGAAGGGAAAGCAGGAAGGCCTGGCCCCGACCCCGGCTCTCACCTGAGGATCTGATTGCGTCTACTGATTTTCCTTTATACTTATCAAACAGGCTGAGCGTCGAATACTTGCTTTTCCCATCCTTGCCCTTGGTTATTTGCCCCAAACGATCGGACATTGCGATGAAATGTCATCTAGTAAGGAAATTTTTCTCGGCACCGCCCCGATCTGCCTTTGAAATGGAAAAAAAAAGAGTGTGTCAATCCACCGAACCTCTGATCCAGCGAGTAAATCCTTCAGGAGTCACGGATCTCCTCGAAGATCTAGAGAGCTGTCGACTCTCCCTAGAAACCACCCTTGCCGCGCAGGCAGTTCAGCTCCCATTCAGAGCTTCCTGCAGACTCGCTGGTCCCGCCCAACACTCACCTCCCCCCTCACCTGCTCCCTCTGAAATGACCTAAGACTACTGCTCGTCAACAACAGAAAGTCCTGGGTGCCTCAGCCTCTCCGGGTAACATCAACAGTAAGACGGGCAGAACAGGGAGGGAGGTACACGGCCCACAACGGAGGGACAAGCATAACCAAACCCAAGGGAGGCAGCTACAGGCAGCGTGTCACCGGGAACAGTCGGTGTGTGCACTTTTCGAAATGAAGAACCAGCACCCAGACAGAAACGCGCTCAGGCCACGAGAGCGGGCCCTCCGCGAGGCCGGCGCGGGGAGCAGGAACAAGTGCCCCCAGGAAGCCGGGGAGTCCGCAGAAACGAGTCTTTAGGTAAGACAGGGACTGAGGCTTCTGAGCATCAAGAAATCGTCTTGCCCCCATGTGATATTTCTGATGCTTTCCCCCCGGAAGGTACAAATGACATTCACAGCACAACTATTTCAGATCCAGAAGCAATTACTCCTAGAAACACATTCTAAACCAGCTGTACCAAAACATCTCCTTCTCCAGAAACCCAAGCACATTCAAGCGGAGTCCTGGCTGCTGTTTGGCTTCAAGGCCATTAACTGTGGAAATAAAGAATACTCCCTCCAGCCCGGCCGGCGTGGCTCAGTGGTTGAGCGTCGAGCTATGAACCAGGAGGTCACGGTTCAATTCCTGGTCAGGGCACATGCCCGGGCTGCAGACTTGATCCCCAGTGTGGGGCGTGCAGGAGGCGTCCGCAGGGGTCCAAATAGGACCCACCAAAAGGCGCGCGGGGGGGGAGGGGGGGGAGGGACAGAAACGTGCCTTTTATCCACCAGGAGGAGTTACTCCATGGACTCTGCTAGGGCTGCTTTCGTCCTCAGACCCTGTGAGCATGCCGCCGCACACGGTAAAGGCACTCTGCAGGCGGATCAAATTAAGCGTCTTGAGATGGGAGACTATCCTGAATGATCCCGGCGGCCCGATGTCATCACAAGGGTCCTTAGAAGAGGGAGGCAGGAGGGGGGTCAGGGGCGTGGCGGTGGAGTGATGCTCTTTAAGATGGAAGAGGGCGGCGGGCAGAGAAGGGGGGCCTTCAGAAGCCAGAAAAGGCAAGAAAACAGACTCGCCCCGGAGCCTCCAGAGGAACAGGTGCCGGGGGCACCGAGATTCCACCCCAGCAAGGCCTTCACACTCCGCCCCCGTCTGTGTTGTTCTATGTCACTAACCTTGTGGTAACGTCCTACAGCAGCGGTCGGCAAACTGCGGCCCCTTGAGTGTGGCTCTTGCACAAAATACCACGTGCGGATGCGCACGTACGGTGCGATTGAAACTTCGTGGCCACACTCAAGGGACCAAAGAGCCGCATGTGGCTCGCGAGTCACAGTTTGCCGACCACTGTCCTACAGCAACAAGAGAAAATGAACAGGCTCATTTATTCAAGAAATTTGTTGTTGTTGTTAATCATCACCTGAGGACGGAAGAGGGCAAGATAGAAATATCGATGTGATAAAAACACATCAATTGGTTGCCTCCTGCACAAGCCCCGACCAGGGCCCGGGCTGGGGAAGAGCCTGCAACTGAGGTACCTGCCCCTGACCAGAACCGAACCCATGACCCTTTGGTCCGCAGGCTGACGCTCTATCCACTGAGCCAAACCGGCTGGGGCTATTCAACATATTTTTATTATGGGCCTGGGATATCTACAGCTGAGGATATCTACAGCTTACAACGTCCAGCCCACAGAAATAAGAGACCCGCCCACAGTCAATGGGGCTAATTACAAGAAGTATGTTCTGGAATCTTTCACTCGGGCACAATGATGAAAAATGCTAAACTGCAGCTACATCTGGGCTGTCCGTGGCCACGGCTTTCACCTGACCACTGGGCCTACAAACATCTCTAAATAAAACCAGTGGTGCCAAAAAAAAACCCCCCAAAAAAACAGTGGTGCCTCCTTCTCACCCACACACCTGGCAGGACTGCAGGTTGAGCGTCATTAATTTAAATTTACATGACTAATTCTTACTAAATTAAAAACCACATTGGCAAAGGCAAGAGAAGGCAAAATCATTTACCAGCCATTCTGGATCATCAAACGTCCACATTAAATGTTATTATGCCTGCTTACTAAAAATCAAATATCTTTTAATTCTGCAACTTGACAGAAAGCATGCATTCTATAGGCACTGCTAAGGAGGCTTCCTAAATCCAAGGCCAAACTCCTGCCAGTTCCCGCGTTGCCCTTAGACTCCGCGTTGGGCAGTGAGACTGGACACTCCAGTCGCCTTCCTGGGACAGGACCCTCCCCTGAGAACGCACCGGTCCCCACCCCCCACTCCAGGAAGTGCTAGGAGACTGGCAGCCCGGCCACACCTGCATTGGCATCGCTGAAAAAGAGAAAGAAAGAAAGCCTGGCACACACGAGCCCCTCTCCTGGGAGGTTAGGATTGTGTCTGTGGGTGTGAGATGCTTGGACCTTGTCCGCTCAGCAAACGCAACCATTCGCCAAGTAGTAACTGAGCACCTACTGTGTTCAGATGAAAAGCTTCCCACCAGAGGCTCAACCAGAGAGTCAGGAAACCAGACGGGGCACACACTGCACCGGGGTCTGCACTAACCCTGCAGGCGCCATGTTCTTAGAGAGCCACGCCCCCCCACACACACACACTTTGTAACCGAGCTTTGCACTAGCTGGGCACACTACTGGCTTCTCTGGACCTCGGTCTCCCCATCGAAGACTCGATTCCAGACGTGCCAGCCAGTGCCAAACGCTGGTGATCCACAGCCATGGAATCGCAAATGCTTCACTGTCAAAGCAGCTCTCATCCCACTTCTGGGGCCGGAGCCTACATTCCTATACAAACCTGGCGCTGCCAGACAGTGCAACTGAGTCACCATTGCTATGGCAACGGCGCCCGTGGGGGAGGAGCTGACACTGTGCACGTAAGGCTGCACAGCGGCCTTCCCGCCCAGCTTCCCCGGGAGCAGGGGTGGGCAAGGTTCAGTCGGACCCCAGAGGAACGTGCAGCAGGGCAGGGCCTCCAAAGCATAAGCAGCGCTACAGACTCACGCGCCGGCCTCAGCACGAGGGGTCTTCCCCGAGGCCAGGTTTCACTGGACCCAGATTCCAACTACAGGTACAATCACTCCGTCTCCCCCAGTTGTGTGTAGTGTCATATTTGGGGCCTAGCCCAGCCCCACACCCATCGGGCTCCTCCGCCTGCCCCGCTGGTTTCCACAAACATCAGGCCAGGAGCACTAGCTGTCAGTAGGGATTTAAACAGCTTCCAAAGATCCGCTGAATGTCTGTCTGTCTCATCTGTCTGTCTCTCTTTCTCTCTCACACACACACACACTCCACTCGCCTCCTCCCAGGGCAGGAAGAAGTGCAGCAAACAGCTGGGCAGCTGGGTGTGACTCCTGAGCGGGTCGAGGTGAGAGAAGGCATTTCTCTGCTTTCTCCGCAAGCTCCTTCAAGCATGACTCACGCGGGGGCCCGTGGGACGCGACCTGCTGCGAGGCCCGGTCCTCGCGGGCAGGCAGACCCAGCCTGGCGCGTAGCCTCCGCTTTCGTGCTGCTTTCCCTCTCTATTGTGGCAACAGGGTGCACTTCTGGTTCCCCCCCAATCAACTCTAATCGGGATCCTCGGTGTCACATATAAAACAGATGCGAGCACAGCGCCCGCCTGGGGGAGGCCCGCCTGCGAGCCAGCCTCCGTGTAACCCCTCCTCACCGAGGCGCCGCCATGGGGGCCAAGAGCATTTTGAAATGGGTGACCATTCGGCAGAGGAAACAGCGCCTAAAGTCCAGGGCAGACAGCTTTGGGGAATGAAGAAAAGGACATTTAAGAGCAATGTCAGGTCTGCGTGTGTTGGCAAGTCATCTAAAGACCTGCTCTGAGAGGGGCAGGCTTCCCTGGAACAAGACAACTCCAAACACTCCCAGCAAAGGCACTGCACACCAAGCCCGCCTCCCGCCTCCCCAGACAGCAGTCCCACCTGTCCAACAGGTTGCGGGACTGCCTGCTCACTGCTCCCGCTCCCCCGCCCCCCGAGAAAATCGCCCTGCACTCCATCTGATCGAAAGCCATTTCCGGGTACAGGATTAACTTCACTCTGCACTTGGGTACCAGCCAGTGTCAGCCACCCAGCCAGACAGGCAATTGGGGATGGCCTCGGGATGGCTGTAATTCCCTGGGCAGCCACTGCAACTACCCATCAGGGCTGGGGACAGTGGCCTCCAGCATTCCCGAGAGCCAGGCACCCTGCTGAGCACCCAGGCCTGTGAGGACCCCTCACAGTTCTTTCTAGAAGATACTACCGTCATCAGCCTGCTTTACCAAGGACACTGAGATGCAGTCAGAATGTGGAAGTAACTCGTCCAAGGTCACGGGACTCCCTAGTGTTGGGCGTTAAGCCCCGGGAGGACTGACCAGGCTCGGACCTTGTGCCCAGAGGACCCGACTCCCGGCCGCTGCTGCTTCGCCGCGGGAGGGCAAGTGCACAGACAGGGGAGAGACGCACTGGTTCTGAGGTCAGTCCGCCCAGGCTAAAGGCAGCCCCTAGCAAAGTCTCCAAATAACAGCCTTTCCTTTCTCCGGTGCTGCCACAGCCGGCGCCACACCAGGCACCTCCCAGCTCCTCACAGTCTCCCTGGTGCCAGGGACACTGGTCAGAAACATCTCCTGGTGTCTCGAGCATCCTCAACCCTCAGGACACCGGCCCGTTCCTGCAGACACCAATGCTGACAAAGGGCCCGCTGTGTGCTCCAGCCGAAGGCTGCCCTCCAGGGCCCAGACCCACCACCCGCCAAAACCGAGTTCAGCACATGTGCCACGGCCGAGGCGCGAGCAGAAGCCCCGGCCTGAGCGCCGGAGAAGGCAGGCGGGCGTGCGCACAGAAGGAAGGGAAAGCTCCCGCCGCCAGGACGCACACCGAGAAGCCCGACCCAACGGGTCAGCGCCAGCTCACGCAGCCAGGCGCTCAGGGAGGGTGTGGTCATTAGCGCGCTCGCTATGTCTCACTCGAAACGTAAGGGACCCTCAGCACGAGGTCCGGGTGGCAGATCCACCACCAAGTCCACCCTCTCCGACAGGCCAAGGTCTGGCAAACGAGAACCTGCACGTCAGGCAGGCGCCATCCACTCCACGTGCTCAGACGTCCACGGAGCACGCGGCACGCAGCCTCCGAGCCGCCCGGTGCTGGGGTGTGGAGACGCCGAGTACCAGTCCTGTGTGGGCTCCACAAGCGCCTCTGCAAAGGGCCAGAGAGTACGTGCGGCACCGCGGGCCACAGGGCCTCCACGGCCACGGCTCGAGCCTGCCACGCTGCAGCACACATCCACACAGGGCACGGCTGTGCCCCACACAAGCTCCCTCCCGCGGACGGAGGCCGGCGGATTGGGGGCTGCAGCTGGCTGGCCTCTAGTCTGAAGGGAGAAGCGGGTGTGGGAAGGAATGCGTTGCCATGACCTGACTGCCACAGAAAGGGTTCCACTGGGCACCGGATGGGGCGGGAGGGCCGGTGGGGAACCCTAGCTGGGTCTTGCAGGGGGACTGGTGCTGCCTCACTCAGCAATAGCAGCAGATACACCCCACACCCCATCCCACACTCGAGCTGTCAGAGGCTCCCTACAGGCACCGGTCAGGAAAGCAGGGCTGCCTCTGGAGAAGCCGGCGCCCACCTTCCCCCACTCCCTGGCAGCCAGGAGCGGGCCATCTGGAGAGCTGGAGCCCAGGCTCGGTTTGCAGCACAGGCAGCCCTTCTACCTGCAGAAGCCCTGGGGGGCGGGGGGTGTCTTTAGGAAAGGTTTGTGGTGCCCTGCAGATTACAGACAGCCCCAACCTGTCCCAGAATCAGCTGCCTGAAAGCAAGGCATGCGGGACAAGGGGTGGAAGTGGGGTCCTGGTAACCCAGCTCCTCACGGCAGACACCAGCCACCACCAGGAGGCCACGCCCCCTGAGGAGACGGCACCTTGGGGAAGCAACCGAAATTCAAAATAAGAAACAAGGCCTGTGCTGCGGGGACCACAGCACTCCTCACCCCGGCTCCTGCACACCTGGGTCTGCAAGCCCCAGCCTGGCCTCAACCAGATCGGCTCTCCCTGCCAGGGCTAAGCCACGGCACACGCCGTCATTCCTGCCGCTGTCCGGCGGCAAGTCCAAACCCTCCAGCCCAGCGGTTCTCCACCTTCCGAATGCCGCGGCCCTTTAACACAGCTCCTCATGTTGTGGTGACCCCCAACCATAACATTATTTTCGTGGCTACTTCATCACTGTCATGATGCTACTGTGATGAATCGTCATGTAAATATCTGATATGCAGGATGTGTTTTCGGCGACCCCTGTGAAAAGTAGTTTTACTCCTTTTATGAATCATAATGTAAATATCTGATATGCAGGATGTATTTTCATTGTTACAAATTGGACATAATGAAAGCATAGTGATTAATCACAAAAACAATATGTAATTATGTATGTGTTTTCGATGGTCTTAGGCGACCCCTGTGAAAGGGTCGTTCGACCCCCAAAGGGGTCACAACCCACAGGTTGAGAACCGCTGCTCTAGCCCAACACACTGGCCTGAACTGCCACCCAGCCTCATGCCCCCCACCCCAACCTCCTCTCTCCAAAACACAGTTTGCACCTCACCTCTGCCCCACAGACGAAGGCCTGTTTCCTTGGGGGTTAAACATAGACGGATACCGTTAGCCACCTCCCGGGGTTCGTCAGGAATAAAGGAGAGAACAAGTGCAACACGGTGACCAGTGACCGTGCCCGCCCGCCCTGAAGGCTACCAATGGCAGCCATTGCCCTGGCTCCACGCTGTTGGCCTCTCAGCTGCCCGTCCCTCTGCCACCCTTACAACAGCTCATCCCTCCAGATGCCTGCGCGCAGGGAGGCCTCCGGTTCCCGCACACCCTGGGCTCCCCCGCCTGGTGCCCCTGCTTCCACCCTCTGTGTTCCAGGCCCCGCTCTGGCGCATCAAGCTTACAGGCTACGAGGCAGAGCGCAGACCTTCAAAACCAGAAGGATCGATTCGCGCTGCCGAGGACCCGTCGGCGGACCCAGGAGACAGACGTGCACTGAATTCTCAGAACGCCCTCCGGAGACCAGCTCTCCCCGTGGCTGCACTGGAACCACCACCACGCTGCCCGCTTCGGGCTCCCGCCTCAGCACCAGCGGCAGGGCCCTCGGAGCCACCCCACTGGCGTTCCACACCCGGCGGCCGCAGGGAGGTGGGGACCTGCTCACTGGGTGTCCCTAACAGCGTTCCAGTAACAAAGGAACATGTGCTTGATGTAGAAAAGCTGCAAAGCTTTACAAACCCAGGGAATGCCGCCGTGACCGCTCCTGGCACACCCGTTCCGGGGCCCTGGGGCCACAGCTCATTGTCGGCCTCCTGTACTCGCAGCTATGCTGTACTTGCTTCTTGTTTCAAAGAGTAAGTTCTAAGCGGATTTGCTACTTGTTTTTAAAATCATGAAGGTGATTTTCAGGAGAGCTTAGAGGAGACGGCAGGCAGGCCGGCCGGCGGCCGGGCAAAGGCAGAGGCACCCACAGGGGTGATGTCACCTGGAGCAGCTGGGCTCTGGGTGCCACAGGGAGCTTGGTAGGCAGCCTTTCGTGACGTCAGGAGAAATTCTTCCCTCCACATTCCCAAACTCACGTCCTCGCAGAGACAGGGCGGTTCTGCCCTCCACCAAGTAACAGCACTGCTGCCACCGACACGCAAACCGCCTCCAAGCCAACCGGCCCTTCCCCAGGGTGTCGGCAGGCGCCAGGGGCCCCAGCGGCCTTGGCCCTTTGGTTGGCTGTTTTCCTCGGTGGGGACAGGACGTGTGCAGAAGGCCCTGGGAGGATGGAGACCATGGTCACAGGTGTGACAGGAACGCCCGCAGCAGAGAAGGGATTCTAGAGGGTGCACTCCTGCCCTCCAGGCCGCACTCTGCACCTGCAGGCCCCTCCCTTCTCAAGAGCTGCTGAGCGGAAGGGAGGCGTTCACTCTCCATCTCTCTATAAAAATAAAAGCGCAATATGCTAATTAGACCGGACGACCGACCTTCCGGATGAAGCCAGGGCTGTGAGGGAAGCCTGGGCCCCGGGTGCCAGAGGGAAGCCGGTGCCGGCAGCCTGGGAAGGCAGGCCTACTCTTGCACGAATTTCATGCATCAGGCCTCTAGTATATATATTAGGAGCTGGGAGCAAATGACCAGATGGCCCCACCCGCCCTGGCAACTCTGCAGCCGCTACAGCAAATGGTAGCTCTAGCTGACACAAGAAATGAGCGTGACTGATCATGTGAGAAAAGCGGTCGAGCGGCATAACCAGCACATATAACACGATGACTCAAACACGTGTGCATAAATATGTAACACATCCCAGAAATGGCCCTGAATTCAATTCCATTCGGTTCACAGAAACACTATTTAGAATACAGAGGGTCCTGATTAAGCAAGGCAGGACCACAGCCAACTATGGCTCACCCTTCCAAACCCCTAAAATGAAAGTAAGTCCTAGCTGGTTTGGCTCAGTGGATAGAGCATCGGCCTGAGGACTGAACGGTCCCGGGTTCGATTCCGGTCAAGGGCACAAGCCTAGGTTGCAGGCTCGATCCCCAGTAGAAGGTGTGCAGGAGGCAGCTGATCAACGATTTTCTCTCATTGATGGTTTCATCTCTCTCTCCCTCTCCCTTCCTCTCTGAAATCAATAAAAGTATATTCCTTTAAAAAATGAAAATAGACAACAAAGAACCCAAAAGACGGGCAGATAAAGGACAGACAGGAGCGGCAGGTTTGGCAGACGGGAGGGGTCCTGCAGACGACAGGGCTGTAAGGGCAGAGCTGCCGGCGGGTGGTGGGGACTGAAGGTGGGAGCCAGGGAGGGGCTGCACCTGCCCAGCTGGCCTCCCACATCCCGTCTCTCCTTCTGGATGAATTAAACAGGAGAAGTCCGGGCTGGAGAACACCAGCGTCAAAGTGGATGGGGAGAGGAGAGAAGTTAAAACGAGAAGCCAAGTAAAACTGGAGTAACCAGTCACGGCAGCTGCAGGCCCCTCTGCTGCTGCCTCACAGGAAGGCAGCAGACAGACATAGCTCGTCCCTCTGTCCCTCACACCCAGGGCAAAGGCAGGGGCCTTCTCTTGAAAACCTTTACACAGACGCTTGAGGCTCAAGAAAAAAGGCCGGCCTCCCAGTTTCCAATCAGCTGTGTGTACCCAAGACCACAGACATCTGAGACCTCAACTGGAAGACCGACCACGTAAACAAAGAGCCGAGAGGAAAAGACAATGCCAGAAACCAGAGTTCACACAATAAATCAAATAAATTAATATCCGCAAAAAATCCGGAGAAGATTCTGCACCCATGCAACCCAAACAGGGTTTTTTTCCTTCAGGGACGATCTGAAACCAGAACGCCTTAGGGAGGATCCAACACTGAGAGCGAAGCCCTGCAGCCTCAGGTTGATCATAAGCGAAATGTCAGACAGGCCGGCTGCGGGCCGTCTGTGAACACCGGCGGCGTTCCTGACAGCAGGGTCCTGGGAAACAAGGAAAACCTGGTAACTCACCGTCCCGAGCAACGGCGGCTCACAGTGGCACCTGGAACAGGGCGTCGGGTGAAAGGAAGGAGACCTGAATGAAGTGCAGACTTCAGTTCATAGCCATGCATTGCGGCTGGTGAGTCAGCTGGGACATATGCACACACTAAGGTAAGACCTTTAGGACGGGGGAGACTGGAGCAGGGTATACAAGAACTCCAGCTTTCCTGTAACTCCACACTTCTCTAAATCCATAGAACAAATGGAAGAATACAGTCAATGAAATCTCCGAAAAATTAACAAGGAGATGAATGCTAGTCTCTCCTCCACCCAGAATTAAAGGACTAATCCAGGAGTTTGAATTTCACTAGGAGTCCCCGAAGCAGGGAGAAAAAACAGGGGGAGGAAATGATCAAATAAAAATTACAAGAAAAATTCCCAGAGTCGAAGTCCTCAAGAGCAAGTGCTCAGAATAACAGATAGAAAAACAACACAAGGTACGACGTGAAGTTTCATTACATTATGGCTGAAGAATGCACAGCCTCTGAAAGCTCCCCC
>NW_006283994.1:1081536-1094261 GCF_000327345.1 Myotis davidii
AAGAGCCAGCAGGATGCAACGCCTCCCCCCGGGCAGCAGCAGTGTGTTGCTCCCAGCAGCATTCCCCTTCCGGGAAATTATTTTCGGTCCAGAACCCAGTACTCAGCTGGCCAGTTCAACTATGGGGACAGACAGGGACTTTTCCAGATTTATACAAGGACTCAAAGAACGAGAGAGCAAAGCAAGACAGGGCTAATGTCACAGGGGCCTGCCTGCCTTTCTCCTTCCCAAGAGAAGGAATCTCGTCCTGCCCCAGGCAGCCCTCGGGCCTAAAGGGGCTGACCGGCCCCAGCTGGGGTGGAGGGGAACATGCCTGGCCTAAGAGAAAAGCGCCGACTGCTAGTGACTGGCTCGGAATGACCCACCCAGGCAAGTAAGACACCTGGTTCCTTAGCAACAACATGGAACACTGGACCCACCAACCCACCTGCAACCTGCGCACCTCTGCACTCCGCTTAACGGAGCTGGAAGCCTCTAGTGAGCTGCTGTGTAAACAGCTTTAAACATCGGCTGATGTTTGACACTCTGATACCCACGGGATCCAGGAAACAAGAGGTCCAGCAGGGGGAGCAAACACAAGTCCCAGCATGACAACCAAGGAAGCCCAAGAGGGCGGCAGCTGCACCACAGGCAGGAGGGCGCCGTCCAGGCAGGAGAGCAGCCGTCCAGGCAGGAGAGTGCCGTCCAGGCAGGAGAGCAGCCGTCCAGGCAGGAGAGTGCCGTCCAGGCAGGAGAGCAGCCGTCCAGGCAGGAGAGTGCCGTCCAGGCAGGAGAGCAGCCGTCCAGGCAGGAGAGTGCCGTCCAGGCAGGAGAGCAGCCGTCCAGGCAGGAGAGTGCCGTCCAGGCAGGAGAGCAGCCGTCCAGGCAGGAGAGTGCCGTCCAGGCAGGAGAGCAGCCGTCCAGGCAGGAGAGTGCCGTCCAGGCAGGAGAGCAGCCGTCCAGGCAGGAGAGTGCCGTCCAGGCAGGAGAGCAGCCGTCCAGGCAGGAGAGTGCCGTCCAGGCAGGAGAGCAGCCGTCCAGGCAGGAGAGTGCCGTCCAGGCAGGAGAGCAGCCGTCCAGGCAGGAGAGTGCCGTCCAGGCAGGAGAGCAGCCGTCCAGGCAGGAGAGCGCCGTCCAGGCGGAGAGCAGCCATCCAGGCAGGAGAGCAGCCATCTAAGCAGGAGAGCAGCCGTCCAGGCAGAGTGCAGCCATACCAGGAGGGCTGGGAGGGGGGTTCCCGGACTGGGAGGAGCCAAGAGGTTAGCTAACAGAGCTGCGCCATTAGCAAACAGCATTTGTGGCACTTTCTTGGAGCAGATGTAAAACGGAGAAGACACAAGTTTTCTGAGTGACTTCAGTCTTTTCCAGTTTGGCAGTGTCCTATTAAGGAATTCTGTCTTCTCCAAGGTGGTCACGAGATTCTCCGATGTCTTCTTCCAGCCGCTTTGTTTCAGCTTTCCTGTTGGACTCTATGAGCTCCAAGTGCTTGTGCCTATGAGGCAGACTTTCCCCCGCACGGAGAATCTAATGTCCCCAGTACTTTGTTTGAAAAGGCCATCTTTTCCCTTTGTCATACATTCAGTGACTGCTCCCGTGCAGTCTGTTTCGAGGCCTCCACTCCACTCGCTCAGCCCCTTTGTCCAGCCTCCTGCCAGCGCTGTGCTGCATCAGTGACTGCGCTGCCACAAAACCTTGACATCTAGTAGGACGCGCCCCGCAGCTTTGCTCTTCTCCTGGCAACGCTTTAATTGTTCTTGGCCCTTTCATTTCATACAAATTTCAGAATCAGTTTGTCAATTTCCAAACAAAACAACAACAGAAAAGCCTGCTGGGAGTCTGACTGGAATTACAAGGCCTCTAGAGATCATTTCTGGGGAAAACCACCACCTTTACAAAGCCAAGTGCCCGCGAGTATGTGGAGCAAGGACATGTCGCGTGCACTAATGGTGGCCATGGCACCTGGAACAACCACTGGAAAACTGGCAGCTGCAGTGACCTGTGACCCAGCAATTCCATTCCTGCAGTTACACCCAACCCAACATGTGCACGCAGGCATCCAGGGCCAGGTTCGAGAATGGCCAGCTCAGAATGGAGACAAGCTACAAATCTACCACCAGCCAGAAGGTATCAATATTGTATGCACATAAGGGAATACTATTCACAAGATCAAACACATTTACACACAACTACAGGGGTGAAACTCACAAATATAACATTTCATAAAGAACCAGGCACAGCCCCGGCCGGTTTGGCTCGGTGGATGGAGGTCAGTGGACTGATGGGTCCCTGGTTTAAGTCCGGTCAAGGGCACATGCCCAGGTTGTAGGCTCGATCCCCTGTAGACCCCGTAGGCCAGAAGGCAGCCAATCAATGATTCTCTCTCATCATTGATGTTTCTATCTCTCTCCCCCTTCCTCTCTGAAATCAATTAAAAAAAAAAACAAAACACAAAAGATTAGGTTGTGGGCTCAATTGCCGGCCCTGGAGGCAACTATTCAATGTGTCTCTCTCACATCGATGTTTCTTTCTGTCTCTCCCTCTGCCTTCCACTCTCTCTTAAACATCAATGGAAAAACATCCTTGGGTGAGGATTAAGAAAAACAAGAAACAAAATGTACCCAGGAACTGGCAAAGGAAAGAAATATATGGCACGAAGCTCTATTTCAGTTTCTCCTTCCTTTTCTACTGCAGATAATGGTGAATTAGCAAGTGAGAAGGACTTTGCAAATGCCACCAAAATCTATGTCTGTCTGTAAAATCTGATTTCGTAGAGAACAGAAACTGGAGATGGCATTTGTAATGGCTGTTCCTTGTAACCAAATCAACAGAGCGTGTCTGAGGGCACTGACCCAGCGCCAGCGCCAGGTGATTAAATCGGCCGATTCATGTGAACCACTGGGCCCGGCACCAGGAGCGGGCACTCAGGACGGCTCCTGGCAGGGGAAGCTCTCGCCAGGAAAGAGCCAATACTGCACCGCGCCCAGTCCTGGCCCTGAACCTCCCCACCAGCACGTCTGTTCTCTCATTTGTGTATTAGTTATCTTTGTAACTGACAAATCCACCAACACACATTCGCTGTAACCAATTCAAGTGATACAAAGCAAGTCAACCCAACTCAAAAAGTAACCCGTTCCCTTGGTGGGTACCCTCCGCCCCTTTTCTCATTTTGTATAAACCTATCAGTAGTTTGTGGTCTTCAGTTTTCGTTGTATAAACGTGGGAAGGTACCACTGTGCTGCAGCTGTGTTACACTCGGCTGTTAAGTAACAAACTATATTGTAATTGCATTAGAACATGGATGCTTTCTTCCCTGAATATAACTATGGCCGATCTGCCCCATTCTTCGTGATGTTACACAGTATCCACCTGCAGCTGTGCCGCACTCTCCCACGCCCCACAGACACGGAGATTGCTCCGCTGTGGACACCCCGGTCCGTGTACGTCAGCACACCTGGGCCAGTATTTCTGTGAAGCACACTGTAGTTTGTGTGCAAAGAACGCAAAGGCAGGAAGAAAGGCGCGAGAAGAGGTGAGGGGAGTAGCCCCCAGAGACCCCAGGCCTTCAATCAGGTCAGTTACCAGGAGGCAGAAGCCCGTGAGCAGCAAATGCCGGGGGACACGCCGCTCGGCCCACTGAACAAGGAGGCCAAAGCCGGCGTCCTCCGCCAGCCCTCCGGCCGCTGCCTCCGCCTTGAGGCAGAAAGAGGCAACAGTGGCTTCCGAGGGAGCCCCAAAGGAGACGCCTTCGTATCCAGCATGTCCCACCTGGGCGCCCAGGTCCTGGCTGTCACCCCACTTCCCGAAGAGATGGCGGCTCAGAGGGCGAGCAACAGGCTCCTCCTCGCGCGGTCACACCCTCTCAGGCGGAGGCCTGTGTACAGGCCGTTCGCTTACACAGAGATGGCTTCTCAGCCCGACCCCATTCTCTTCGACGAAAAGAAAGAAATCCAGCAGCCTGAAGACGGAGAGGTGGACCGGGCTGAGCCGGTTACATCATCTCCCAGAGAGCACACCCGCGCCCTTTCCTCTCCAAGACACGGGGCACTGGGCCGCCAGTCGGGAAGCCCAGGGCTTCCGTAACAAGAAAGAACCAGAAATGAGGGCCGGGGTGCCCCCCGCACCTTCACAAGCCTGCCGACCGCCACTGCAGAGGGGGAACCAGGAGCACGCCCTCGCTGCACACACACCAACTCTCTCCACTTGCTTTTATACTGAACCAGTAGCACAAAGCCCGTCCCCATGCTAACAGACTATCCTCAGGACTCCGCGACCCTCCCCCTGCACTCTCCCCCCCATTCCCAGACTCTCATAGACGGGCTGCCTCCCTGCACCCTCCCAAGTTCACATCACAGAGCCCAGAGCCCACCTCCCCCTGCACCCGGCTCCCGTGTCAACACCAAACGGTTAGCTTCCAGATCCTTGGGGAGCAGCTCTTGCTGGTCCAATCTGCCTTTGCCACGCTGAGAACTACCAATAGGATGGTGATACTTCGGGGTGGGCACAGGATTACAGTGGTCTTTTTCCCCCTGAAGAAGACAGGAAAGGACCAAAGTGACGCTGGCGACCCAAATGTAAAATGTCCTTTTCGTGCACCGAGAAACATATGTTTTCCAGTGGCACGTCAGGTGTTTAAAACTCAGAGGCATAGTTCAAACATTCACTAGCAGGAAACTAAACTCTTCCAGACAGCACTAACTCTTGATCTGAAAAAAGGCCCCACAGGCAGGCAGGCAGGACTTCCACTTCCTGCTCTGCCCTTCCGAGTATCTGGGTGTTTGTAACAAGCCCGCGCGGCCACTGCTGCATTGTGTTTAAAGTCTTGCTAAACTGAGCAACACAGAATCAACAGCTTATGCAGTTTCTGCGCAGACGCTCACGGGATGGTTGACCGGCTGGCCTGCCTGTGTTCCTGGAACTGTGCCAACATGAGAGCAGCGCTGAGCTGGGTTCCAACCTACGGCGCTGACAAGGAAACAGGCTCGAAGGGGTAAACAACACTCGTTCAAGGTCCTGCTGCAGACGTGTGCGATACGGAGGCGAACGCTGCACGCCCGAATGCCTGCAGCTGCCAGAACGCAGAGCCCTCGCACCCACAAACTGCCTTCACATCTACCTCCCCAGGCCTCACTAGAACTCTCCAAGAGCAGAGCGGACTCAGGGTGGGGCAGCCCATGATCAAAGCCCTTGTCAGGTGGAACTGACCCTGGAGACAGGGGGGCCCTGGGTTAAGGTGTCTGAGCTCCTGGAGGTGAGAGCAGGGGCTATTTGATTTGGGTCAAAATCCTCAGCATTTAGCACTGAGCTCAGCACACAATTAGGAACACCAACAGCTAGTAAACAGAGGGCCCCAAGCGTATCAGCCTGCCTACAGCAACCCCCCAGGCCCTCAGCTGGCGCTGAGACCTGGAGCCATTAATAGCACGGTTTACCCCAGCCCTTGCCCCGTGCCAGGCCCCTTACACACACCCCCACCTCCAGGAGGAAGGTGTTATTATCACCTTATGCAACGAGGAGCGAGGCTCCGAAAGAATAAATCATCTTAATCACCCTCTTGCAAGTGGCAGAACCTGGACTTCAAGGCAGCGGACCTCAAAGCCGGGGGCTACTCTCCACCGAGAAGGGGCCGGGGGTGTGGCACGTGCACCCCAGGAATCTCCCAGGGGCTCTGGGAACTCCGTGGAGGCGGTCTGCGTTCTCTGCCAGGCTCGGCGTAAAGTCTGGAAGAAAGCATCGGTGACAAATGCCATCATGTCAGCTGACACTGCAAGTCAGACGCGGACTGGCTTCCTGGGAGTCCCGCCACCAGCCAGTCCGGTTCCCACGGCAGCCTGCACCCGCGGAGCTGCCGGGCGACTCCTGCCCTGGCCACTGCTGCAGGGAGGCCACGCTGAGTCTGTCGCACCTGTCGCCTGTCCACACGGATCGGAACCTAACGTTCCCCACCAACTGAGCAAGATCGGGGAACACGGACACCAAATGCCCCCAAAGGCTCTTCGCTGAGGAAGGCCCAGGTCAGAAACACCCTCTCACATATGACTGCACGTGAACTGACACCATTTTAAAGAGGAATTTAGCAGAATTCTTCCCGAAACAATATCCAACTACAAGAGCCAACACTGCAGAGACTCCCAACAGGCTTATACACCAATTGTAATTTCGAAGAGAAATTTGGCAGGATTTTACCAAAGTCGTGTGATAACCAAAAATTAGAAATAGCCCCGAAGTCCAACAGCAAGTGGGTAAAATCAAGGATATCCACAGAACAGCCTCTGCAGTTGCCACAGCGGGCGGTGCAGTGACTGGCACTTGATTAAGGGAAAGGCGCAGCACCCCCAACACAGAAACCCGAGTGGGGAGGACGCGCGCATCGTGTCTCCTGGTGGCACCACAAGAAGCTACTTGTGGCGACTGGGTAAGGGCCTGTACCTTCTAATACGGCTTGAACTTCCTACTTTAAAAAAAAGTCAACTGGGAATACATGGGCACAGGATGGAGAGGCATTTTTGTTTTCTTCACACACTTATTTTTTCAAACCTAATACACATTATTTCTCAGCACTGAAAGTGTGGTACACCTGTCCTTACTAACATGGAATATGTTCGCTAGATGTTTTAGAAAGAATAGTATCATTCCATTTCTGCTTTTTAAAGAACCTCCCTACAAAGGGCCATGTCTGTGTAGGCTCCGAGTCTAGATGGATAAACACACCAGCTGTAAACAGTGGTTACTGCCTGGGAGCTGGAGGGAAAAGGGCTTTCCCTTTTTTGTTATGAGTATGTATACTCTCGTTTTTAATCCTCACCTGAGGATATGTTTTTAACTGATTCTAGAGAGGGAGAGAAATGTGGATTGCCTCCTATACCCACCCCAGGCAGAGATTGAACTTGAAACCTGGGCAGGTGCCCTGAGCAGGAATCGAACCTACGCCCCTTTGGAGCATGGGACGATGCTCTAACCACTGAGCACACCAGCCAGGGCACGAGTGTGTGTGCTTTTGTAATTAATTATATATCAGGGGGAAAATTCCGAGTTATGCTTCAGGACATCGCTCCACCCTCCGCAGCTATTTCTGAACACTCAGCCCATTCAGGCCGGGCAGGAGCAGCGCCGGGCCCTCCCAGGCAGGCCTGGGTGCTGCACTACCTGGAACAGAGCAGGGCTTTTCACTCTGAGCTGTATGTAAACACCTGCCTGAAAACGCTCTGAAGACACAAAGGAACCATGGAAAGCCCAGGAGATGGCCTCCTTTTCCCAGCTGGTCCCGCGCTGATCCATCCCATCTTTCTTTACAACTGGAGCGTCCGCGCCCACGTCCTCGCTGCCCGCTCCACTGGGCCGCCACTGGCCACTCTGGACCACTTGCATCATGCTCACCTCCCACAGGCTCCGGCGCTTGGGAAAGCAAGCTGACCCACAGGCTCTCTGGGGCCCATATATTTTTTATTTCAACTTAGAAATATATTTTTAACTAGAGGCCTGATGCACGAAAATCATGCAAGAGTAGGCCTTCCTTCCCCCGGCTGCCAGCACCGGCTTCCCTCTGGCACCCGGGACCTGGGCTTCCCTCGCAGCCCAGCTTCGTCGGGAAGGTCGCCCGGAAGGACGGAAGGACGTCCCCATCTAATTAGCATATTACACTTTTATTATTATAGATACTGAGGCTTGGCACACTGTTTTCCAGAGGTGCTATTTCAAGTCAGCTACATGTTCCGGAAGGCGTCCTTCACCACCCGCACCGGCTGAGCTGGGCCTGCCCGCTCGGTGGGCCCCATGAGAGCCTGGTGTGCAGCTCCCGGCTCACCCTACACACGCTGCGGAAGCGCTTGTGAGACAGGGAGCACCGGCAGGAACAGGGAACAACAAGTCTGCTTCACGTGCCCCTACTCCCTCCCTCCGCTGGGGGACGGTCCATTCAGTAAATAAAAGCAAAACTGTATTGAGAAATTGTTGCCCATCAATAGGTGAATGGGTAAGCAAAATGCGTGAGCATGTAACACTCCATTATCTCATGTATGTTTATACTAGAGGCCCGATGCACGAAATTTCTGCAAGAGTAGGCCTTCGCAGCCACGGCTGCCTGGACCCCTCCCTCACAGCCCTGGCTTCCTCCCAGAAGGACGTCTGGTCTAATTAGCATAGTACACTTTTGTTAAAATAAAATATTACTCAACCTTAAAAAGGAATGGAATTCTGACATGCCACAATACGGATAAACCATGGGAAACTAATGCTGAGTGAGATAAGGCAGTCACAGGACAAATACTGGATAATACCACTGACATGAAGCACACAGAGTAATCAAACTCAGAGAGACAGAAAGTGGAAGGTGTTCACCAGGGGCGAGGGGGGGTGGGATGGGGCGAGCGGGACAGTCATCACTGTGATCTGGATAACTCAGCTTTTAATGGAGACAGAGCTCCAGTTTCGATGTTTCTTACTCTCTAGCCCTCTCCCTTCCTCTCTGTAAAAAATCAATAAAATATGTTTAATAAATAAATAAATAAAGAGAAAGAAAAGCTACAAGGGCTAGGAAAAGAATCACGGGAGGGTGATGACAAAGTTAGCTTGAGGGGTTCCCAGGTTGAGGGGTCGCCAGGTTGAGGGGTTCCCAGGTTGAGGGGTCGCCAGGTTGAGGGGTTCCCAGGTTGAGGGGTTTCCAGGTTGAGGGGTTCCCAGGTTGAGGGGTCCCCAGGTTGAGGGGTTCCTACGTTGAGGGGTTCCCAGGTTGAGGGGTCCCAAAGGCCTCTTTAAGGAGGCCCTGGCCTTCCTCTCACTGGACCATAAGCTCCCAAAGAGCACAAGTGGGGTGTCCACATCTGTGTCCCCAGAACAATAAATGTTTCAGTCAGTGCACTTGGCCAGACTCAAATCAGTAAAAGGAGTACGACCCCACGCCCTACTCACCCAGGGGCTCAGCTAGAACCGAGACACCCAGAACTGAGTGGCCCGTGAGGGAAGCCACCAGTGCACAAGGCTGGAAACGAGTGACATGGCTGACAGAGAAGCGGGTCCTGAGCCGGAACTGAGGAAGGAGACACCACGCTCCAACCAGGAACGCCACTGGTGGGAAACAGTAGCCCAGACCAAGATTCACAGGCAAGAATGTGTCTTCAAGCTTTGTTTATAGGAAGGGAAAATGGGGAACAGCCTAACTGTCCAATAGCAGAGGATTAAATAAATCATGTCACATCTTTATCACAGCAATTATGCAATTATTTAAAAACTAGAGGCCCAGTGCATGGAATTTGTGCACAGGGGCGGGGGTCTCCTCAGCCCAGCTTGCACTCTCTCCAATCCAGGATCCCTCTTGCAGTCTGGCTCCTAAAGCTCCTAACGGCTCACCTGCCTGCCTGCCTGATCCCCTGTAACTCCCCCTCACCAGCCTGATCACCCTTAACCACCTCTGCCTGCCGGCCTGGTCACCCCTAACTGACCCCTTGCCGGCCAGGTTGCCCTTACTGCCACCCCCACCAACCTGGTTGCCCCCAACTGACTCCCCTGCCGGCCCAGTTGCCCACACCTGCACGATCATGCTTTCAATCATATAGGGAAATACATTATACCCTTAAGAGAACTATAAACTGTGAATAGTGTATATAGTATTTTTTTCTAATTCTGAAAAACTCAGCACGTAATCAAAGGAAATACACCAATCCTTATTATATGGTGAGGTTACAGATAATTTGTATTCTTATTCTCATCTTTATTCTTTTCAGTGTTTTCTGATTTTTTTTTCCAGTGAAAACGTTACTTTTACAAATGAGGGGAAATGTAATTAAAAGGCCTTGCAAAATGCCTGGCAAATAATAGACGGTCAAGGAGTATCTGTTGCACGACAGTGAATTAAAAAACAATAGCATTTCTGCAACACCACAGAGGGAAAGGCTGCTGGTTTCCTTGGAGAGGAGAGAGGCCCAGCGCAGAGCTGCCAGCCCGCGGCTGAGGGGGGAGCGGAAGGAAGCAGCAACTCAGACTTCACTCTGCCCGACACCTCGTGCTGCAGCGCTTTACAAACCAAGGCTGCCAGGAGCACCCCAACCCCTGGCTCAGGCCACAGGCAAATCAACAAGTACAGTGAGCAACACTCAACCAGGACTTCTGGCTCAAGTCCCTCGGGCAGGTCTCCCTCCCAGAGCAGAGAGCACGCGCCACCACAGACAGATCAGTGATGCCATGGGCAGCAAAGCCAGTCTTCGGGCTCCTGGGTAAGGAGGTGGAGGTCGGGTCCAGATGGCACCTTTTAAACCTAAAAGCTAGTCGTGAAGAATTTATTTCACCAGAAAGCTCATCTCTCTTTCTGATCTCCAGCACCTCAGGCAATGCCTTTATCTTTTTGTCCAAAAGGACAGAACCGAGGTTCCTAAAGCTACACAAGTCTCAGGGAAAAACTCTGAAGACAAAAATCGAGTTGATTTGAAAAGAAGATAGTCCGGTTGGCCAGGACTAACACCTGAAATTTGGAGCATAAAACCCACATGTCTCTGAGGGAAACTCCCTTTCACAGGGAAATGTACAGCTTAAAAATCCAGTGTAGATGGGCCCTGTTTAATGCCTGCCCACCCACAAAAAGATCCGTACTTTTGACAGTAGAGAAGCCTCATTATCAAATTTAGAAACACATGTTCTGGCCCACGTGGCCTATTACGGTTTGAAATAGAAACCAATATAGAAATGATCAATCTTAAACAGTAGAATAAGGAGACATATAACCAGCACACAGCCATGAGCAACATGAGTCAGTACTTTGTGCAAGGCGCAAAAAAAAAAAAATAATTCTCAAAGTACAATAAAATAACCCTTCAGGAAAAAAAGAGGGCTGAAATTTTAAAAGGGGTGTGTGTGTGTGTGTGTGTGTGTGTGTGTGTGTGTGTGAACAGGCCAACCAAAAGGCATAACAAAAAAAAACACACAATCCGGGCCAGGCCCCAGGCAGGCAGACGGAGCTGGAATTAGTTCTGACTTGCCATTCCTGAAATTCCACTCTCCCAAGGTTTTCTGGCTCTTCCTTCTCCAGGCTTTTTCTTTACCCACTTGGGCCTGAAGGAGCCTGAGCTGCAGGAGGTGGTCGGCCCCCACAATGGGCAGGCAAGGTCCCCCAGCAGTGCATTCCAGAGCCGGAGCCGTGGTGGAAAGCTAAAATTCACAGGTGGTGCAAAGCTTGCTGGGAGGGACAGCCGGTTCATCTCCTTCCCTAACCAGCAGCCCAGGCTGGGCCCGAAAGAAATCAGATAGAAAGCATGGGCCAAGAGGCAGGAAGCGGTGTGGCCTGAAAGGACCGGACCCTGTTACCACTTCTTCCCTCCCACAGCCAGCCAGGGGGCCTCGAGGAGGATGCCAGGAGATTAAAAAAGAAAAACCTCAACAAAACCAAGATGGTTGTGGGAATGCCCACAGAGCCAACAAATACCCGCTCAGGTTGCAGAACCACTGGCATCCAAGCAGTCCTTCACAAGCCAGCGGCAGGCTTGGTGCAGGCGTAACCGGGTCTCAGCCATCACCCGCGGCCAAGACGGGGTCAGTCTCCCCTACGGTCTCCAGTGGACAGCAGACACCCATGTCTGGCTGGACAGCATCGCTCTCCTAAGCCATTCCGGGACTTCCAGGCAGGGGAATGGTCATCATGACATCAGAACATTAGACGGAGCCTGGATTTGGGGTGGGACAGTCACACACGGCCATCAACGAGGATAATTGGAGAAAAAGACCAGGAATTAGGAAAAAAGAGCCAGAAAACTAGGTAACCACAAACACAACCAACATTTTCATCACTCCCTATGGATGGAAGCGCTCTGCTACAAATAGGAGGTGGGGCTCCCCAGAGCCCCAGCAGATTCATTAAGACCAGGCCTAATGATCCCCATTTCACAGAGGCAGGCGCTGGCCCAACGCGGCCCAGCAGCCAGGCTCCGAGAGACACCCTTGCCCAAACAAGCAGAGGGTCCCCCATGAGTCTGCCGCTCCCAGAGGAAAGCCATTACCCTCCAGGCAGAACCCCTGGGCCTCTGCTTGTCCGTCCTGGTACTATTCCAGCTCTGCCTTCCACCGAACTGTAAGAGGCCCCGGATCCAAGCACAGGGACCTGGGAACACATCAGCCGGGTCTAGCTCGTTCTGGAGGGCTCCCCACAGAGGCCCGGCACTGAACCATCACGTGGCCACTGCTGTTTTGTGCCTTGAACTCCTCCCCGGTGCAGGCCTCAGCCCCGCACCTGTGGCTGCAGGAGGGCTGGGCTCTGCGGGTGGCCCCTCCGGTGGCTAACTTCCATCCTGGGACTTGAGGGCAATGACACAAACAGCATAGGAGCCACAAATGCTGAACCCCAGCTGTGTGCCAGGCCCTTCCCACCTTCCCCACCCTCCGAGGTGGAGAATGCCATGTCCCTCCGTGTGTCACTGACGACTCACAGGGAACCCCAGGGTTCCCTGGCGGAGGAGGACCCGCACCCCAACACCGGGGCCTCCCCACACACACCCGCCGCCGCAGCGCCGCGCACAGGCCAGCGGACACGGCTCCGGGGAAACCCTGCTAGGACTGCGGGTGCGGGGTGGCAGAAACCGAACTGGATGGACGAAGCCACATAAAAACGCTCGTAAAACCCGAAAGGAAAAAGAAATCGCAGGGACGTGCACGATCCTGCAAACCCGAGGCTTCTCCAGGCTTCTCCCAGGCAGCCATGCAGCCACCGGCACGCTCGGGGCCGCCCAGCCCCCCTCCCACTGCTGCGGGCGGCCCCTCCCCTGGAAAAA
>NW_006283994.1:1095537-1101662 GCF_000327345.1 Myotis davidii
CAGCCCCGGCCCATCCTCCGCGGAGCGTGCGTGTCCGTGTGGCCGCGAACAAAAGGGCTGGGAGGGCGCTCCGCCCGGTCGCCTTGGCCGTCAGGGGTCGGTCGGAGGGCGGGAGAGCTACCTGGGGTCTGGCTTCCTATTCCAGATAAATTGGCAACTAGAACAGAAAATCTGGAAAAGCAACGACAAAACGCCCGGCCGGTGTGGCCCAGTGGTTGAGCCGGGGCCTATGAACCAGGAGGTCAGAGTTGGATGCCAGGTCAGGGCACAGGCCCGGTTGGGGGTGGGTCCCCAGTAGGGGGCGTGGCGGAGGCAGCTGATGGATGCTTCTCGCTCATCATTGACGTTTCTCTCTCCCTCTTCTTTCCTCTCTGAAATCAATAAAAATGTAGTCAGAAAAAAAAGAAAAGGCAAAGACAAACAGGAAGGTAGCTGGGGCCTAGGATCCAAGTCAGCAGCTCCCCCTCCAGCGCTTGTCCACACACCCGGGGGCGGGCGATTGCCTCTGCGGAGCGGCCTGGAGCGGCTTGTCTCACTTAGTGACAACCTTGGAGAAGATGGAGACGAAAGGTTGCCAGGCAGTAACTGGCCCAAGGCACACAGCTGGGCCTGGGAGGATCAGGATGGCTCACCTGCTTCAGCCTCCTCACCATGACCGGGTTAGGGTTAGCTGAGCACCGCCCGGCCCGCGCCCAGCCCTCCGGCCATGCCGGTTGGTTTGTGAATGGAGGAAGGAGTGTCTGGCCCTTGACCTTCCTGGCTGTGCAGTGACGACCTGGGACTCCCTCACTTTCGGTGGCAAGAGGGGACGAGGGAAGCTTGTGCCCTGGGAGACAGGGGGACGATTAAAGAGGCGGGAGACAGGTCAACCAACGCTCCACTCCTCTGGGGACAGCAAGGGCTGCTAGGCCCTGGGAGTGAATGACAGCAGGTGCCCCACGTGTACCCCAGAACCCTAGGGTTTTTGTCCCGGGCTCAGGACATCCTTCCCTTCCTGCACTTAGGTGGGGTGACAGCCACGACAGGGGCCTTGTCCTGAACACCTTTTCCGGGCAGCGCGCTAAGCACTTTACCGAGGTGACTGCGTGCGTGGGAGATGGTGGGAGATGGTTATTATTGTCTGAGCTCCATGTCTGTGGATAAGGACATTGAGGTCAGAAGGTCAGTGACCTTAGCCAAGGTCAAACAGGACCCGGGTGGTGGAGCAAGGACTTGAGCCCGGCGGTTTGAGCCTTTCCTAGAGAGAGGCAAGGCCAGGATGCTGGGATGGGGATGGGGCCGTTGCCTGGGTCCGAGGCTGTCAGCCAGGGCCGGCTCCTCGGGTTTCTCCCGGGTCTGAAGGCGCCCCTCCAAAGCCTCCCAGAATCAGGACCCAGAGAGCACAGAGGGAGGAGGGGGGACAGGACGGAGAGAGCGGAGCATGGGTGCTGGACCTGGAGGTGAGTTAGTCCCAAGAGACTCCCCGCGGCTGTGGGGGACGTTCTAGGAGACCCGACACCAGAGGCAGCTCCTCTCCAGAGCCGGATCTCCGAAGGAATGTGAGGAATGAGGGGGCCACGCCGTCCAGAGCTGGGGAGAGTCGGTGTGAACCAATGAGCAAGCGTTTACTTCGTTTTTGTCACTTTTTCCCTCTTAAATGTGAGGAAACTTGCAGCTCTGCTTCTGGGTGGAGAAATCCTTTCAGACTCGCACACTGAGCCAGAGGGGGAATTCCACCCGGCCCGCTCGGCCCTCTCGGCCTAATTGCCAACTTTATAGAAACATGCTCCCCCTCCCTGCCCCCCCCCATGTGATCACTGTGTTTTGTTACATTGAAACTTAATGTTTTTGTGAAATGCTTGTAACTGTATTTCTTTTTCTTTTTTTTGTTATTGTTGTTAATCCTCACTGGAGGATATTTTTCCATTGATTTTTAGAGAGAGTGGAAAGGAGGGGGAGAGACAGAGAGAGAAACATTGATGTGAGACACATCAATTGGTTGCCTCCCACGTAAGTCCCGACCAGGGCCAGGGATTGAACCTGCAACCGAGGTACGCGTCCTCGAGCCCCTGGGCCGACAATCTAACCACTGAGCTAAACCGGCTAGGGCATAACTGTATTTCTTTATCCATGATTTTCCGGTTAAAACAACGTCATAGCCAATGATGGGTCTCCTCTGCATTCATTCCCCATGGAATACGGAAAGCCCTGTCATTGGCCAGCTTGGGGCCCTTTTAGAAAAACAAACTCATCTAGAAAGTTGCCTCCTGTGCTCTCCATTCTCTTTCCTTTCCCCAGGCTTCTCGTCTAACTCCCAGCGTGGCACGCCGCACCCCGACACTCACTGTCACAGTCACCGTCTTTCCCTGTCCCCTAAAGACAAGGCGCTCATCCAGACGCACTGAATCATTCTTTTAAACAAAATACATAGATAGACATGTTTTTTATTGATTTTAGAGAAAAGAAGGGAGAGGGAGAGATAGAAACATCAATGAGAGAGAAACATCGATGGGCTGCCTCCTGCACGCCCCCTACTGGGGATCAAGAGAGCAACCGAGGTACAGGCCCTTGACCAGAATCAAACCCAGGACCCTGTAGTCTGCGGGCCAATGCTCTAACCACTGAACCAAACCGGCTAGGGCTGAATCATTCATTTTTAATTCCCCCAGTTCCTCACACACAGTCTGTGGCACATAATAGGCTAATGCAAGGTTACGGGGTGAAAGAGGAAAAAAAGAAAGGGAGAGAGGATCTTGGGGCTTAGGGAAGGAATTTGACCCCTGTTGGTACCATGTCCAGCCCTGGCCCCCAAAGCTCCCGCCCTTCCATGGCCTGAGATTCTGAGACTTTGCTGGGTTTCTTGCATCCCTCCCTCCGTACGGCTTGCATGTACTGAGCACGTCAGGCGCCGGCCTGGTGCACTGCTCCCTCCTGCCCAGGACTGCGGGAGGACAGTGGGTGACGTGCCCACAGCCCACTTACAACAGGATCCAGGAGTGGGAGGCCGACACGGTGGGTGGTGAGCACACGGCCCAGGATTCTCGGATGGGCCTGCTTTCCTGCTCTCTGCACCTGTTCTCCACTGTGCAGCTGTGCTCATGAGAGGAGCGTGAGCCGCCTTCCGCTCAGGAGATGTGGTCGTATTACCCCAAAGGGAAGAGAATAGTCCGGGGAGACGGTGATTCCAGCTGGGAGCGATGGCACCTCCGGGTGCATATGCCTTTGCCACCGGCTTTGGAGGCAGAGCGGAGAGTGTAACCAGAAGAGCCCGAGGAAGAACAGTCTGGACCAGGGGTGGGCAAACTTTTTGACTCAAGGGCCACAATGGGTTCTTAAACTGGACTGGAGGGCCGGAACAAAAGCATGGATGGAGTGTTTGTGTGAACTAATATAAATTCAAAGTACACATCATTACATAAAAGGGTATGGTCTTTTTTTTCAATAGTTTTATTCATTTCAAATGGGCCGGATCCGGCCCGCAGGCCGTAGTTTGCCCACGGCTGGTCTGGACGGAGGGACCAGCTTGGACCAAGGCCTGGAGGTGGGCGTGTCTGGGCCGGG
Source organism: Myotis davidii (assembly GCF_000327345.1). Lineage (NCBI taxonomy): Eukaryota > Metazoa > Chordata > Mammalia > Chiroptera > Vespertilionidae > Myotis > Myotis davidii. Next base: position 1,099,078 of record NW_006283994.1, read on the forward strand.
GAGGGGCCCACAGGCTGGCTGGTGGCCCCATCCCAGGGAATGTGCATTCCAGTAAGGGTGGGAGCCTTGGGCTAAAAATACAATACTCGGGTCTGAACAGGCAGCAGGGGCCACACAGGCCCTGGTGCTCACACGGGTTGCGGGGCAGCATCTGAGTTTCAACAACTGACACACAAGAGCTAAAAGCAACGTCTCCTCTGAGCAGGGATATGGCAGTTTCTCTCCACATCATACATGATTTTTACCAATTCGAATTTGCTCTCCATTTTCCACCGAGGGAAAGACTCAGGGGTGGGGAGGAGAGAAAGCTGGACTGGGGAGTAAAAGAAGAGTGAGGCGCCTGGCCAGTATGGCTCAGTGGTTGAGCATTGACCTATGAACCAGGAGGTCACGGTTCGATTCCCGGTCAGGGCACAGGCCCAGGCTGTGGGCTCAGTCCCCAGTATGGGGCGTGCAGGAGGCAGCCAATCCATGATTCTCTCTCATCGATGTTTCTATCTCTCTCGCTCTCCCTTCCTCTTTGAAATCAACAAAAATATATTTAAAAAAAAAACACAGTGAAATACAACTTTATACTCTCTAGGATGGCTGGAATAGAAAAAATGACAACAAGTGTTGGTAAGGGTGTAGAGATGTTAGGAGCCTCGTACATAGCTGGTGGGAGTGTAAATGGTGCAGCTGCTGTGGAAAATAGTTTAGTGGTCTCTCAGAAAGTTAAACATAGACTCACCCTATGACCCAGCAATTCCACTCCCAGGTTTGTACCTAAAAGAACTGAAAACAGATGTCCAGACAAAACCTTACCCGTGAGCCCTCATAGCAGCAGCATTCGCAACAGCTAAGAGGAGGGACAACCCAAACGTCCATCAGCTGGTGACGGATGAACAAACCGTGTTTGTGACACTCCCTGCTGCAGTGTTTAGAATTCTCCATCCAGCCACTGAAAGGAAAGTTCTTTTTTTAAACCATTGTTTAATGTTTATTTTTCAATGACAACTGACATTCGGTGTTATTTTGTATTAGTGTCAGGTGTGCAGCATCGTGGCTGGACGGCCATACACTCTGCAGAGTGCTCCCCTGATATTTCCAGTTCCCGCCTGTGATATAGTTACCACCCCCCCCCATCATTGGCTGTATTCGCTAGGCTCTGCTTTAAGGAATGAAGTTCTGCTACACGTTACAACATGGATGGACCTTGAAATCATTGTGCCGAGAGAAAGAAGCCAGATACAAAAGGCCATATGTTGTCTGGCTCCATCTACATGGAATGTCCAGAACCGGCAAACCCGTAGACAGAAAGCAGACCAGTGTCTGCCAGGGGCGGGGCGGGGGAGGGAGGCTGTTGAATGGATATGGGATTTCCATATCCATTTGGGATGATGAAATCAGTCTGGAACTAGACAGAGGCGATGATTGCACAACACCGCGCATGTACCAATGCCACACTTTCACACTCTCAAAGGAGTTAAGAGGGGACCCTGGCCCTCAGTGGGAAAGCCCATCTCCATACACCAAGGTTGTGGTTCAGGGCACAGGAGAAGCAACTAATGTCTGCACAAATCGATGGGACAACACATCGATGTTTCCTTCTCTCACTCTCTCTCTCAAATCACTACTTTTTTTCAAAAGTGTGTTAAAATGGTAAGTTTTATGTTATATCTATTTTACCACAACAAAAATAATAATCTAATTTTGAACGACACTTTGGCTGGGATCTTGGTCAGTGATATTAACATCATTTGCTCACAGATCATTTAGATTCCTAACATTCCAGGTGATATTTAAATTTTAAGGAGAAAGATATACCACTTTCTATCTGCTTTTTTCTTTCTTTCTTTTTTTTTTTGGCTTTGTTAATCGTCACCTGAGGATTATTTTTCACTGATGTTTAGAGACGGTGGAAAGGAGACAGAGAGAGAAACATCAATGAGCGAGAGACACATTGATTGGTTGCCTCCTCCACGCACCCTGACCCGGGCAGGGGACCAGGGCAGGAGATCGAGGTACGTGCCCTCGCCCAGAACCGAACCTACGATCCTTCAGTCTGCAGGCCAACGCTCTGTGCACTGAGCCAAACCGGCCAGAGCTATCTGCCTTTCTCCAAAAAGGTGCCCTGTTCTAAGCTCCAGGGGAGACGGTGTGAAGGCGGCGGCCCTTTCCCCTGTGGCCCCTGCAGCCTCCGGTCAGCACCGGGTATCGATCCCCGCAGCCGCAGCCGAGGCCGGCAGGCGGCTGGCCCCCAGCAGCTGGCTGACCTGCTTTGTCCCCCGGCTGAATAACCGGAGTCCGTCTGTCGCCTGAAAACCGAGGCACCGAGCCCACGGCTCCTTCAGGGGGCAGCTCAGGCGCAAAGTGCTGTTCTTGGAGACGCCCATTCAGCTGCCTCAGAAAGCGCCTTTGGTGTTCTTGCCGTTTTATCAGACAAGATACTAACAAGGTATGTCCTCCAGGGCGGAGAGTTAATAAAATGCTCATTACTGCTTCATCGCAGGCGTTCTCAGACAGGACTGCTTTTAGTTTTTTCTGCATGAGCATGGCAGCAAAGATGCAGTGCCTTCGTCCAGTTTGGAGGCCCTGCCTTGATG
>NW_006283994.1:1103058-1103391 GCF_000327345.1 Myotis davidii
TTTTTTTAAAGAATCCTTCTCCATTGGTGCCCACCTCCAATTGCCATAGCACAAGTCTTCTTACCCCGACCACTCGGTGAGCACCAGGACCAGGATGGCATGGCTTAAGGCAGATACGACCCTTACAGATGTCATAGGCCGTTTGACCATCTTACTTCCCATTAGACTCGGGACCGGGGGTGGTGTTTGCATGTCTCCTGCCATATCCCTGAGTCTCACATAATGCCTAGCGCGGAGTAAGGAGCTCAGTAAATATTTGCTAAAACAATGAGTGAATGAATGAACAAAGGAATCCATAGAAAGGAGAGGAGACGAGGAAAAAAGGGGGGAGAG
>NW_006283994.1:1121169-1126328 GCF_000327345.1 Myotis davidii
TTATTGGTTGCCTCCTCCACGCACCCTGACCCGGGCAGGGGACCAGGGCAGGAGATCGAGGTACGTGCCCTCGCCCAGAACCGAACCTACGATCCTTCAGTCTGCAGGCCAACGCTCTGTGCACTGAGCCAAACCGGCCAGAGCTATCTGCCTTTCTCCAAAAAGGTGCCCTGTTCTAAGCTCCAGGGGAGACGGTGTGAAGGCGGCGGCCCTTTCCCCTGTGGCACCTGCAGCCTCCGGTCAGCACCGGGTATCGATCCCCGCAGCCGCAGCCGAGGCCGGCAGGCGGCTGGCCCCCAGCAGCTGGCTGACCTGCTTTGTCCCCCGGCTGAATAACCGGAGTCAGTCTGTGGCCTGAAAACCGAGGCACCGAGCCCACAGCTCCTTCAGCGGGCAGCTCAGGCGCAAAGTGCTGTTCTTGGAGACGCCCATTCAGCTGCCTCAGAAAGCGCCTTTGGTGTTCTTGCCGTTTTATCAGACAAGATACTAACAAGGTATGTCCTCCAGGGCGGAGAGTTAATAAAATGCTCATTACTGCTTCATCACAGGCGTTCTCAGACAGGACTGCTTTTAGTTTTTTCTGCATGAGCATGGCAGCAAAGATGCAGTGCCTTCGTCCAGTTTGGAGGCCCTGCCTTGATCCACGTTTCAGCCGTTTCAGCCACCCCTGCTTTTGCACGATCGGTACAAATGTCCACCCAGAGGAAAGGCGAATCATGTCTTAGTGCTGTTAGGACATCGCAGGTCCCTGAGAGGACCTCGGGACCGCCGCCCACCCACCTACTCCCTCCCTCCCTGCCAGGGCTCTGCAGACCACACTTTGAAAACTAAGCTTGGTTCCTTTATGGCCATTTGAAAGCAGAATGAATAAGCTCACGTAGAAGCAGGCTCACTCAGAGTTATTTACTGAGCACATGACTCATAGTAGGTGCTCCATAAACATTTGTTGAACCTGGAATAACGTCTCCTACTTACCATGCGTACTGTGCGCCAGGCATCATGCTGGACGTGTGATAGACAGCGTCTCATTGAATCTAGCATCCCGTTTTACAGACCGGAAAAGCAAGGCTCAGAGAGGGTAAGTACCCCGGCCTAGCGACAACCAGATCCAGGAGTCAAACAGTTTTGTGTGACTTCAAACCACTGCGCCACACGGACTCTGATGTCAAAGGTTTGATGATCAAGGGAAAAAAAATATAGGAGAGAAAAACAATGAAAGGAAAAGTTAAGGAAATGTACATTTTCTTAAGAGGGTATGTTAAGGATGACGGGTGTGATCCTGGCGAGCCCCTTCTCACAAGGGGGGGAGCCCAGGTTTTCATCATCCCTGTGGAGGGACAGACACAAACACAGCAGCGGGCAGCGGGGCAGCACACACCGGCGGGCCCAGGTGTGGAATCTGAGAGGCAGCAGAATAATGAGACAGCTGGGCCTCCGGCGGCGTCCCCACAGGCGGAGCAGCAAGCAGCGGCTTTCCCCAGGCGCTCATCCCTGTCCCAGCCCTGAGACTGGGGATGCTCCTGTGATCCTTCCCGTCCTTTCCAGAGGAGGGATTAACCAGCAAAGTGCCAGCTGCCAACCTTGCCAGGGCTTGGCTAATGCCTCAGGCCGAGCTCCCTGCTGTTCTGGAATAAGATCCGGCCCCTCCTGACCTCTCCAGCCTCAACTCTCACCTCCCCACTTTCCAGGGTCACAGCTTTCTCTCAGCTCCAGACTTGGAACCACCTGTTCCCTCTGGTTGGGATACCCCCCGCCAGCCCCCCACAACCTCCTCTGCTGGGTGAATCCTACTCAACCCTCAGCTTGCCTCCTTTAAGAATCCTTCTCCTCCTGGCCAGGTGGCTCAGTTGGTTGGGCTTCGTCCTGGGCACCAAAAGGCTGGTGGTTCGATACCCAGTGAAGGCATATGCCCGGGGCGTGGGCTTGATCCCCGGTGTCGGGCTTGCAGGAGGCAGCCAATCAATGAATCTCTCTCTTCATTGATGTTCCTCTCTCTCTCTCTCTCACTCTCTCTTCCTCTAAGAAATCAATAAAGGCAGTTTTGAAAAACAAATATATTTTTTTTTTAAAGAATCCTTCTCCATTGGTGCCCACCTCCAATTGCCATAGCACAAGTCTTCTTACCCCGACCACTCGGTGAGCACCAGGACCAGGATGGCATGGCTTAAGGCAGATACGACCCTTACAGATGTCATAGGCCGTTTGACCATCTTACTTCCCATTAGACTCGGGACCGGGGGTGGTGTTTGCATGTCTCCTGCCATATCCCTGAGTCTCACATAATGCCTAGCGCGGAGTAAGGAGCTCAGTAAATATTTGCTAAAACAATGAGTGAATGAATGAACAAAGGAATCCATAGAAAGGAGAGGAGAGGAGGAAAACAGGTGGGAGAGGAATGCGCGGAAGCAGGAAGCAGTGGACACAAAGTCGCATTCCATGGGCTCTGTGGATGGGGGACCCAGGGCTGGCGTGAGGGGCACACAAAAGACGCAGAGCTTGAAGAGGAGCTTGAAATGCCATCACAGACAACACACCCTCGAAAGGTACAGTTCATCTGTGCCAACCAAGCCCAAAGTGTCAAGGGATAAAAATTAAATAAGTAAAAATGTTCAGTAATAACAGAAATGGCGGTGTTAGGTTGGCCGACAGCTGTGACCAACAACCCCAGCATCTCTGTGATGCATCGCAATAAACGTTTCTAGTTCATTCCCCTCCCAAGAGGGTTTTTCTGGTTGAGTGGCTCAGTCCCAAGCAGTGTTGCAGGGATTCAGGAACCTTCCATCTCTGGGTCCACTATCACTCCCAGCTGTGCAGGCAAGGAAGCTGACGGAAAGGCAGGCCTGGAAATGTGCTCATCACTCCTGTCCACATTCCATTGGCCAGAACTCAGTCTTGTGTCCCTGCCTAGCTGCAGGGGAGGCTGGGAATTGTAGTCTAGCGGTGTGCCCGGGAGGAGAAGGAGGCGGGGGTCAGTGAACGCAGTCACAGCCCTTATCTAATGAGAATCTACTACATGTCAGGCACCCTGCTACATAAGTCACAGGCAGGTGGTCATTTCACCCTCCCGCCAGCTCTCGTTTACAGAGAAGGAAACGGAGGCTCAGAACGTTTAAGTAAATTTTCTGAGGCGAAAGATTCATGCTTGGAGAATCAACGTGGAACCCTATCTTTTCAACTCAAAGCCTGTAAATGAAAACAAGTAAGGACAGATAACACTAGTGAGCCACACACCCAACATCATCATCATTAAGTGCTCATTTGGGTTAGGATTTTTCTAAGCACTTTCACAAAACCCTATGAAATAGATACTATTAATGCCCTTATTTTAAAGACAAGGAGATTGCACAGAGAGGGTAAGTGACTTGGCTGAGATCACTCAGCAAATACACGGTGGAGAAGGAACTCAAACCCAGGCAGTCTGTCTCCAGAGTCTACCTGTCTATTTGCCCCCACTCCTGCGTCTCTACAGACAACAGAAGAAATAATTGTAGGGCAGAACCCCCAAAGAGAAGGGTTGGTACCCTGGGGAGGATGCAAACTGGGGGTTGGGGTGCGAGAGGGAAATAGGACCCTTCTATTTATGCTTCTCCTTTTGAAAAAATCAGAGCGACATTAAAATGAACCAATATGTACGTTTTATGCAGGTTGATGCTGGCGCCTTCACTCAGCGAGGCTAAATCGGTATAATTAAATACAGATTAAATTAGTAAAATTTAATATGCTCTGATTTTTTTAAAAAGAATAAACATAAATAGAAGGTGCCACCTGCAGTGCTTGTATAAGTGGATCCGTGTACAATATTTCAGTTAATTAAACTGGCTCTCACCGTGCGGACAAGTAGTTTTAAAAGATACGCTATATGCAAAGAGTGGCCACCCACATGGGTACCACTGCCCTGGAAGCCGCGGACGCCCTCACGCATGCCCAGAACCTCTACATCCCCCCGCCCCCCCCCACACACACACCCATGGAAGATGGGACCTTGTGGCCACACCCCTTATCTTTTCCCCACCTTCCTTGTTTCTTCCAGAGGCATCATTGGCTACTTCACCTGGCGATTGGGCGAGCTGCTAGCTATTGGAGGGACGCGATTGGATGAGGTCGCTGCCTCTCACCCAATGGCCGGCTTCAATTGGCTAAAGTCTGCAAATCTTCATGTCCATCAGGCAGCAATACGAGAACTAGGCTTGAGCACCGGGAGCTGGTAGGACAGTGCAGCCCCAGGGCGGAGGGGCCTGGGGGTGGGGGGGGATTGTCATGGGCCACAGGCCACAGGGTCGCAACTGCTGCCCCGGGAAGGACCCCAGAGGTGCCGGCGGGAACCTCGGCGGACCGGGTGGAGATGAAGCAAGACCCCCAGAGAAATCCCCAGCTTGCAGCGAGCTGGGAAGACAGTGCTGGTTCCGGACCCTGGACTGGAGGCTTCTGCTCAAGCAGGCGGACACTCTGCGCCAGGAGCAGGTACGGCAAGTTGAGGCTGACCAGCAGGGGGCGCTTCTGCCGCAGAGGGTGACCCACCTGCAGGGGTGTCTGCGCAAGGCGGCTGGAAAAAGCCCATCGAAATGCTGCCATGTGGGTGGGGCCTCCGGTGCAGGGAAAAGTCGCCAGTTCAATTCGGGGTCAGGGTGCGTACCAGGTCGGGCACTTGCAGGAGACGACCGATGGGTGTTTCTCTCTTTCTCCCTCTTCCTTCCTCTCTCTCTAAAATCAATTAAAAAAAACATTAGAAAAATCAAAATGCTACTTGCTGACCACCGTGAGGCCTCTCAGCTTACAAGCTCATTCCCAGACCCACGCGGAGGGGTGGTGGGGGGGGGGTGAAGACGTGGCCCAGGGAGAAGGGTCCAGGAGAAGTGAGAGCTGTCTGAAGCGCTGCGACCAGTGGGCAGATAAACCCTGTCCTTGCAGCGGAAGGAAGGACATCGGTGGGAATGAGCGCATCCGCAGAGATGGTCGTGAAGTTGGGGGAGACGTTAACCGGAGGGCGCATAAGAAATCCAACCACCACAGAAAGCCAAGGGCTTCTCGGGGTCAACATTTGTTATGTGTGCCCTGCAGTGTGGCTCAGTGGTTGTGTCGACCCATGAACCAGGAGATATGGTAGCATTCCTGGTCAGAGCACGTGTCCAGGTTGCAGGCTCCATCCCAGTAGGGGGCAT
>NW_006283994.1:1126405-1139453 GCF_000327345.1 Myotis davidii
TCGATGTTTCTCTCTCATCGATGTTTCTAACTCTCTATTCCTCTCCCTTCCTCTCTGTAAAAAATCAATAAAATATATTAAAAAAAAAAAAGACCTGTTACATGTGAGTTGTCTGAGGCCCCGGGAATGATCCAATTCCCTTTCTAAGAGGCTGCCACGGGCTTGCTCTAAGTTCTCCGTGGCTCACAGTGCACTGCCCGTGTGGTCCAGGCAGACAGTGGCAAGAAGAGCAACAGCCGAAATGGGCAGACTGTCCTTGTTCTCGGCGGTGAAGCCACAGAAGAGAGAACGGTGGGTCCTGCTTGTGCTGCCACGAGGCTCCGGCTGTCTGTTGGGGACGGAGCCTGTGACAGGCCCGCGCTGGGCGCGCTGCACAGGGTCGCACGCCTCCCAGGCCGGGATGCTGGCAAAGGGTGAAGGCCGCTCGGCAGTCACCTCCGTGATACATTCTCCGAGGGCCCCGGACACGTGAGGCCAATGCTGACCAAGGGCACAACAGCGGTGGGAGGACGGCGACCGCACCGCACCTGCCTGCTCCCGGGTCACGGCATGCCGAGCGTCCCAAGCACGAACGTCTGACCCAGGGAGAGCAAAGCGCGCGATCATTCCATCAGATCCACTGCCCCAACATGACCCTGCGTTTCCACTTGGGTTCAACTGCTAAACAGAATGTTTGTTGTGTCCCCGGTTTTTCTCAGGGGTTAGAGCGTCAGCCCTCAGACGGAAGGGTCACGGGTTCGATTTCAGGTCCAGGGCACTTACTTCGGTTGTGGTTTGATCCCTGGCCCTGGTCAGGGCGGCTGTGGGAGGCAACCAATCGGTGGACCTCTCCCGTGGATCTCTCTCTTTCCCCCACCCCGTCCTCCCTCCCTTCTACTCTCTCTAAAAATCAATGGAAAAAAATATCCTCCCGTGAGGATTAAAAAAAAAAAAAAAAAAAAAGTTGTGTTCTTCAAAACCAGCAGGGGGCATGCAAGCTGAAATTAAAATAATAACTAATACTACACCAATAGCCAGTGCTATCGGTTTGTGTCCAGGCATTGTGCAAAAGAGTTACATGAATTAATTAGTTTAATAAATCCTTACAGACCTAGCTGGTTTGGCTAGGTGGATAGAGTGTTGGCCTGCAGACTGAAGGGTCCCAAGTTCGATTCCAGTCAAGGGCACATGGCCAGGTTGTGCGCTTGATCCCCGGTAAGGAGCGTGCAGGAGGCAGCTGATCAATGGTTCTCTCTCATCATTGATGTTTCTGTCTCTCTCTCCCTCTCCCTTCCTCTCTGAAGCTGTCAGTCCTACATCCTTAGCACTGCCAAGGAGGCAGGAGAGGCTCCCGTCACCACCACTGGGCTCACCAGCCGTCAGCCCGGCTCAGAGCTTCTCTGTGGGAGTGCACTGACCACCAGGGGGCAACTCCTGCTTTGAGCATCTGTCCCCTGGTAGTCAGTGCGCATCATAGCAATCAGTCGTTCTGCTGTTCAGTAAATTTGCATATTAGCCTTTTATTATATAGGATACTAATTATTCCAAATTAACTTCCCAGACCACCAAAGGGAACCCTTTAAATTCTAAAGTTTTTGTGATTTAAATAGCAATCTTAGTTTTTTAAACACTATCTTAAGTGGAGGACATGGGACGTGGTTAAACGTTTTTCGACAGCTTAGCACTGTTACTATGCAGCATCACCCTGCACTGTGATAGAATCCTGCCTCACCTCGCTGCCAGCCCCAGCACCCTTGGTGGCCATGGTCTGCCTCAGTAACACCTTTCTCCAGTCCTACTGTCCCCACTCCCACCCCAACATGTGGCTCATAAAATGCTTTGGGCTAAGAAACCAAATGCCTTTGTTAAAAATTACTCTTTCAGTGTTTGCTTCAGCAGCACATACACTAACATTGGAACGATACAGACGAGCCTGGTCCCTGCACAAGGATGACATACACGCCAGTTCATGAAGCGCCCCATATATATATATATATATACCGTATATGCCGGCGTATAAGACGACTGGGCGTATAAGACGACCCCCTAACATTTCCACTCAAAATACAGAGTTTGTTATATACTCGCCGTATAAGACTACCCCCTCTTCCACACACCTTCCACACACCAAATAAAAGGTAAAACAATATCAGATTTGATTTTAACATTTTAATTTATATTCAAATGCTTATGACATGCAGGAAAACTGTCACAAGGCTGTATGTAATCAAACATATACATAAAACAGTGCAAGTTTATTACCGGTAAACATACCGGTAATTCACTAAAGAAAACACACTCTATAGACTGGTACCGTAGATGCTTCTCAGGAACACAGGCAAGCAGCCCACAACCTAGAGGGACTGTCAATGATAGAAGATAACCAATAGAGGGAGAGAGCAAGTGCCGGGCAAGTCCCTAGCAAGTTTGCTGGCGTGACAGTTTCACCTTAAAAGCCTTCAAACTCCTCTTCATCATTTGATATTAAAAGTTCATCAACGACATCTTGGTGCCATGATAGGGGTGATAGGGGTTTGACTGGTCGACATTTTCTATGCTGTACTGTACAATGGGGCAGTATTGGGGTTGGCTGTTGGCTGTATACAAAGCCTGATTTGATTGTGATGGCTGCCTCCCATGTGCACCCCAACCAGGGATTGAGCCTGCAACCTGGGCATGTGCCCTGACAGGGAATCGAACTGTCAACCTTCAGTGCACAGGCTGATGCTCAATTGAGCCACACCAGCGAGGGCTAAAGGGCCTTTGTTTTTTGGAGCTCTGTACAGTCAGTTGTGGGTAAAGTGATACCCTGTCTGGGGTTCATATGAAGATAATGTGGGAGTGAGGGCTGGGGCTGAGGCTGAGGTGGACGAGAAAGGCCAGGCTGTCCTGTCCAGTCCTGTGAGCTTCCAAGGGGAGGGAGTGGGTCTCCTTGCTTCTCGTTGCCTGCCCTGCCCGTGCTTGGTAAGAGCTGCGGACTTAAGTTGATCAGGAAAGAAAGGGCACATTTTACCCTAAACAACCTGGGTAGGAAGCCCCTGCAATAACCACCTTTGACCACGAGAGGGCGCTGTGGGATGGAAGCCCAGACCAGAATGGACCGACCAGCCAGCCAGTCAGCGGAGACCAGCCCAGGTGCGGTGATGACAGGTGGGAAGGAACTGTCATGCCCAAGACTTACCCTTTGTGGCCACGACATCATTGGATCCCCCAGCAAAGCCAGGACAGGTACTGTAAGAACCCCTGCCTCGCAGATGGGAAACCGCGGCTCAGCGTTGGAAACGGTCTGTCCCAAGTCACCCGGGGAGAGGCGGGAGAGTAGAGCAATTCCACTCTGACCCCCCTCCCGTCCCCTGTGCTGCCGGGCCATCTTTCCTCCGGGGACCCTTCTAGATGGCCCCCCTTAAGCTCAGAGAGGTTTGCCAGGCCTGCTCAGCAGGGGTGCATGGATGACTGGGGGAGAGGCATGGCCGTGGGGTGCCAGCAGCCGGGGAAGGAGCTGCGGACATGGGGAGGGAGGTCCCGGCCACAGAGCGGGGAGATCTGCCCGGGCCCCTGGCAGAGCCGCCCTGGGCGCCCGCCAGGTGTATTAATATCCTGCTGAGTCAGGGGGCTCTTGAGTGTCAGCATCACAAGACCCAGGGGCTGAGCACAGCAGGACTATTCCTGTCTCCGGTGCCCTGTCTCCCACCTGCACCCCTCCCCCTCCCCCTTCCCCCCAGCATCTGAGTTGCCATGTGGCCCAGGGAAGTCACTTCACCTGACTGTACTCCCCAGTGGCCTGGGGCACGGGAGGGGCTAAGAAGCGAGAGCTGGGCTTCCAGAAAGTGCTGCCTGGAGGGCCTGCTGCGCTCCCAGCCCTGTCCTGGTTGCTGGGGGTCCTGTGGGGGGGCGGGTATCAGAGTCCAGTGCTCACCGTCTGCCCACATGGGGCCCAGCCAGCAGCCACAGCTCGTCGTCAGCTGGCCAGCAAGCTCTCCCGGGCATTTGGAATTGGGTCTTGAGGATCAGGTCCCATGGGTGGGCACTGGCTGGAGGGAGGAACGGCTGGACTTGGCGGGGGATCCACATGGGGGCGGCCATGACAGTAGAGGGGCCCCAGGAGAGAGGCTGCTCCTTCCCACTCCAGGCTCCAGGAGGCTGCCCTGTGCCCCCGGCTGCACCCTCGTTGCTGCCACAGCTTCCACGCGGCCCTGCACAGGCGGGCGGCAGGAGGATCCTTCGTGACAGCCCAGCTCTCGGAAGTCTGCCCACATGGGGCCCAGCCAGCAGCCACAGCTCGTCGTCAGCTGGCCAGCAAGCTCTCCCGGGCATTTGGAATTGGGTCTTGAGGATCAGGTCCCATGGGTGGGCACTGGCTGGAGGGAGGAACGGCTGGACTTGGCGGGGGATCCACATGGGGGCGGCCATGACAGTAGAGGGGCCCCAGGAGAGAGGCTGCTCCTTCCCACTCCAGGCTCGAGGAAGCTGCTCTGTGCCCCCGGCTGCCCCCTTGTTGCTGCAGCAGCCCCCCCACCGCCCTGCACAGGCGGGCGGCGGGAGGATCCTTCGTGACAGCCCAGCTCTCGGAAGTGCCCTGTAAATGCTTTAAAAACGATTTACGCCTGGCCTGAGTGAAATACGCACGTCATCTCTGGAATAGTTTACTGATTTTTAGAGAGAGAGGAAGGGAGAGGGGGAGAGAGAGAGAGAAACATCGATTGGCTGCCTCCTGCAAGCCCCCTTCTGGGGACTGAGCCCACAGCTTGGGCATGTGCTCCGACCAGAAGTCAAACCAGCGACCTCCTGGTGCCCAACCACCTGAGCCACACCGGCCAGGGCTCAACCTTGATTCTGCACTCATTCATTCAGCCAGTCCGGCATCTACAGCATTTGCTGAGTGAGTGGATGGATGAATAAGAGAATTCTATCCCCAGAGAATGCCTCTTCCCACAGCCTCACTCTCAGGCCCCTGCACTGGCTCGCGGCCCCGCACCCCACACTGTGATCCCTGAACATCGGCTCCTCCCAGACCCTGCCCACACTTGTCTGAGGGGCTCTGGCTCCATGGCCCTCTAGAGCCCTTATCAGTCACGCCTCAGGCCCCAGAGAGGCCCGGCCAGGCCGCCCGCCCTCCCCTGCCCCTCACAGCCCCTATCAGGGGACACATTCCCAGCAGGCCTCCCTCACAAGGACCAGAAGGTAAACCTGCCACCTCCGGCCCGTGGGGAGGGGCTCTCTGGGGCAGGAAGGGGGCTGTGGCAACAGGAAGTGCTAGCCTTGGGCTTGGTCTTCAGGCGGCCTGGGAAACCCGGCTGGATGGGACCCTCTCAGGGTGTGACCCCCGCGGGGTGGGGCGGGGAGGCCACAGGCCTGTGCTCAGTCCAGGGCTTCAGCCGGAGGCTGGGGCTGACCTGCTTTCCCCTGGGCCTGGCCGCTCAGCACCTGCCTGTGCACACCTAAGCCTCGATTTTCTCCTCTTTAAATGGAGATACTGGCAGCTCTCGGCCTCCGGTGTGCGGGAACCGGCCGTGTGAGCGGCAGGGGCTCTGTGCGGCCACAGGCGCTGCTGACACCTCCCTCCCCGCAGTCACTCCACCGCAGCAGGTGGCCGCCAGCCTCCATCAGCAGCGCCCTGGGAATGAGATACGACTGGCATCCCGTTCCCATTGTGAGGGTGGAGGCCTGGGGCTCGGGCGGATGGGATCAGTGTCGGGGTCACACGGCTCTGAGCGGAGGAGCCTCCCATCTGTCTGACCTCCACTGTCTGTTCCGCCACATCCGGTGCCTTCAGAGGCACCTCCTTCTCGCCTGCCCACATGGCTGACGTCATCCCGCCGGAGTCCTCAGCTACCCCAACCGCGGCCGCGGCAAGGTCTGTGCCGGGCAACATCACAGCCATGCAGGCCCCGGCCCTGCAGACCCACCCAGGCCCCTCTGACCTTCGCACAGAGCCTTTCCCAGGCCCTGCAGACCGCAGGGTCATGGGTTCCATTCCTGGCCCAGGGCCTGGTCCAGGGCACATACCTGGCTTGCAGGTTTGGGTCCCAGCTGTGGCATGTGCGGGAGGCAACCGGTCCACGTCTCTCCCTCATTACTGTTTCTCTCTGTGTCTCTCCCCTCCCTCCCTTCTACCCACTAAAAAGTCAATGGGAAAAGTACTAGTATCCTCAGGCAAGGATTCACCACGACCAAAGGAGAGTGCCACGCTGGATGGAATGGGCACTATCCCAAGATACCGCGGGGATGGTTTCCCATGAGAACAATCGGCGCCATTTCCCACCGTCACGGTTAAAGGAGGGACAGCGACAACGGCGTTTTGATAGGTCGACGCTGAAGAAGGCTTTTTAAAAGTTTCACGTAAACTCACGTACAAACTTCCCGACAGCGTCCGCCTTCCTCGCGCCCCCCGAGCGGAGAACGGGGAAGCGCCGTGTTCCCTGGGCCTCGTCTGCTCAGCCGTGAGGGCTGCCGGTCCTCCTGGAGCAATGAGATGAGAAGAAACAAAAGAAATTAAAAACACAGGGCAGGAGAAGAGAAAAGGACACACGTTCTTTCAGGTATGATCAGCTGTATTGAAAACCAAAAAGGAGAGTTTAGCAAGATGCCCACATAGAAAATAACATACAAAAGGCAATTGCATTTTTATACACCAGGAACAATTTGAAAATGTACCTTAAATAAGTGTGTGTGTGTTGCCCTGGCCAGTGTGGATCAGTGGTTGGAGCCCCCCTGCCCCCTGGCCCCCAGCACATTGAAGGGTTCAATTCCTGGTCAAGGGCACATGCCTGGGGTGCAGTTTCCATCCCTGGCCCTGGTCAGTCAGGGCTCGTGTGGGAGGCAACCAATCGATGTGTCTCTCTCACATGCTGTTTCTCTCTGTCCCTCTGTCTCTCCTCTTCCACGCTCTCTAAAAATCAATGGGGAAAAAAATAGCCTCACTCCTCGGGTGAGAATTTAAAAAAAAGAAAAAGTGTGTGTGTGTTGGGGGGAGGGAGGCACCTTCCCAAGAGCGTGAACGTTTTAAGGATCTAAGAGTAAGGCTAAGGAAACGGTAAGAATTGCAGAGAATCATAGCATTTCATGAAAGCGCTAAAGACGACGGAAAGGACGGACGACTCGTGCTCGCGGACAGGGAGGCCTGAGAGCACAGACACGTCCGTTCTCCACAGACCGCCCCGGCGCAGGGCGGTTCCAAGGCCGGGGCCGGCGGGGCTTCTGTGGGTGTGACCAGTGGTCCTCCACCCTCCTTGGCAGCACAGGCCCGCGAGGCCCGGGAGCAGGATCCGGATGGGCCTCGCTCTTTGTCATATGAGGACTTAGAAACCGGTGGATGTACTAAATGCTCAACTTGCTTTACGTGGTTACGTCTGTTGTGTGACCGCCACCGCAATTTAGAACAAACTAGCAGCGACTCAATTGTTTAAAAGAAGGAACGTGGTCCTGCCACACGTGGGATCGCCGTGCGGCGGCGGCAGCCGGGATGCGGACGCACGGACGCTGGTGCGGAAAGACGGTCGTGTCGCTTCCGCGAATGAAAACCGCAGGCCACAACACTATAGCGTGTAACCCCTCTTTTTGGTCAAAATACACCTATATTTTTGTGACTGCATAGACAAGCATCTGAAGGAATAACCACAATATTTTTGCTTTTCCTGTGTGCACTCAGTTCTTATTAGAGAAAACACATTGTTATGTAACCCAAAACCATGGTAATCAGGGAAAGAAATACTTTCTTTAAAAAATTCACCCTGTTCTTTGGGAGGCTCTCAGGAGAGTCATCACACATGTGCGGCCCCCTCCGGCCCCCTCCCCGCTGAGGACGAGAATTCCTCACTTCTAAGGGGGCGGGAAGCAGCCAGGCCACATGGGGAGGGCCAGTCCGTGTCTCTCCCACCACCGCCTCTGAGCTAAGGTCCCCCTAGGGCCCCGCTGGCCGCTGGCCCTCTGCAGAGGCTGCAGGCTGAGCAATCAGGATCTGGGGACAGCCTCGCCCCAGGTGTCTCCACCAGCAGAGCGGCACCGGATGGAGAAGAGGCCAAGCTGGGCCTCCGGCCTCAGATCGCATCCCTGACCCCAGCTGGACATCCCTCCTGAGGCCGGCCCCAGGCTTCGGCTCTCGGGCGGGGTTCAAGGCTCTCGCTGCTGCCAGACCTCACAGCTGGGCTGCTGGTGGGAGGAGCTCTCTCGGGGCCCCAGCACGGCCCCAGTCAGAGCCCCCAGCTCCGGGCCTGGCTGGACGCCATCCCTTCCCCACCAGCCAGGCCACTAGCTGAGGCCGCAATGCAGGCTGCGGGCCAATGACCAGACGGAGGGACAGTCTCGTGAATTCTCCCAGGGAGACGGCATGTCCGGGCTGGGCCAGGAACCTGATGGCTTCACGAGTGTGTGTGAGTGTGTGTGTGTGTGTGTGTGTGTGTGTGTGTGTGTGTGTGAACACATGTACACGTGTACGTATTAGGGCCGTCAGGTAAAATCCAGAACACACATGCATTTGAGTTTCAGATAAATGAATAGTTTTTCAGGATAAGTATGTCCCCAGTATTGCGTCCTGCATGTTTACTTGCTAACTCTGGCGGGCCTGATGCATGGAAAGGTGTGTGCATGTGCAAGTGTGTTAGAGTACACAAATGTATGTGTGCATGAACATGTGCACGTATACACGTGGGAGGTGGGTGCACCAGATGCAGGTGGCGGTTTTAGGGTGGGTGTGAGCCGCCTGTTTGGTCCCGTTTTAGGTGTATGTATAATGGCACCTGCGTGGGTGTGAACAGGTGTGCATTTACGTGTGTTTGCACCGAGCACATGAAGTGTTACACGCAGGAGTGTCTGCGTGTGCGCATGCTACAGAGTCTGAGAGCTGGAGGAAGCCCAGCTCCCCGGTGGGGAGCCCGAGGCCGGCCCTCGACGAGGCTGGGTGTGTGTGTGTGTGCACCAGCTCCACCTCGCACCAGGCACCGCATCCCCACCACAGCCCCCTGTCTGGAGGCCCCTCTTGCACGGGAAGGACAGGTGGAGCGCAGCCAGGGCACCCGCCTTGCCCCGCGGCACAGAGCTGAGCCGCGTGCGCTCCCACGTGGGTTACAGAAACGCTGGCCAAAGCACATGCCAGATGTTGCTCCCCCATCACCCCCCCACTCCTGCCCCAGGAGCCAGATGGCGCCGATCCCGGAGTCCCTGCAGGTTTTAGCTCCTGCTGTCCCTCTCCTGCCCCCGCAGACTTTTCCCCAGGAGGGAACGGGCTGGGGGCTTGAGGACTTTGTCCCAGACCAATTGCTGGGCTGGGCAGTGGCTTCCCCTGGCCAGGGGTCAGGCCCCCAGGATGGGGTCCGTGCAGACACCAGCGCCCCAGGGGCTCCTTGCACAGTGCTCTCCCCACACTACCCAGAAGCCACTGGCCGGGCAGCAGCCGGTGCCCCAGGCGTGCCCCACTCACCCGGTGCGTCCCGGTCGCCCCTGAGCCATGCTCCTCCTGCAGTGAAGGTGACAGCCAGCCGCCCGACACCCCCACTGTGTTCCCAGGGCCACAGAACCGAAGGCACAGCCTGGTGGCTTCCATGGCAGGAGCTCACTCCCTGGTCCTCCCTCTGGCGTCGGCGCCCAGTTTTCTCTTCTCGGGACCCCCTTCCTATGGGCTCAGGGCCCACCCCATGACCTCATTTTCACTTAATCACTCCTTGACAGGGCTCCAGTTGCAAATACAGACCAATTCTGAGGTCCGGGGGTTAGGGCTGAAACCTATGAATTTGAGGAGGGAGCCCCAATTTACCCATCACACCCACGATGGGCTGGGCGCGGGCTTCTCCCACTCCGCTACCATCACCGGAACCCCAACTTCCTGCTCGTTATTCTGACAAATGAGAACTTCCCTGGAGGCCAAATGGAGACACACTGCGGAGATCCAGGTGGGGGCCCTCATTCGGCCCCCTCCCCCCACCTGGAGAACCGCTTTGGACCGGAGGGGCCGCTCTCCCCCTGCTGCTCTGCCCCCTCCGTATCCCTGGACTTGCAGTGCAGGGAAGGCGCCCCAGTTCCTGGGGTACTTGGTGTGGCCCTGACACCCTCTCTGGGCCTGTGTCCCCATTGGTGGCAAGAGGCTGCTGGGCCGGAGGATTCCAGAGCCCCAGGTTGGATGGTGGCGTTGGTCCTGGGCAGGGCATGGAGGTGGTGGCCACAGTGGCGGGCGGGGTGGATGGTGCCAGGCACCTGAGCCAGTTCTGAGCATCACGAACACATCGCCACAAACCCGGGGGCTTCCAGCAGCACCCATGCATGGTCTTACCTGCCGCCTGGGGCGGGGAGTCCACACCGGTCTTGGTCTTGCGGGGTGCGGCCGGGTGCGGGGCTCTGGCTGCGGCCTTTCCTGCGGCGGGAGGCGCCCGCATCTCTTGGTCCAAGGCTTCTTCCTCCCGTCAGAGCCAACGGAGCCTCACATGGCGGCCCTCTCCGCTGGGAAGGACTGACACCTGGTTGCCCACGCGCGTCTCCGATGTAAGGTCAGCTGATCAGCAGCCTTCGCTCACCTGCCGCCCGGATGCCGGTGCCGTCCAAGGACGCGTAGCTGGAGCCCCGGCTGGGTGTCCCCCTCCCTGAGGCCCGTGCTCAGGGCACCTCCACCCCCCAGACCCTGCTCTGGCCACGCTGCCCGGCTCTCACTGTGATGCTGAGGGGACCTCCCCGTGGGCCATGGCCTCTCCAGGCTCCTCAGGGAGAGCCCAGGGGCCCCCTTTCCCTGGCCAGCTGACACCATGGCCACCTGGAAAGGAAGAAATCAGTTCCCCACGTTAACAGAGACTCCCCCTCCCCCTCCCCCATGTTAACAATCCTGCCTCCCTATATTAACAGAGACTCTCCTGCCTGGAAACCCAAACCACACAAAGAAAAACCACACGGGAGCGGGTCCCCTTGAATAGCATCTGTATTGTCACATGAGACGCACGTACACAACGGTTGACTTGGAAACGACCTATTAGGTCACACGGGTCCGGCCCCTGGGGGCCAAAGTGGCACCGATGCCCACGGGCCGTGGGCGCCCACAGGCGGTGGCACTGGCGGCGCTGGAAGAGGCCCGCTCACACCTCAGCCCTTCAGCTCCGGGCAGCGTCTCCCACACGAGCTCGAGGAAGCAGCGGTTTCTTGGGGTTCACAGCTCTCGCAGGAGAAAAGGGCTGTGGTCACATCAGCTTAGGAAACATGGTACAAGGTCCACAGGAATCGTTTCTGCAGGACTTGTCAGAGCCTTTACCACACGCACACCCCGTGAGCGTCCACCAGGGGGCAGAGGATGCAGCATTTCCCACGTGGATTTGACCACAAAACCCTTTTGCTTCCCAGGCTGGCGTCCAAGGGGCGCCCTTCGGAGAGTGCGGCCCTCAGCTGTCCATGACCGTGAATGGCACCTCTGTCGGTG
Organism: Myotis davidii; assembly: GCF_000327345.1. Lineage (NCBI taxonomy): Eukaryota > Metazoa > Chordata > Mammalia > Chiroptera > Vespertilionidae > Myotis > Myotis davidii. Next base: position 1,137,774 of record NW_006283994.1, read on the forward strand.
GCGGGTCGGGGTATTTTGCCAGGTGTTGTACCGTGTGGCCCGGTGGGCACCGCCACGAACTCAACAGTCAGGATGACGAAAGGACAAGACAAGATGCGGTCCCGCTCCTGCCATCCTGGCTCTCACCTGTGCCCTGCAGAGCAGACGCCCAGCAGGGCTGTCCCCACGCGGGGCCTGGCACAGGGCAGGTCGCCAGCGCCAGCCGGGAGCCGGGCCGCTCACCAGGCGGAGATGAGCATCTGGCAGGTGTTGGAGGACATCCAGACCAGCTCCACCAGGCGGAACTGCAGGTAGCCCAGCACGAAGCCCGAGACGACGTCCGTGATGTGGTGCCGCCCGATCATCACGCGGGACAGCCCCACGCAGAAGGCCCAGAGCACCAGCAGCACGCGCAGGGGCACGGAGGCTTCAGAGTTCAGGGAAAGTAGAGCGCATGAACCGTAATCTAAAACAGGCTATGGCTAAACTATGCCATGAGAAACCCTACCCTGGACAGATATCTTGCCTCTTGCCGCTCACCAGGCGGAGATGAGCATCTGGCAGGTGTTGGAGGACATCCAGACCAGCTCCACCAGGCGGAACTGCAGGTAGCCCAGCACGAAGCCCGAGACGACGTCCGTGATGTGGTGCCGCCCGATCATCACGCGGGACAGCCCCACGCAGAAGGCCCAGAGCACCAGCAGCACGCGCAGGGGCACGGCCAGCACCAGGTGGCTGAGGAAGAACTTGGACACCATGGCCGCGCGGCTGGCGTGGCCGGCGGGGAAGGCGTACACGTCCATGGTCAGGTAGTCCAGGAGGCCGGGGCTCGTCTCGAAGGGGCCGCGCCGCTTGACGAGCTTCTGCATGCCGGCCACCGTCATGATGTCCAGGAGCAGGGCTGCATCCACCCCCGCCTCCTGATCCCCTCCCCGCACCCCCCACTCCCCGCTCCCGGTCCCCTGCTCCCATTGTCTCAGGAGCTTCTCTCCTCGCTCCCCTCCAATGTGGGCTCCCGAGGACGAGGAGGACGGGACTGGATACTCCCGCTGGAGGCGGTCATAAAGCCGCTGCCCGAGAGTGGGATCGGGTCTCCTGGGCCCTTGAAGGACCCAAGTTCTGACAAACGGGACCCTGGGCTGGTGATTTTTCTCCACTCAGAGGAGAGGACGCCTGTGGCCCTTTTCCTGGCGGGATCCAGAGGTAACACAGGGAGGTTTGGTTTGGGCCAGGCCACCCCTCTGATCCCAACTGAGCAGCCCTATGTCCCCTCCCCGTGTGTTTGGGGGTTGGGGGGTGAAGGGAGTGTTCACGTGGGGAAGGTCTGTCCAGAACAGGATCAGGCTGGGTTCGGGTGTCAGGACCGATCGTGTTCACACCCCAGTCAAGGCCAGCTGGGTGGACGTGGAGTGTGGGTGGCACCCTCTGCCCGAGGTCTGTCCTGAGCCCTGGAGGTGGGTCTCCTTTCCTCTCGGTCGATGTCTGTGTAGGCACAGGGCTGGACTCAATCCAGGAGCAGAAGGTCCAGTGGGCAGAAGCAGCAGTGACTAGGGCCAGGCTTGAGTCCTCCCGGTCAGCTGCCGCTCACTGTCATTGCAGACCTCCAGCCAGGCCAAGAAGAGGTCTCAGCTGGTCAAAGAGCAGCAGCAGCTGGTCCGCGAAGACGCCGGCCCCGCGCCCAGCCGGGAGGGGCTGGGGAGC
>NW_006283994.1:1139622-1149745 GCF_000327345.1 Myotis davidii
AAAAAGTGATTACAGAGGTTAACATTTTCATGAGGTAGCTGTGTGAACGCAGGTCTCGATCCAAAACCCGAATTTCTGTTCATTTCTGCATGTCCAAAGCCTACCCATTTTTCAAAATTCAGCCTTAATTATCAGCTCCTCTATAAAAGTTGTCTTATTACTAATTAAATTTTTTTATTTTAAATTTATCTTTATTATTGAAAGTATTACAGATGTACCCTTTAAACATTATGTTCATTGATTTCAGAGAGGAAGGGAGAGGTAGAGAGAGAGAAACATCCGTGATGAGAGAGAATCACTGATCGGCTGCCTCCGCACGCCCCACACTGGGGATTGAGCCCGAAACCTGGGCCTGTGCCTTTGGCCGGAATTGAACCGTGACCTCCTGGTTCATAGGTTGATGCTCGCCCGCTGAGCCACGCTGGTTGGACATCCCCATTTCTTTCAAGTGGAGCTGAAACTCATGGGACATACGAGCCACTCTCATGCCCAACGCAGTGGCATTTAGCACGTTCACAGGAGCGCCCGCCGCCTCTGTCCAGTTCCAAAGCACTTCGTCCCCCAAAGTGGAGCCCGCCTCCAGTCGGCAGCCACCCGCTCCCCCTCCGCCCGCGCCTGGCCCCCCACGTGCTCCCCGTCTCTCTGGACGCTCCTATGAAGGGAGTGGGTCCCCACGGGCCGGGCGCACAGGTAGGCCCGAGACGGACGGTCATCAGACGATGGCCGCAGCCTGGCGCCAGAGCTGGTCCAGGAGCTGGAGGGGCTGCTCGCCCTCAGGAAGAACTGCTCTCCTCACATGCTCGCCCGCCCGAACGCACAGGCACAGAGGACAGCAACCACCTGGGACCTGCGCCCAGAGGCAGCGCCGATCCCGCCCGGCCGCCATGGAGCGCAGGGTTAATGAAGGCGGCTCCGCGCTGTCCGCGCTGCGGTCACCTGCATTGGACGTCCCCACGGCTGTAGCACAGGAGGCACCTGGTGACAGCCTGGGCCGATCACCTCGAGTAACTGCGCTCCCCTTAGTGCAGACCTTGACCGCCTTCCTCGTGTTCTGTCCCTCCCTTCCCCCCTTCGCACTCTTGTTTGGGATTTGCACCCCTGCGTTCCTCTGGGCCTGCCCCTCTCATTAGCCACACGCCCCCTTTCCAGGTGGGACATACCCATGGTGTCCCCACGCTGCCCTGGGGTGGAGGGTTGTTGGAAGGAGAGGCGCTCAGCCTGCAGGCTGCTCTCCAGCAGAACCCACAGCCTGCCCCCGCCCCCCGCCCCCCACCCTGCAGGGCTCTCTCCCCTCCTCCAGCTCCGCAGCCAGGCCTGTGACCATGATTCTGACACTGTCAGCGCATAATCTGGGCCCAGAAATAGAAGCAAATGGTGCCATCACTCAAGGCTCCGTGAATGGCGCTCACATGGCCAGTCGAGTCCCCTGGCCTACATTCCCTCCTGGTTCTGAGGGGGGCCGGTGGCCCCATGGGAAAGGTCTGCCTGGAGGGAGCTCAGGGCCCAGGGTCAGGAAAGTGGCTGCTACCCACTGCTTTCTAGGTGCTATGTGACCCGGGCAGGTCACTCAACCTCTCTGGGCCTCCCCCGCAGTCAACGAGGGCGGAGCAAAGATGAGGTTCCTTGCTGGTGAGGGGGCAGGTTTGGGGGCTGGCTGGGGCTGGGAGGCGGGGGTCCTGGCTCTTCTGGCCTGAGGACTGACCCTGCTTCTCCCCCCTCCCCCACTGGCTTCTGGAGGGGGCGGGGACCAGCCGGTGGTGCTGTGGGGCAGGGTCAACTGGTCTGCAAGAGGTCTGCTGCATTTGCAGGAGCGTCCTCGGAAATAATGAGGGACGTGCACCTGCCTCAGGGTCCAGGATGTCCACTGTGGCGGCTCGCACAGCCGCCCCGTGCCCTTGAGTGGCAGGCGATGGGACAGCGGCGCGCTGGGGGCCCGTGGGAAGGATGCAGCGGGTGGATATTTATAGCCGCGGAGGAGGCCTGGGGCTGGTCAGCGGGAAAGGCCAGTCACCCAGCAGCACTGACAGGAGGGGCCGTTTTTGCAAAAAGATGCCATGCGCTCACCTGCGGGGAAAGAGGCCCGGAAGGCGCCCCCTAAATGTGAGCCGTGCTCTGGCTGGGAGCGAAGACGGGCGATTTGTATGGTCTTTCCGTCGTTCTGCATTGAAAGTGTTTTCTCACCAGGACTGCACGGCACTGGTGCACATTTTAAAAAGTGATCTCACAAAAGACAAACGTTGCAAGACTCTGCTTATAAGAGGTGCCTGGAATAAGGGGCTTCCTAGCAACAGAAAGTAGGTCAGAGGTTGCCAGGGCTGGGGGAGGGCGGGAGGGGTGTCGGTGGGCACAGGGTCGGTGGGGAAGATGGGAAAGGCCTGGGGTGATGGTGGTGAGTGTACCTAACGCCACTGAGCTGACCCGTGGTCCCGGAGCTGGTTCGAGGTGACGCGCGTGGCAGCGCACATACAAGACGTTCTCTTAAACCCGGGCCCGGGAAGCCCAGCGGGGAGGCCTGCAGGGAGCGGGAGGTGGCGAGGGAGGGGGTCCTGAGCGTCTGTCTTGTCCCCCCGCCTGAGAGTCTGAGGGACCCCATCCCTGCGCAGCTTCCGGTTTTCTCACCCGGAGGAGCTGGCTCTGCCTCTGCAGATGTCGGGGTGCAGGGGGGTGGAAATCACGCCCACAGAAGGTGGGGGGCACGTTCGTTCCTCAGCCGAGTGCCAGGCTGCTGGGCGTGGCTTTAGAGCGGGACGCTGCAGCCCTGGGGCCTGCCCATGGCGCCCTCCCCTCTTCCCCTCCGTGTCCGCTGCTGGGGACCCTGACCTGGCCCGGGAGGTGGGGGGCACCCCAGGGCTGCCCCGAGATGGTAGAAGTGGGCTGGGGCTGGCAGGAAGCATGCTCTGCTCTGCAGAGCCGCGGCTCATCCTCACCAGCATGCTCCTGGTCAGCCTAAATCCCATCGTCAGGACGGTCTGTACGGCCTGTGGAGGGCGTCACCTAGGCTGTCCTGGGGGCAGGTGGGCGGTGGGTGGCGGAGGTTCTGCTAAGGGGAAGGGGGACAGAGCAGAACCAGAGGCCCGTGGGCCAACCTGCCGTGGCGGCGATTCCCGCCGAGGGGCCAAGGGCCACGCTCGCTCTCTCACCACCTACTTGGGTCACTCTGTGCATCTTCTGGCCACGACAATGTATCACGAAAAGGGGCCCCACATCGCTGCTCACGAAGGAAGTGCAAATCAAAACCCCAGCGCCACGTTCACGCGCATCAGGATGGCGATTACAAACAGCGAGAGGCCCCAGCACACGAAACCCACCCGCCTCAGCTGGCCGCCCGCCCTGCCCTCTGCCGCTCGCTGCTTGCTGCTCCCTGCTCACGCCCTGCCCTCCGCCGCGAGAGCCGCTGCTCGTTTGGTGGTGATGGCGTTACTGCGTCATGACCACGGGCCTTTTGTTAATGTAGACGGGATAACGGGTGCAGTGCGGGCGGGGTGCACCAGGGGCAGCTGCCATGGGAACCGTGTGGCGGCTCCTCCACAGGCTAAGTTTCTGGGTCTGCACCCTGAGGAAGGGAGGCAGGCTCTCCGAGAGACCCCGTGCCCTCAGCAGCCGGGTTCACAGTGGCCAAAAGGCGGAGCAACCCAGAGGCCACGGACAGAGGGCGGGTAAACACAACTGAGGTCCCGCCACACCACGCAGCATCGCTCGCCTCCGAAGGCAGGAAGCACGGACGCAGAGAACCGTGGGCCTGAGGACGCTGTGCTGAGTAAGAAGCCGGGAGCAGAAGGACAGAGAACTACGGGATTCCTCGTCTGCGAGGCCCCAGAGCAGTCAATTCCTAGAGACGGAAAGGAGACGGTGGGCGCCAGGGCCTGGTTTCCTGTAGGCCCTTGGGGAGCCGGGATGGGGAACTGGGAGGGGCCTGGGTCACGGGTCCCCTGGCTCCCTTTGGGATCATCAAGCCAGGTGCTGCAGGGGACGGACAGAGGAGGGATCTCACAGGTCGAGAGCTTGGAGGGGACCCCGGACTTCCTTTGGTGATGGTGGTGTGAGGAGGTGACAATCACTGCCACGCTAGCATTCCTGTGTGCTAAGCACTGTGTGTAATTCTTCAGTGAAGGGTCCCAGCAACCCATTTAACAGATGAGGAAAATGAGGCTCAGAGGGGCTAAGTCACTGCCTGCGTTTGGGCAGCACGCCCTGAGGGAAGTACCGCAGGGGTGGTGCGGAGAACTCCCCCAAGCCCCGCTGGGACTCTGCCCAGGCCCTAAGGCGCCTCAGCCCCCCTCCTGCCCCGGGTCCGAGGGGAGCCCAGGTCCCAGCTGTACAGGGATAGGCCTCCGCTCCCAGCCCAGGGGCCCCCCATTAATCTACTGGGGGCCCTGGCGTTGGAGTGGGAGCAGGGCTGGGCAGGGCTCCCTCACTCCTCTGGGCCCTGCAGCAGTGTAACAGTGGATCGGCCTCTACTGGGCACATCTGCGGGCCACCCACTGTGCCTAGTGCTCTATCCCGGACTCCCCCCCACAGCCCTGAGCCCCACGGAGGTCAGGGAGCCGAGGCTCTGAGATGGGAACTGACCTGACCAAGGTCACAGAGCGAGTCAGGCTCTGCCGGGGGCCTGGACCCCAAGGCACCGCCCCCCCCAAAGACAGCAGAACCCTGCAGACCGACGGCGAGGGGATGGTGAGGGGATAGCGAGGGGGGTGGTGAGGGGATGGTAAGGGGTTGCTGTCTGGAGGACTTGGGTTGGAGTCCCCAACCTGCCACGTACTCCCGTGTGGAGTGGGCCAGTCCCTCGGCCTCTGAGCCTCAGGGAACACATCTGTCAGGTGGTCTCTTCCCATTTACCTTAAAGGCCATTACACAGATTTTAAATCATGAGCTATGGGACGCCCATGGCATGGGATGGGTACATATGAAGCTCAAGAAACGAAGTTTAAAGAACTGAAACGACTGTCCTTCTTCCAGAAGGGAGGGTCTGGAGTCTTGTTCTTCCAAACCAACACCTTTGTGCCCCCGGCGGCCGGTTGCCGGAATGGGCCAGAATCCTCCTAACTAGACAGATTTGCTCCCAGTTCTCACCCTGGCCCGTGGCGAACCAACTGCATCTCCCTGTGCCTCCGTTTCCCCCTCTTTAAATGGAAAATGCTAATGGCTTCTCCCTCACGGGGTTGTGGGAGGCTCAGTGATGGCGTGGTTTACGGAGAAGTGGACAGAGAGCAGACACTAAACACATTACGGATTTTACCACAACCATCCGGGGCGGGACCGTGCAGGCGGGTCCAGGGAGCGGGCTCGAGCACGCTCTCCACTCCCGTCCTCTGGCACCAGGCCCCTGGCCCCCTGCTCCGTGTGAGGCAGCGGTGGGCCCTGGGGAGGCCACGGACGAGGAGAGCAGGGTTCTGCCCCAGCAGCCCCCGCGTGGCGCCTCGCCGCCTTGCCCTGCACCCTCCCTCCCAAGCCCATGGCCTGGTGCCCGGGAGGAGCACAGGCCTGGACGCAGGCGGACCCGGTGCAAATCCCCAGCTTGAAGCCTGCGCCAGGCTTTATTTATAGGGGCCTCAGTTTCCTAATCTGTGAAGTGGGAATGATCCTAGCGCCAGTCACGTGGGACTGCTTATTCGGGATAAATACCAAGCCATGTAAATAATTTAGTCATAAGAACAAGCAAACGATGATGATGCTACACCCACCGTCTCCTTCACGAAGCAACTGCCCCCGTCCCACCCACAGCGCGTCTATCCCCAGGCTCTCTGAGGCCTCGGCGAGGAGATGCACGTTTTTATCGTAACTTCCTCGGGGACCAGTTCTCAGGGGTCTGACCCACCCCCTTTTGGAACTGGGACCCCTCGTCAGTGTTTAACCTGCGTCCCTCATGGTGGCCACACTGGGAAGAGCGAGGGATGGACATGGTTCCACATGGGGGTGGAAGCAGATGTGCCCAGGAGCACTGGGACCGGGAGGGTGGCTGGCTGGAGGGGAGGGCCTGCCTCCCACCTGGGCTGCCCCCCCCACGACACCTGGCACAGAGCAGACTGAACAGAAAGACCTGGCAGCAAAGACGTTGTTAAAACCAACCAAAGACCAGCTCACAGGCCCTTCCCCTGGCTACTCACCCGGGGAAGGGGCAGGTATGGCTTTCAGGAGGCCACCAGTGTGTGGGTGCCCACCCTGAACCCCCTGCACCCCTAGTCCCAATGGGGTCACCTCAGGCAGCTGGCAGGGCCCCGTCCCAGGCAGGGGGGTAGGGGGGGCAGCTCACAAGCGCTGCCTGCAAGCAGCCCAGAAACTCAGGGACCCCCACCTGTGGGTGGGAGTTACAAGATGAGACGCTCCATCCAAGACCCCCACAGGACCCCACCAGCCCGACTACCTGCCTCGAGGCCGCAGCCTCCAGTGCCCACCCCCCAGCTGCCTCTGGGCAGTGGCTCCCAGCGGCCCCCGCCTTGCAGGGCCCTCATCTGCGCATCCCTGGCTCTCTCCCCGAGGCTGGAGCTCGCCTGTTTCTGGGGCGTCCTTCCTGCCTAACCTCATTAAACTGTTCCCCGCTGTTTCTGGGGGCCCCGCCGGCCCTGGCAGGGTGGGTGGGGCAGGCGGGCGGCGGGCACACTCACCCAGAAGCAGGTTCATGAGCACCTCCTGGCCGGCCAGCGTGCTGCTCTTCACCAGGCAGAGGATGGTGCCCCCGATCCAGGGGATGCCGTGGCCCGTGATGCCAATGAGCTTGATCATGGAGCGGGCGCTGGCCCAGGACGTGGCCCGGCCGGCGCACACCCCCAGCCGCTTGGACATGCAGATGTCGATGGCCAGCAGGGAGTTGAAGGCGATGCCCTTGAAGGAGGGGTTCAGCTGCATGCAGTCCTCCTCGGGCAGCTGCTGGGACTGGCGCCGCTCCCGGGCCCCATCGCCGGGGGGTGGGGGCTGCGCCGAGGGGCCGGAGGCCTTCCTACCCGAGCTGCGGGGCTCTGGGACCCCCTTGGGGGGCTGGTTCAGGGACAGGAACTCGGCCCGGTTGAGGATGTTGTTGCGGTCCCGGGCCCGGGCCCGGCTCTGGGAGCCCGGCATGGCGACGCTGGCACCGTGAGGGCCGGTGCCAGGCCTGCGGCGAGGGCCTTCTCCCCGAGGCAAGAGCTGCCCCCAGAGCGGCCACCTCCCTGCCTGCCTCCTCCACGGTTAAATATAGAGCGGAGGATTGCACATGGCTGTTTACCTCCGGCTGCCGCCCGGCTCCGGGGACGTCAGTGCCAGCTGGGCAGCCAATCGAGCCCACCGTGGCCGCCGGGCGCCAATGGAGCCGCCAGGGGGGCGGAGGAGTCCACAGCTGCGGCCCTGCCTCGGGCCTGGGCTATTTAAATCTCCCAATGGCTCGCTCCCAGGCTTTGGGGGACGCTGGGAAATGTAGTCCTCCGGCTGCCCTGGCCGCAGCTGTCCAGGACTCAGCCCCTTCTTTCCCAGCTTCCCTCGGAGCCGTCCAGGCCCCTGCGAGCCAGGCTGGCCTTCCCACCGGCCCGGGCAGCTTGGACTTGGTCCCACGGACTGGACAGTGGAGCCCGGGCTGGAGGCCTCTCCGGGCACCAGACGGAGTGAGTGACGTCACGACAGCATCATCCTGGGCCTCTGGGACCAGCCCAGCCCCTCCCCTCTGGCAGCAGCTCATGAGGTGGGCAGGCGGCCTTTTTTTTTTTTAAATCACTCATGAATCTGGCTTCAGTGCCGTGGAATGGCAGCCAGGACTGGTTTCCATGCGAGGGAGACGCAGCTCATGGGCTGGGAATGGACCTGCCCGGGGAGGTTGCCTGCATCGCCCTGCGTTTCGTGGTCAGGTGACCAAGGGCTTCTCACCTGTCTCAGTCCCAATACTTGATACTTACAACCATCAAGTAGGGCTGAGCTACTTTCTTCATATTCTGCTTGAAAAAGTCATATCAAGTATGACTTTAATAACCAGAAATAACACATTAAACAAATTGCATCTATGTATATCATATACACACACACACACAAATATGCATTTAAAAGATATGTTATATGCCCTTAAAAAAATAACCTCCCATTTCCACGTAACAAATATAAACCTGGCCATGTTTCCATGACAACCGATGATTTTTCAATGGCTGTTTGTCATGAGGATGGGCCGTGGTTTCTGTAAGCAACCCTCTGTCATTGGACATGTAGGTTGTTTCCATTCTGTGACTATTCAACGCTATTCCGGCGCAGCCACCCTCATGCATACGTCCCTGTGCACTGAAGCAGAATATAAAGAAAGTAGCTCAGCCCTAGCTGGTGTGGCTCAGTGGATAGAGCGTTGGTCTGCGGACTGAAGGGTCCGAGTTCAATTCCCAGTCAGGGCACATGCCTGGGGTTGCAGGCTCGATTCCCAGTAGCGGGCGTGCAGGAGGCAGCCAATCAATGCTTCTTTCTCATCACTGATGTTTCTACCTCTCTTTCCCGATCCCTTCCTCTCTGAAATCAATAAAAATATATTTAAAAACAAAACAGCGTGCTCAGATGCGTCCCGCTGAGACCTGACGCCGCACCACCCAGATTTGGGAGAAGATGGCCGGGCTGTGGATACTTCCAGATGTCAGACCAGGTCCAGCCACACGGGTCCCCTGTCAGAGATGGTGAAGAGCCCACGAGGTGAGGACATCACCTGTGAGGCCACACAGCTGGTGAAGGTCAGAGCGGGCACCTGGGCTGGCTGGTCCCCACCTGCTTGTCGCTCACTCACTCGTCCCCCATGCAAGGACCAGCAGGACGTGCAAAGGTGACTGAGGTGGCCCCATGCCTGCAGCCCACCTGTGTCCCCATCGTTGTACCACCTGCCGGGGCCCACACGGCCCCCCTGTTCTAGCACAGTCCATCGCGAGAGAGGGGCGCAGTGCGGAGTGGAGTGACCTGCCAGGTAAGAGGAGACCAGGAGTCGGGCTCCGGTCTCAGCCTGGAGCCCTTGTCCCTGGCCACGTGGGTACACGGCCTCTTCCTTGAGAGCAGGAGAGGTTTCCCGGTGGCTTCTGGGACCGAGAGCAGCTTGTACATTGCCGACACGTGTTCCGTGTTGTCTTTAGTGTGTGAGACAGGTTTACTGCTACTCCTCGCACCTGGATCACCGCCTGTCCGTCGCGCGGGCTCTGTGCCAGACCCAGAGCGGCTGCGTGTCCCTGAGCCATCGCCAACCGCACAGGGGGCGTGATGCCCCATTGCACGGGCGCGGACATAGGAACTCAGAGCCAGGGGGTTCCCTCCGGGCAGTCAGGTGAGCTGTTCCTCGGCCTGCATCCTCTCTCACATGCTCTACACTCACTCACTCTGTGTTCATGGCCTGTGTCTTCCCAGCAGAGTGCCAGCCAAAGGGCAGGGACCGCTGTCTACTTGTTCACTTGTGCGTCCAGGCTCAGGGGCCCTGGCACCCAGTAGGTGCCCAATAAACATACATGTATTGAACGAATGGCTGTCTGATTCTGGAGTCAAGGTCTTGGACCAGGCGTGGGCAAACTTTTTGACTCGAGGGCCACAATGGGTTCTTAAACTGGACCGGAGGGCTGGAACAAAAGCATGGATGGAGTGTGTGTGTGAACTAATATAAATGCAAAGTAAACATCATTACATAAAAGGGTACGGTCTTTTTTTTTTTTTTTAGTTTTATTCATTTCAAACGGGCTGGATCCAGCCCGCGGGCCGTAGTTTGCCCACGGCTGTCTTGGACAAACCTTGCCATCAGACTCATGGCCACCAGGAGGCCAGCCATTTGGGGCAACATCCCAGAAGGGAAGGGGAGGGGAGGGGAGCGGGTGAGACGCTCCCCTCTGGGCAGAGGCCTGGGGTCAGCACAGCTGGCAGGAGGGAGGGAGGACCGCGCAGGGCCCCCTGCCAGCGTGCGGAGGGAGCCCCGTGAAAAGCATTTTCATCACCGCCTCCCACCCCAGGTGCTCCCGCCCCGGGGCTCGCTGAGCTGCATTTCCACGGCTGCTCCGGAGTTATTTTGGTCGGGAAACCTGATCCTTCGCGGGTTTATTTTAGCACCTTGGAGAACTCCCAGTGCCGCACCCGCGCCCGCACCCGCACCGAGGCCAGGCCGGCACCCACCTGCCCACTCCCCTTCGCCCTTCCTGGTGGCGGGGGGCGTGGGGGT
>NW_006283994.1:1150009-1153574 GCF_000327345.1 Myotis davidii
CACACTCTCACATACACTCACATATCACACCTACTCACACCCACAAACGTGCTCACCTACACCCACCACCACACACAAATCCACACATCCACATGGACACACACTCACCCTTCCCCAGACACACACATGGGCACACCCATCGTGCTCACTCATACCCACACGCTCACTCACATAACCAGAACACTCTAACACATGCATACAGACCCTCACACATGCACTGTCATACACAACATGCCCCCACTCACACATCTACACCCATACCACGTCTGATCACTCACACCCCTGCACACCTCACACACTCCCACACAGACACACATATGCCTTCATAGACACACACACACACACACACTCCCACACGGACACACATATGCCTTCATAGACACACACACACACACTCATGGGCACTCAGACTTACTTAGACACACTCCACACATAGTTACACACAACTATCAACTGTCACATATACCCTGACACATAGGCACACACACACTCACACTCTCACACCATCATTCATTCACACACATGTATTCACTCTAACTTCCTCTAATCCAGTGGTTCTCAGCCTTCTGGCCCTTTACAGTTCCTCATGTTGTGACCCAACCATAAAATTATTTTCGTTGCTACTTCATCACTGTCATGTTGCTACTGTTATGAATCGTCATGTAAATATCTGATGTGCAGATGGTCTTAGGCGACCCCTGTGAAAGGGTCGTTCGCCCGCCAAAGGGGTCGTGACCCACAGGTTGAGAACCGCTGCTCTAGTTGCTCACTCACTGCCTGCCCACCTCGACCCCTGGGCCAGGCATCCATCATCACCCACCTCCCCCCGAGCTCAACACTGGACACACACACATCAGAACGGGCGCCTGCACTAACGTCCCAGCGAAGCAATCAACACTGACCTGTAACTGTTCGAGCATGAAATTGTGCCCATTTGTTATTTATGTGAATGAACACTTCTATTCGTCATGCCCGCAGCCATCCCTGGATGTCTCTCTGGCCCATGGGGATGCAAGTGCCTGGGGACCACTCTCGTTTGTCCTGGCCCTGCTGAGTCCCCAGTGGCTCTGAGGGCCCAGCACACAGCGGGCATCCAGCCAACACTGGGCAAAAGCGGGGGGCTGAGGGACCTTGTCCCACTGACAACACGCTGGCTCCCAGGGGCCACACTGAGTCCACCATCTCTGGGAGGGGCTGGGCTGTGCCCTCTGACCCTCCTCTCCCCCTTGCACTGGTGATGTCACCGCAGAGGAGTCTGGGGGGCCTGGGGACACTGTGAGTGTCCCTCTGGCGTTGGGCACCTCTTGGACAAAGGTCCCTGTCCTGTTCTGCAGAAGCCAGCAGTTCACGCTCGTGCGGATGCCTCCTGGGGCTCCTGCAGATGCTGAGACAGCTGCGGGTCTGTGCCCAACACCCAAAGCTCCAGGAAATGCTGAGCAGGAAGAAGGGCAGCGTGGGGAGGCGGGTGTGTGTGTGTGTGGCAGGGGGGCTGGGGAAGCAGCCAGAACCTTGGAGGGCCCCTCAGGAGCTGGGCCAGGGGATGCCCACGTGAGCTGAGCCTTTCAGACCCTCTACCTGTCAGAGCTGGCTCTGGGGGAGCCGGTCGGTAGCTCAGAGCCAGGCCGACGGGCCCACGGACATGGGCTGGGCCACCTCCCTGCAGAACTCACCCGCAAACAAGCCCAAGACGAAGCATCACGTGATGGGTGACGAGAAAGGGGAGGTTCTGGGGCCGAGGCCAAGGGGTCTTTGATTTTGTCCTCACTCTCATCCCATGCGACTTTCAGAGACAAAGCTCTCCAGAATCGGTTCCTTCTGGCTCAGAGGGGCTGTGGTGGCGCCGGGAGGAGGGCATGAGTGGGCTTTAGGCTTGGCCAGATCTGGGTAGGGATTCAGACTTGAAAAATGCCACTGTCCCCTGACCCCTAGGTCTGTCTGTCTGTATAGCCCACCTCCTGGGGTCAAGGTGAAGGATACAGGAGACAATGCTCGCTCAGGCAGCACCTAACACACAGTGGGGACTTGATCATTGTCATCACAAACCCAGGCCAAGACCAGGGCCACAGGGAATAACATCCCTTCCGATGGGTACCCAGGGGACGGGTCCCCAGAAAATCATCCTCGGGGCCTTGACCACAAAGTGAGCAGGTCAGGCCCTGGCCTCTGTCCTTCTTATGTCAAACCCGAAAGACGTGCAGCTCAGCACGATCACAGAGCACTCACGTCCTGGTCACCAGACAGCCCCTCCCGTGAGGGGCTTCCTGGCTAATGAGGTCTGCTCCGCTCCAGGCCCTGGGGCCGATGGTGTGGGAGCTGAGATGGGTACCCCAAAGGTTAACATATGTAAACTAAACTGCATAACCGATGTGATGACAGAGGAGGCGTGGATGGCTGTAGTGAGTCCCTCCTGGGGTAGAGTGTCCTGTGGAGGCCACGAGTGCAGGGCAGGGAGAGGCTGCTGTGGGTTGGGCAGCCAGGGAACGCTTCTTCCGGGAAATGGAAGTGTACAGTCCTGAGGAGGCCCCTGCTGTCGGGGTGCTGCCCGCGCTAGGCTGGGGGAGGGCCCCTGGCAGCGAGCAGGTGAGAGCGGGGGTGCGGCTGGGTATATCTACACACTTCCTGTGGCCTGTGCTGCCACTGGCATTTGATGGACCACTCGGCCTGGCTCAACATGGCGGAAGTCCCTGCCCCCTGGCCCCTGGCCCCTGCCCTCACTGGCACGCACCAGAACGGCAGAACCGCCTGCCCTGGGCCTGGCTGGGGCACCTTTGGGAGTCAGAGTCATGGGGGAGGAAGCAGCTCTAGTGTGGCTGCAAGGTTTTCCGATGCCACAAACCACCCTCTCTCCCTGGGTGGCTGCACGGTGAGGGTGCGGCTAACGGTGCTCGGAGAGGATCACAGCTGTCCCCAATGACCCCACCGCCCCATGATCAGGTTCAAATGCCCTTTTGAACCTCGGTACCCAGACCACCAGGCCCCAGTCTCAGCTGGGATCTTGGCAAGTCTCCCAGGCTCCCAGCTTGGGCTGCCTGCTCTGTGAAATGCACAGAAGAGGTCTCCTGCACAGATGCTGATGGGGTACCGCACCTATCACAACTGGGTCCAACAGGCCTGACCGCCTGTCAGGTGCCCAGAGGCCCAGCACAGAGGGAGGGGCACAGGGGCGCTTTCCCTAGACGTGTCCATCTCCATCTCGAACCTGCCTGGCCCTGGAGCCTCCCACAGCCCCGGCCCTGGCCTCAACCAGCCGCGGCCCTTCCGAGCCAGGAATATCAGGGCAGTGCGATGTTTCTCTGTGTGTCCTGCGACCCCAAAGCCTGCGAGTTCAAAGGGCATAGGGAGCAGCCACCTGGACCCGAGGCACAAGCCGAACTACACTACCCACAATCCCCCGGGCTTGCCCAAAAGGAAATGTCGTTTATGCAAGGAAAGGCTCCGCTCTCCTGGCAGCTGCAGGGGGAGAGAGGCGGGAGAGGGGGAGAGGATTACCAGGGGGAAGGCGGGAGGCGTGTGGGGCGCGAGGGTGGAGAGCAGGGCGGGCGGCGAGGAGGAGGCGGCGCTCGCC
>NW_006283994.1:1155099-1165036 GCF_000327345.1 Myotis davidii
AGGGCAGGAAGCTTCTGCAGCGAGGGTGGCGGCAGCGCCGCGCGGACGGGACGGGCCTGCCTTATTTATGTGTCCCCGTGTCGCCTTCTTCCCCGAAGACTTCAGGGAGCGTCTCGCAGCTGCGTTTCCTGCGTGGAGGCCCGGCAGGGCTGGATGTCTGAACATGATTATCCACTAATATCCAAACTTTCCTTTTTTTAACCCAAAGAATATCGGTGATTTTTGTCCACTGCGAGAAGAGCCTGGGACCCTTGAAATGCAGCAAAGCCTTTATTTATAAACAGGCCTGAGGTGTGATATGCCAGCGCCCCCTGCCCATTGAGTTTTCTATCCTATGGATATCGGTCTGCAGAGCTGAAGGAGAGAAGTGGGAGAGCCGTGCCCTCTGCCCTGGGTCCCGCGGCCTCCGTCCTTTCAATGCCCAGTTTCCTCTGGGACTGCTGGCCTTCCCTGGAGCTCAGAGCGGTCCTGTGTGCCATGGGCTGTATTCAGAGCATCGGCGGCAAAACCAGAATCTTCCGGGAGGGCATCACGGTGATTGACGTGAAAGCCTCCATCGACCCCGTCCCCACCAGCATCGACGAGTCCTCCAGCGTGGTGCTCCGCTACCGGACACCCCACTTCCGTGCCTCGGCTCAGGTGGTCATGCCGCCCATCCCCAGGAGGGAGACCTGGGTAGTGGGCTGGATCCAGGCGTGCAGCCACATGGAGTTCTACAACCAGTACGGGGAGCAGGGCATGTGAGTACTGTTCAGGAGCAAGCTTCGGGGGGGCTGCTTGGGTGTGGAGCTTGATGGTCTGGGGCGGGGGGTCAGGACCTCACCAGGGGCAGAGGGGGGCTTTAGGCATGTCCGGAAGGGACCTCGGAATCCTCCTTGGCCACGTGACCTCTTAGAGGGCTTGCGTGTTGCCTCAGATTGGGCTCGTGGCTCTTGGATCCTCTTCTTCCCCTGCCCCCCAAGGTGGCCGAGAAAGCAGAGGAGCCCTGGCTGGGTAGCTCAGGGGTTAGAGAGTCGTCCCGATACACCGAGGTTGTGGGTCTGATTCCTGCAACCAGTGACTGCATAAATAATTGGAACAACCAATTGATTTCTCTCTCTCTTCCTCTCTCTCTTTAAAATCAACCAACCAACCAATCAAAAGCAGAGGGAATTCCATCAGGCGCCTCTTTGACAAAGCAAGCATGTTGTCCGGATCAGCAGAGGCCGCGGCTGGGCCCCAGGCTCCGGCCCTGCGAGCCCACGTGGCGGACGCTCAGGGAAGGAACTGGGCGCCTGGAGCCGCCTGAGTTATCTGCCCAGAGCCGTGTGGCTGGGTCGGAACTGGTCTCTGGGGTCTTCAGATGCGCCTCGGCTTTGGGTGGGGGGAGGGGGGTGCTTCGCTGTTACCCGTGGTGTGTTTGAGAGGATGGGGCCGCTTTTAGAGACCAGGTTTGCTTCGGGGGGTCGCATTTTTTCTCTCCAAGGCAGGAGGCCACTTGCGTGGACATCAGTTTCAGGCCCCAGAGGGGCCCTGACAGCTGAGAGGAGCCCTCTGGCCTCTCTCTCCAGCCTGGCCTCCAGGATAACGGAAATTTCGGGGCAGGACCGGGCCCTGGGCTGCTTTTCTGGCATGTTCCCTGGTCCCCGGTGGTCATCCTGCGTGTGGAAGAGCAGTGGTGGACTTCACCTGAAGAGCCAGCCTCAGGCAGGGGGGGGACAATAGCCGTTTCCGGGGCACAGGGCCTCTCTGAGGGAGCTGCCCGGCCACTCTCCCGCCGCCCCTCTCTCAGCGTCCATTCTGTGCAGCACCCGGGTCTGCAGTGAGGACGAGACGCCCAGGAACTGGACTTTGGGCTGTTTGGGAACATCCTGGGCCGCCTGAGATTAGAGGGGGGTATGGAGGGCATGGGGATGGGGGGACACCAAATGCTACGGCTGCTCCACCACTGACTGAGTTATACGGGAAACGGGATCACAGTCAAACTTAGACGAGGGCGTCACCGCGATCGCCCGATGAGGCCTTTCTAGACAGACACGATCCTCCGCCAACCTGTTTCCACGCCCAAGCCCTTTAATTCCCGAAAGCGGCCCTTAATCCAGGCCGGGGGCCGACTTCCCATTCCAGAGGGAAACGTGAGCCTCAGCTATTTGGTGTGAGCCTTTCCTAAGAAGCCATAAGCGCGAAGCCTTCGGGGCTTTGCGAGGCATCCGGGCAACTGGCGGAGGAAGGGGTTCCAGGGCCTCAGGCCAGGCTCTGGGGTCGGGTAGGCAGGGGCCCGTCCGCAGGGAGGGCATGGGCGCTGGGAGGGAGAAAGGGGTGTGATGTGATGAGGTGAATGTGATGTGCAGCGGGAGGGCACAGGCCTGGCTAGAGCCTCAGCCTTCCCATCTGTGCACAGGGTTTCCAGTCCTCCAGGCCTGGCCCTCTGTGCGGCGGCTCTGGCGATGCCCAGGCACTGGCTGGAGGCAGGCCCGAGCCAGGAGACCCGAGACGACCTTTCACTTCCTGTGCCAGTCCTTGCCTCCTGGGTGGGGAGCCCAGGGCGCCCCTCAGCTGCGGTCACCCTGCCCTGGGAAGCCGTCCAGGCTCTGCCGCTTTCCAGGGTGTGTGACCTGCGCCACTCTGACCATCGGTTTCTTCCTCCGCAAACGGGGCGTCCTCGCCCTTGCGCCATGGCTCGTTGCGAGAATGACGGGAGACGCTTGTCAGGCGGTTGGCGGCACGCCCAGCCCCCGGCACAACTCAAGGCAAGCGGCCCTCGCCTTGACCGCGATAACTGTGAGGGTGATTTGGGTGATTTTCTGACGGGGAGGCAGCGACCGCCTCTGTAATGAGTTGGAAATCGTGGCTGAAAGCAGAATGCCGACCGACATAAGCAGCTCCTGCAGCGAGTGTTCTCCCCGGCCCGGCCTTCCTCTTGTGACACAGGGCAACTCCCCGACTTCTACAAGTTTTGAAATAGTCATGAGCGACTGGCGTTTCCAAGGGGCTGACGGCCGGCTTCCTGGCTGCCTTCCTGCTTCCCTGGGTCCGTCCTCTCTCCTGAGGGCCCCTCTGTGTCGGCGTCCCACCTCCTGGGCTCCTGATCCGGGTGGAGGGGCCCAGTCCCGAGGAGAGGCAGAGTTTGAGGCTCCCTGGGAGGGTCGTGTCCTTCATGGGCTCAGACCCTGGTGTCGGAACAACTGACCGGTGGTGACGCCGGGGCTTGAGGGTCAGCGCTGTTATCGGCTGCTGTGAGGGTTCGTGAGAGGACAGGTGTAGGTGAGGTTCGTGAGACGGTTCGTGTAGGTGACGCCCCGGGGCTGAAACGCTGAGTTGGAAGCTGCTCGACTTACTATTAATCAACAAAATTGTTTTAAGAATCACCGAATAGCGGCTGTTCTGAGCCGGGGCCGCTGGGAACGGGAAGGGCTGGCTTGGAGGAGGCCTGAGTGAGTGTGACGCAAACACTCTTCCCATCCATCTCCCTGGCCCCCAGCGACTCTTCATGTCTTTAAGCCCCGCCACATGAGAGTGAGGAGGGAGGAGCCGGTGGGCCGCCCAGGGGCCTCCCGCTGCCCAGAACTGCCCCCTGGCTCCGCCGGGACTAGAGGCTGCGCTGTGCGTCGCGACAAACAAAAGTGTCTCCAGACACGGCCGGCTGTCCCTGGGAGGGGTGCGAAGCCACTGCTGGTTGAGAACCACCGGACGAGACCCAGACAATTTGAATCATTCAAATGAAACCCACGCACTGGGCTTCAGTGGCCCGAGGCGGGCCCGCTACACATGGGCTTATACTTAAAATAATTCCAAATACTTAACCAAAACCTATTAATACCCCCAAACATGATCCCTGCTGGAGATTAATCTCTAATCCAGGAGAACTTTTTAGAATGACAATCTGGGTCTGAAATATTTGAAGGGGACAATAATGTGACTCCCACAGTCAGCCATACACTGCCGAGCTTCTCCGAGCCAGCTTGAGAGGATGCTATATGGTTTTGGGTCCAACCCACATTGCTTTCAACCCCCCCCTCACCCCAAACTGTTGGAGACACCTGCCTCCACAGCCCCGTCCCCCGCAATTCCTCAACCGCCACCTGTCAGCTGGCACAGTCTTCTGAGTGACAAGTCACAGTTTCTCGCCTGTGTGGGAGACGCTTCACGTTGTCCCCAGTTTGCCCCTCTCTGGAGCCCCCACGGGAATCTGGCCCACGGCTATGGCCAAGGGCCTGGTTCGGTTCTGGCTCTGGGTTCTGCCAAAGGGCAGACTGTGGGGGGAGGGGGAGGAGAGCAGCAGGGTGTGGCCCAGCTCCGCCATTCACTGGTGCTGTGACCTTGGGCCAGTCTCTCAACCTTTCTGAGCCTCACCGTTCCCATCCGTGAAGTGGGGAGAACAGGCCTTCCCTCACACAGGGCGGTGAGGGTTACGTGAGGGGAGGCATGGCGCGCACCTAGCACAGCGCCTGGTGCATCAGAAGGCTGGATCCGTGGTAGCTGTCAATGTCATAACTGCTGGTGATTAATTATTAATGAGCAACGCCGGCAGCGTCAGCATAAAGATGGCTATGCTGTGTTGTCGCTGCGGCTGCCTCCTCTCGGGGTTGGGTTTCACGCACCCGTCTACAGCGTGAGCGCCCTGGACGATGAGACATCTGAGGGTCTTTCCAGCCAGAAGGTGGAGTGGCAGGGGCTGCCTCGGTGAGCGGGTGGGAAGGGCCTGCGGCCTGGGGCTGGGGCGCTGGAGCTGCTGGCGTGCAGCGGGGCCTGCTCCCTCTCCTCTGTTACTTTCCAAGGACCTCATCTGAGGAGGAGGAACCAGCCCAAGGGCTGAAGCCACTGCCCAAGGAAGCTTGCCGCTCCGGCGGGTCTGGGACAGGCCGAGGGACGGCCGGTGACCACATGGCCTCTTCCTGCAGCTGGGCCTGAGCCAGGGGCCGCACAGAACAATCGAGGATGCTGCTTCCTCTCTGCGAGCGGAAGGTGGCCTCCCCCGGCTGCTGGGCCAGGCCGAGGGCGGGCAGCGTGGGTGGGAGAGGGAAGTCCTCGTTTCCAGGCTTTGGGGTGGGCGGAAGGGGCGGGGACTGCCCGGCCAAAGAGAACTCCCCCGACCAGCCCTGGCCGCGGGATCCCCCCACCCTCACCACCGAGTGCCCCAAAGGCTGGCTGTCCGGGAGACGTGCGCGAAGGCAGCGCCATGATCAGGGAAATAAATTAAACACACGTCCATGTTTTTGCGGATCGGATCTGGGTAAAATGAAAAAGATCAGTAAGTGGACTATGGTGGCTCCCAGGAGGGCAAACGATCGGATTCTAGATGGCATTGGAAAGAAGCTGTAAAAGACATAGGGAGCCATTTTTCATTAAAAAGACGTCGTGACAATGGGGACGTAGACTGTGTGTGTGTGTGTGTGTGTGTGTGTGTGTGTGTGTGAGAAAGGTCTAGAACAGCGGTTCTCAACCTGTGGGTCGCGACCCCTTTGGGGGTTGAACGACCCTTTCACAGGGGTCGCCTAAGACCATCGAAAACACAGATATAATTACATATTGTTTTTGTGATTAATCACTGTGTTTTGATTATGTTCAATTTGTAACAATGAAAATACATCCTGCATATCAGGTATTTACATGACGATCCATAACAGTAGCAACAGCACAGTGATGAAGTAGCCACGAAAATAATGTTATGGTTGGGGGTCACCACAACACGAGGAGCTGTATTAAAGGGTCGCGGCGTCAGGAAGGTGGAGAACCACGGGTCTAGAAGGATGTTTACCAGCGTAACCTACCTCGGGGAGGGCGGGCAGCGCGGAAGAGACGCTTTCGATTCTTACTTTGTGCACTTCTCTGTGGCTGGCGCTAAAAAAAAAAAAAAAAAAAAAAAAAAGAGCACAGCTTTTACGACTAAGAACTGAAGTTAAACAGGCACCGTTGGTCTATTCCTTCCTGTTAGGCCCAGGGCCGGCGTGGCCTGGGTGGAGAGGTGCGCAGGGCAGCGTGGGGCTAGTGTTTGGGGACCCAGGGCAGGTGGGGAGAGGGGGGCGCTGCAGCCCCTCCCCCAGAGAGCAGGTGTCGTGACCCGTTTGGTGGGGGGCCAGCCTGGTGGGTACCCACCCACCTGGGGCAGAAGTCAGGAAACCGGGGTCCCACTCTGGCTTCAGGGGGGCTTTTAGGCCTCAGTTTTTGTAAATTTGCAAAAATTTGCAGAATTTGAACTTTTGGCAAATTGTCAAAGCTGTTTTCTTGAGGACGAGGCGAGACCATCCCTGGGGGCCCGTCGGGACCAAGCCAGGGCCCGGAAACCAGCCGGCAGGAGCTGGGCGGCCCCGGGCCGCGGCCTCGGTCCTCCCGTGACTGTTTCTCAGTGCCCAGCGGGCGCCGTGAGACTAGTGTCACTTGAATTTAAAGCAACACATTTATTTTAATATGTATGAGAAAAAATATATCGATATGTATTTAGCATATTTGTTATTTCAAAGGTATTTCTTAGGAAAAGTTGAGTTTTTTAAAAAGTGATTGATTTGAAGGAAAACAATGCAGGAGGTGTGTGCACAGGACCCCAGTGAAGAGACAGGAAGTCGGCTCACTGCTGAGGCCTAGGGGGCTGGGTCCCAGTCAGAGTCCCGCCCACACCCACGGGGAGGGGCCCCCAGGGGTGCGTCAGGCCCGAGCCCAGGCCCAGGCTCACCACCCTGCCTGGCTGGGTCTGCAGGAGCCAGGGGTGTGCCCCGTGGTCCCAGGAGGGCCTCGCCCGCACCCCCTGGGCCTCGGGCCTCCCTGGTTTCCTCTGCCCTCTACTGAGAGGCCTCGCACGGGGCTGCTGGGACGGGTGGCTGGGCCTGGAGCCACAGGGCGACCATCCCCGCCCTTGTGGCCTCAGCAGCCTCAACCCCTTCTCCAGCTCCAGGGAAGGTCCTGCTGTAACCCCTTCAGACCCGCGTTCTCAGTCAGGCGTGCTGCTCAGAGCTGTGTGTGCGCGTGCACATATGTGCATGTGTGTGGACATCGCTGTGCCTGTGTTTCTGTATGTGTGAGGGGCGCACCAGCAGCACAGCTTCGGGTGAGGGACCCTTGGGCTCCGCCCTGCCCACAGGCACTGGTCCAGGCTCCAGCGTGAATCTGAGGTCTGGCCCTGCCTCCGAGATCCTCAACAATGACTGTGTGATTATTTCATCCCCCGGGAGTGTGCCAGGAAGCAGCAGCAGGAGCACCGCGTGGCATCGGCCTCGTGGGAGGGCGAGGGTGGGCTTCCCGGGGACTCCAGAGCTGAGCCGGGAGCACCGCCCAGGAGCACGGGGTGGGGATGGGGGGCCCGTTAGCAGTGGTCGGCAAACTCATTAGTCAACAGAGCCAAATATCAACAGTACAACTATTGAAGTTTCTTTTGAGAGCCAAATTTTTTAAACTTAAACTATTTCGGTAGGTACACTGTTATTAACTTCATTAGGGTCCTCCTAAGGCTTAGGAAGAGCCACACTCAAGGGGCCAAAGAGCTGCGTGTGGCTCATGAGCCGCAGTTTGCCGACCATGGTGTTAGAGGAACTGAGAATGGTTAGCTCAGTGGTTCTCAGCCTTCTGGCCCTTTAAATACAGTTCCCCATGTGGTAACCCAACCATAACATTATTTTCGTTGCTACTTCATCACTGTCATGTTGCTATTGTTATGAATCGTCATGTAAATATCTGATATGCAGGATGGTCTTAGGCGACCCCTGTGAAAGGGTCGTTCGACCGCCAAAGGGCTTGCGACCCACAGGTGGAGAACCGCTGGGTTAGAGGGTCTGCAGAGGGTGAGTGTGAGTGTGTGTGTGTGTGTTTTGTGCCCACACACGTGGGTGCATGGGACCTGGGCTTCGATGATATCGGCTTTAAGGGCCACGGAGGGTGATGGCAGGTGTGACAGGGTTGGAGGGCGGGATGGTGCGATTAGTGTGTTTTTAAAAGATCACTCAGGCTTCTGCAGGGGGCGGGAGGCGCGGCTGGGAGGCCTGGCTGGGGTGGGGTCGGGGGGAAGGGGGACTGTCTCAAGACAGGAGGGAGAGTCAGGGATGGTGGGGGCTGAAAGGCACGGCGCCCCCCTCCATCTCTGCGGACCAGGGCGGCACCCTGTCCATTTCTCTCCCAGCTTGTGGCCAGCGTCAGTGACGGGTGCTCTGCACACTCTCGTTGGGTGGGCGCTGGTGGGGACTGCAGACGGAGCTGGGTGTGGAGGGAAGCCAAGGGGTGCCTTTCTGACGTGGGGGGGGGGGCCCAGAAGGCGGCTGAGGTCTGGCGCCAAGCCTGGACCCCCTGCCTTCCTACACCTACGAGGACCCAGCACAGCCGGGGTCTGGAGAGAAGGTGGTGGGGCAGGTGGACCGAGGCCTATGGACCTGGGGCAGGAGCAGGCGTGTTCCCACCTCCAAGCAGATCCGTCGGCTGTGCGCTTGTGCACAGGCCTGGTGCTGGGAGCCTTGCTTACTCACCCCTTTTGGTGGCATCTGCACGTCAGACACTGTATTGCTCAGTGTGTGCAGGGCCGGGGTCCGAGCCCCCCTCCGCCCTGTGGGCAAAGCACTGAAGGTTGGCCTCGACGCCCAAGGTCATTCCAGAACCAGCAGGAAATCTCAGAGGAGGCCCAACTGCGTGGAATCCACTCCTTGCAGAGCACGTGGAGTCTGAAACCACAAGTGAGGTCAAATCAGGGCCGGCAGAGCCTATGTGCCGACACCTCCCTCCAGCGGTCCCAGAAGTCTCCACGAATTGCTGTTTACTGTGTACCAGGTAATAGACATCAACGCATGTGGTCACCCCCAGACCGTGCAAGGTGGGCGGGGCTGTCCACAGTGGACCGATGGTGACCCCCAACCCAGAGATTTATGACTTGATCTATGCCAGACTGAGACTAGACCCAGGCCTGGCCTGTGGCCCCCAGAAGCCGTGCCCGTAACCTCCCTCCCTCCCACCTCCTCGATGGGCACACGGGCCGCGGGACCAGAGCCAGGCCAGGCTGGCTGGCGATGACTTGGAAACAGATGCCTTGGCCCTGGTTCTGAGTAAGAGCCCACGAGACGCTGTCTGCCAGCTCATGAGGACGTCACCTGCCTGGCTGAGCAGGGGCTTGAGCCTCTGGGGGCTGGGGGAGGAGAGGCATTTTGGAATTTGGGGTCAGAGGCAGAGAGGGAAGCCGTGGTGATACTGGGAAGTCCCCACTCCCCAAACAAGCCAGCTCAGGAAGTGAAAGGGGGCCAAGGAAGTGCCAAGTTCCTTTTGCAAGTTTGCTTTCTGCCTTCTACAATGTTTCTGCAAGCGCACGTAACCACTGGGAGCGGGCCTCCGCCGCAGCGGGCGGGGCTGGGAGAGCAGAGCGGCGAGATCGTGGGGACCCGTGGGCACTTGAGAAATGTTAGGTGGTTTGAGCTGCTGCCCAGGTTCCCTCTGAGAGATGAACTCAAGGCCCTGGGCAGGAGATGGCTACCCAGGCAGGTGCCATCCCAATGGGTGACTTTCAGTAAAATAAACAGGAGACAGATGGAGAAAACCAAAAGTGAGCAAAGTCACGTCGGTGATCATTCCTCCGATAGTGTCCCCAACTTTGCTAACTGCGAACGTCGCATGATGTGTTTCCATAGAGGAATGCATTTACTTATTGTGATGCGATATACACAAAAGTTCCATTTGGGCCATTTTTAACTCAGTGGCATTAAGCATATGCACAAGGCTGCGCACTCATCTCCAGCGCTTTTCCCAGGCGGGAACTCTGTCCCCATTAAACACGATCCCTCAGCCCCCGGTGACCATCCTGCTTCCTGTCCCTGTGTTCTAACTCCTCCGGGGACCCCGTGTGTGTGGAATCACACAGTGTCTGTCCTTCTATGTCCGCTTACATCCCAGCATCATGTCCTCAGGGCTCCTCTGTGTTGTAGCAGGTGTCAGAATTTCCCTCCTTTTACGGCTGGATGATGCTCCATCGTGTGGATGGACAGGCTTGTCCATC
>NW_006283994.1:1165119-1165788 GCF_000327345.1 Myotis davidii
CTGCTGCGAGCAGGGACGCTCGGGCAAGGGGGGGTCCCGGGGCACCTGTGGCGAGTGTGGGTGTGCAGCTCAGTGCCAAGCGTCCTGAACTGGCATCACAGGGGCCCGGGCGGAACCAGCCCTGGACCACGCCAGGCTGCCCAGGTCCGAGTGCCACTGCTTAGCCCGGTCACCTTGGGAAAAGCCCGGGCCCGGCTGCGTGCTCCTCACCTGTGCAGTGGGGCACGTGACTGCTGATGCGTCCCTAAGGGGGGCTCCCAGACACTGCTGTGTCCTCGGAGCAGCTCGGACGGGCTGAGCGTTGTTATAGCAACAATAGTGACGGCAGTGGTGCTGGCAGCGACCAGCTACGGGCATTTACTGTGTGCTCTGCCCTGGGCTGGCACATTCTTGTCTTCCTCAGTGACCCCAGCAGGGACATGTGTCTGCACGGGGTCTCCCACCAGGGAGGGGGCAGCTGAGACTGGCAGCAAGGCCTGTGGGGTTCCAGAGTCTGAGCTCTGGGCACCCCGGCTGCCTGCTCCCGCCCCAGGAAGGCTGAGCCCCTAGGCCTCTAGCAGCGAAAGCCCAGTGCGGGCTGCTGGGCAGCAAAGCGCGGATGTCTCCCAGAGGCGGGGCTGAGCGCACAGAGGCGGGCTGGTTAGGCTTTCTTGATTCTACTGCTCCAGG
>NW_006283994.1:1165881-1187910 GCF_000327345.1 Myotis davidii
GGTGCTTCCTCTTCTGGGCAGGCGTGAACAGAAAGGAAGGGGGCGAGGGGAGGAAGGGGCAGCTGGGTCCCAGGAAGCCTCAGGTGCTTGCTGTGGCCTGGGGGAGGGCCTGGGAGCCCAGACTCCCATGAGGGAGAGGAGACACGGAGGTGAGAGGCCAGCCCCTAAGCCAGCGGTTCTCAACCTGTGGGTCGCGACCCCTTTGGCGGTCGAACGACCCTTTCACAGGGGTCGCCTAAGACCATCCTGCATATCAGATATTTACATGACGATTCATAACAGTAGCAACATGACAGTTATGAAGTAGCAATGAAAATCATTGTATGGTTGGGTCACCACATGAGGAACTGTACTTAAAGGGCCAGAAGGTTGAGAACCACTGTCCTAAGCAGAGGGTCCTGGGTGCTGGTTGTACACCTGAGGTCCGTGCTAGGAGGAGGGGCCGGAAGCTCGCCCTTTCACAGGTGAGGGCACCGAAGCTCAGGGGGCAGGCCTTGCCCCAGCTCATGCACTGGTCAGTGGAGGGGCCAGGATTCATCCCAGATGTGCCCGTGGCCACTGGGCTCTGAGGTGTGGCCTTTACAGCAAGAGAAAGTCATGGACCAGAGGGGCGGGCAGCCGGCATCTGCGTGCAGGCCCCCTGACGCGCTAAGGGGCCCAGCCTCTCGGTGCCTCTGCCTCTGCCTCAGCCACGGTCCCACGTGGCCGTCCCAACAGCAGCTGGCACAGCGGGGCAGGGCTCTCCTTCCTGTTCCCCATCCCCTCGGGCTTCCCGCAGCCCAGCCGGGAGCTGGTGGGACAGCAGTGGTTTCAGGGGGAGACCGATTCGAGACGATGCAAGAGAACAGTGGGTTTTGAGGGGGGTGATGCTGGGGGAGCCCCTGTTCGCCGCCATGAGGTCGGATGTCTCTTTACTGTCTGTCCCCCCGGGAGTGAGCCCCCGGGCAGGGGCGGCAGGAGGCCTGTGGGCGGCCGCTGAGCACACTGCCTTCCCGCCCGCAGGTCCAGCTGGGAGCTCCCAGACCTGCTGGAGGGCAAGATCGAGGCCATCAGCGACTCGGACGGGGTGAACTACCCCTGGTACGGCAACACCACGGAGACGTGCACCATCGTGGGCCCCACCAAGAGGGACTCCAAGTTCATCATCAGCATGAACGACAACTTCTACCCCAGCGTCACGTGGGCCGTGCCCGTCAGCGAGAGCAACGTGGCCAGGCTGACCAACATCTACCGGGACCAGAGCTTCACCACGTGGCTGGTGGCCGCCAACACCTCCACCAACGACATGATCATCCTGCAGACGCTGCACTGGCGCATGCAGCTCAGCATCGAGGTGAACCCCAGCCGGCCCCTGGGCCAGCGCGCCCGCCTGCGGGAGCCCCTCGCCCAGGACCACTGGTCAAGCCCAATGCCAACGACGCTCAGGTCCTCATGTGGCGGCCCAAGTACGGGCAGCCGCTGGTGGTGATCCCGCCCAAGCACCGGTAGCAGCGGCCGGGGCGCCGCGACCCCAGCCCTGAGACCGCTCCAGCAGCCCCACGAGGACGCCCAGCATCCAGCAAAATACAACCGTTCTACCTTGTCCCGCGGGGTCTCACTGTGCGCACGCCCGATGGCCTCTGCCCTCTCTGATGAGCCGCTGCCTCGCGGGAAGGGGGGACCAGCGGGACAGAGTAAGGTGAACCGCAGGTGCGCCCTCAGGTCCCTGGGGTCTCCCCTCCTCTCCTCTCCTCAGTTTCATTCACCTGCAGCAGATGCCCACACAACTGCTTTCAGTCCTTTTTCTTTAGACGCCTCTCTAGGAGGTGCGGGCGGGAGGAGGGGGAGCTGATGAGTGACAGGCCCGCTCTTACTGACTGGGGGTGCCGGGCCCTCCCACGTGCTCCCCGTCCCCGCCCTCCCTCACGCGGCCTTATGTAGACTTGCTTTGCCAAACTTTTGCCTTAAGCTGAATTGAAAGGAAAACCACTGGAACGGACCTAAAGCAGGATCTCTCTTCCACTGGACTTTCATCTCCTGCCGGGGGGTTGGGGAGGGGTTGGGTCCGGAGGAGAGAGACTTCCTGAGCCCCTCCTCCCAGGCATCTTGGGACAGAGGCAGGGACACAGACCTAAAACCAGCGGCTTATTCTTGTGTTTCAGCAGCAACAAAACCACAGACAGACGCTGCCTAAAGAGCCCCAGGGGGAACCCCCAACTCCTCCGTCCTCCGTCCCCTGTCCCCTGTCCAGGTGGCTCTGCTGGGGCTGCCCTCTCCTCTCTTCCCCGCAGCCTTGCCTTGCTGGTGGGTCGTGGAGAGAGGGAGGGTCCTGGGAGCTGCGGGTGGAGCCCCGGGCATTTCTGCCCTCTGTGCCCAGCACCATCGCCCCCTGGGGGTCTGCCCCCGCATCTCACTCAGTACGCCTTTTCCTTCCCATCCACATTGGTCTCAAATGCCGCGGGGGTGGGGGTGGGGGCCCAGGTTTAGCTCTAGTTGGCAGGTAAGAGGAAGGCACCCCTTGCCCTCCAGGCTTCTTCTCAGGGGACATCTGAACACAGCGCTGGAGGGAGCCATGGAGGGAACACAAGGCGTGCTGGGCCCGCAGCCTGTCCTAGGAAGTAACCCAGGCCCAGGGTTGAGCGGCGTCGGAGCGCAGTGGAGGCTGGTCTGGGACAGTGTGCCAGCCTTTGAGGGCCACCCTCCCCTCGGCCTGGGCACCCGGAGTCCCAGGACTCGGTCCCCAGGGACACCACGCTTTCTTAGCGATGTCTGCCTTGAAGGCTGCTTGCAGGAGCTGTGGGGGGTGCCCCGCTGAAGCCCCTCTTCCTCCAAGCTTGCCAAGCCCACAGCTCCATCACCCAGGCCCGGCATTCAAACTAGTAATAATCAAGCACAGAAAACCGTCAGCTGAGAAAAATGATCATTTCTGCACACGAGCCACTTGTAGGAGCCCCAGTGACCACACAGGAGGCATCGGTCACCTAGTCCTCTCTCCGTCATTACCCACGTGACAGTGTATTTATTCAGGGGTGCTCACCGTCCATCCAGTCCTTCTCCTGAGCCCCACTCCTGACAGGCGCGCAGCTATCCTGGGACAACTGGATTGCAAACCGCTTGGTGCTTGGGGAGCCTTCCCCGGAGCTGCTGGTTCCCCTGGGGGGGTGTGAGCCCCGCCTGGAGGTGAGGGCGGGGAGTGCTGGGTCCCAGCTCCCCGAGACGGGAGGTACCGTGGTGCCTCCTGGCCCCGTGGTGGAGGGCCCTTCTCTGCACTCAGGTCTTTCTTGTACTACAACGGAGAATGGGCCCTGGCGGTCACGGCGGAGGGATTCTCACTGGGGTGGAGGGTGGAGGTGGAAAGAACAGCAGGGGGGTCTGAGCTGTTTGGGGGCAGAATCCCTCCAACTCGGACTTGGAGAAGGGGAGCAAGCCTGTGGGCTGGGGTCAGCGCCTTCCCGTGGAGGGCAGGCCCGGCTCCCCTGCCTCTGCCTGGGCCCCTGCATGTCTGGTCCCCGCTCACCCACTCCCGACCCCTCCCTGCCACCTGGCCTTGCCCAAGACCCTGAGAGGCTGCAGGGCCGGCCAAGGGCGCTCCCCCTCCTGTCGGGAGCACAGGCCGGGCTTCTGGCCGGGTCCCCAGGCCCCTGTGTCCCCCCGTATGGACACTGGCCCAGCAATAAGGACCGTGGAGACTACTGTGAAGCAAACCAGTGCACTTACCAGGAGGCACAGACTCTTGAAGAAAATGTAAAACGAACCTTTAAAAAAAACAAAAATATTCACAAAGAGAAATAAAGTGTCATTTTAAAGTAGGGCTGGCCAGGGTCTGGATGTTTCTGAAGTGGCGGTTCATTGTGGGGTTGCTGGTGCCGTAATTTGGGGGCATCTGTGGGGCTTGTGCTCAGGGCCAGGGGGACCCCAGGAGGGGCAGGCCACTCAATGCCAACGCTGCCATCCCGGACCTCGGTCCTCACCAGCGCCCTGGCTGGTCCCTGTGGGGAGGAGGGGGCAGGCTTGGGTGGGGCCAGGGCTGGGGGCAGCTTGGTTTTTTGGCAAACAGTAGGATCCCACATGAACGGGGTGAGTGTACAGACCTGCAGACCTGTCCTCCTAAGGAGGGAGCTGCTGGGCCACGGGATCCAGAAGGTGGCTCTGCCCGGCCCTCAGCGAGCAGCCGATGTGGGATGTGGGGTGTGTGTGTGTGTGTGTGTGTGTGTGTGATGGGGGGTGGGGGGCTGCACGGATGCTGAGTCCTGCAGTTCATCCTGTCTTCTAATCAGACTTTCCTATGAAAGGGCAGAGGCGGGGAGCTTGGGGACTGAGCCCCACCTCCCTTGCATGGGACACGGGCTCTCTGAGCAGCCTGCTCCTAGCTGGTGGGGCCAGAACACCCCGCTGTGGTGTCCAGGTGTTAACTAAGAGTCCTCACGACCTCCGGGGGTTACCAGGATCCCCATTTCAAAGATGAGGAAACTGAGGGAGAGTGAAGGGGAGAAGCTGCCGAAGGCTGTGCCCGTGGGAAGAGTAGGTCCAGGATTGGAACTCAGGCCCCAAAGCCCAGACACTGTGGTGCATGCGTTGGGTGCTCAGTCCCAGTGACTGTTACAGGCAGGCCCCAGGCCTTCGGCTCGCTCCCTCCTGGGCTCCCAGGGCAGGAAATGCCTTTCTCCCCGCACCTGCCCCCGGGTGTAGTCAGTTCTTGCCCACAGTGAGCTGGGCGCATTGCCTCTGAGGAAGGGCTGCCTGGCCACTGCAGGCCATAGGCTCGCCCGCCGGGCACTGCCCATTCACTGGGCATCGGGGATCGGGTTTCTCCTCTGGGTCCCACCCTGCAGGAGCCTAGCGGCATCCTGCCTTCTGCCTCCGGATCGGAGCCAGGGCAGCAGGAAATTGCATAACAGGATCCGCTGGCCGCCCTCCGCCCAGAAGGCTCATGGGTGGTGCAGTCACTGCTGCAGTTTGGCTTTTGGTTGTGGAGTCGGCTCCTGAGCTCTGCCCGCGAGAGAGCGCGGGGTGTGTGTGTACATGCATGAGTGTGAGCAGGGAACGGGTGCAAGCTTTGCCGGCAGGAGAAGCTGAGCTGGGTCACAGCGGGACAAAGCCCCAGAGGCGCGGGCACCCCACCTCTTGCAGCCACGCAGCTGAGCAAGGGCACCAGGATGGCAGCTGCACATGGGTGACATTTGGGTGGGAGGGGCCTGTGCAGGGAGGGGTTGCGAGTAAAGTGGATTCCGAGTGGCCTTTCCTCACGGTGGAAGCCCTCCAGCCTCTCCGGCTGATAGCAGGTTAAATTTAGAAATCCCAGACTGGGACGAAACAGACACCAGACCCAGCCAGCTGCCGCAGGAGCCGGGACCGGGGAGAGCCTGCTGTCTGGGCGGGGTCGCCCACCTGCCCCGGGACGTCTGGGAGAAGCAGGTGCCCCGGGAGCCAGCCACAGCCTGCCTTCCAAACGGAGTGCCGGCGAGGCCGCGGCCCTTTCGGGTCACCATCCGTCACATCGCGTGGTGTGGTGCCCCTTTTACAGACCAGGAAACGGACTCTCAGGAAGGGTCAAAGGACTTGCTAAAGGTCACGCAACTGGGAAGCTGCAGAGCTGGGCTGGTTTCCAACAGCCCTCATGTGCCTGCTCGGTCACTGCTTTTTCTGAGACCACCCGGCCCTTCCACACCCCGATTCTCCCAGCTAACTGCGGGGCAGAGGGCCTAGAGTGACGCTGAAGAGGCGCACAGCCCGTTGGCACTGGCCGATGGGAACTATTAGATGCCAGCACACAGCCCAGCAAATGAGCTCCATCCGAGCCTGTGTCCGAGAGGCAGACTCACACGACTGACACGGGTCCTGGCGCTGCCGCCCGCTCCGCCAGGCAGGGCCTGCCCCCTTGTCCCTGGGAGTGAGATGCAGACAGGGTCAGTTCCTCCACTGGCTTGGCCTTGACTCATATTTATGGTCCCTTTCCAATCCAACAGACAAAGGGCAGCACGCGGGGTGTTTACTGCGAGTGGCATAGTGAGGGCCCGTGCTATTCTTGGCGGCCACTTGACTTGCGGAGTGAGGCCCGCTGGCCTCCTGACCTCGCACGCCCGTTTCCCAACCCGAAGCCAGGACACGCACACCTGGCCCGGCCGCCTGGTGGACTTGGAGAAGTATAGGGGTGTGCTCGGCGTTAATCACACACGGGTTGCCTGAGAGTGAGGGCGCTGGGCTGGCGTTTATATCGGACTAGACTTCTCAGGCCTAATGCCACCGTGACATCCAGACAACAGGACTTGCTTATTCATGACTCTCAGTATCAACAAACAGATCTAGATGAATGTAGTGCCATTCCCCCTTTTTACAGAAATGAAACTGGGGCTCAGAGAGGTTAAGTGACTGGCCTGAGATCACACAGCAAGGACAGGACCCAAACCAAGGCATATCCATGGTCTTAACCAATAAACAATTCCTTCCCCCCTTTGGGTCTCAATTCCTTTATATATATATTAATGTATTTCTTTATTGATTTCGGAGAGGAAGAGAGAGAGAAATATCAATGATGAGAGAGAATCATTTATCGGCTGCCTCCTGCATGCCCCCCACTGGGGATCGAGCCCACAACCCGGGCCTGTGCCCTTTGCCAGAATCAAACCTGGGACCCTTCAGTCCACAGACTGATGCTCCATCCACTGAGCTAAACCGGCGAGGGCTCCTTTCTATATTTAAGGAGGAAATCAAACAAGATGACCTTCAGCCCTAAAACGCTGGGCTTCTTTAATTCCCACCCGGGCCAGCTTTGCCTCCCTGAACACACAGCTCACAGCCAACACACGTGGTGAGGAAAGGCCTGGGTGAGTGTGCGTGGCTGTGACAGCCGGACCCCGGCCGCCAGGAGAAGGCACGAGGTGCATGCGTGCTGCCAGGGGGCCGGCGTGGGGGCAAGTGCTTCTGGACAGCGGCACTGGCCCCCACACAGCAGAGTCCGAGCACCACTTGGCTTGAATGTCTCTGAGACGATGTTTATTCTTTCCAGAACGGCTCAACGTGAAAAAGAAGTCCCTATAGACACGCGTCAGGGCTCAGCCAGGTCAGCTGCCTGAAGCCCGAGTCCAGGCCAGGAATCGGCTCAGAGCAATTGTTGCCATTTGAGAAAGAGAGGCGCTCCCTCTGGGCCCAGGGGAGGAACCCAGGCTGCCCCCTCAAATTACCACATGCAGAACCTTGTGACATAATTGTAAGTTTCATTTACCTTCGCAGGGGCAAATGCTGGTTTCCTAAAACACAGAGAATGAAACTGAAAAGCAAACATGCAAGACTTCAGGATTCTAAATGCTCTGACAATATTGGCGGGTGACAAGCTGCTCCATCCGCTCACACAGCCCCTTCCGTCAGCTGCAGCCAGTGACTCAAACCCGGCATGTGGCCCTTCCTGCTCCTCGCTGGGCACCCCTCGGCCAGCTGGAGAGCTGGGGGATGGCAAGACGGGGAGGGGGAGTGAGCATGCGTGGCTGTTCTTGCCTACAGGGAGAAACCTGCCACAGGCCAGGGTGCAAGGGGTCCTCTCCCTGCGCTAGCCCTGCCCGAGGGCGTCCCTCCTGGGGGAGGAGGTGTCCGGGTCCTGAAGTGAGTGCTGCTTGGTGAAAACACTGTGAGCGTGGACTCAGGGCAGGGGCGCTGGGGCTTGTCCGCTCGAGCCAGGGAAGCCACCTGTGAGCAGGCCGTGCCTGTGCCAGGCACTCTGCCGCGCCCTGCGCATACCTGCCCCGAGCTGTGGCACTGGCCCTGTTTTAGCTTGGGCCACGGGCACCTGTTCCAGCTGGTAAGTGGTGGAGGATAGCCTCGTCCCTGGGTCTGTGTCCAGTTGGTGCTCATCACCCACTGTGAGCCACAGACAGCTGCTCCGGCTGCAAGCTAGCGCCTCCCTGGGCTGGTGAGAACCAGAGGCCACTGCCGGGAGGTCTGGGTCAGCCCGGGGTCTGGCTCTACGCTGGCCTTGCTGTGGCCCTGGTGTGATGGGCTGGCTCCATGCCCTTGAACCATCTGTAAAAGCTCTGCCCCCACCTCCTCATCATCTCCTGATGGGGTCTGGCTTTTTTTTTTTTTAATCTTCCACCGCACTAACTGGTTTGGCTCAGCGGATAGAGCATCAGCCTGCGGACTGAAGGGTCCTGGGTTTGATTCTGAGCAAGGGCACAGGCGGGGTTGCTGGCTCAATCCCCAGTGGGGAGTGTGCAGGAGGCAGCACATCAATGATTCTCTCTCATCATTGATGTTTCTCTCCCTTTCCCTTCCTCTCTGAAATCAATAAAAATATATATTAAAAAAAAATCTTCTACCAAGGAGTAAGGATATATTTCCCATTGATTTTTAGAGAGAGTGAAGGAAGGGGCATGGGGGAGAGAGAGACATGGATGTGAGAGACATTGATCAATTGCGTCCCACATGCACCCAGATTAGGGGCGGGGATTGAACCTGCATCCCAGATATGTGCACTTGACTGGGAATCAAACCCATGACCCTCCTGTGCCCAGGCCGACACTAACCACTGAGAAACTCCGGCCAGGGTGGGGGTCTGGTAGTCATTTCAGGGGGGCATCTATCCCACAGGTCCTGCCTCTTGCTGTCCTGGAGCCACCAGGGCTGAGAGACAAGGCTGACGTGGTGCCTGCCCTCATGGAGCGGACTGTCTGGGGGGAGGGGCAGATCAGACAAACAAATCAAACAACCAGTCACACACATAACGAGGCGGGAGAACGGACCGAAGCTGCTGGAGCGGAGCAGGGCAGGCAGCCCAGGGAGGCGGTGGGCAAGGGAGTGATCTACACTGACTGCAGGACGAGCAGGGGAGCGTGCGGGGCACTGGGCCGAGGCTGAGGCCAGACAGGCCACTGGAGGAGCAGAGCAAGTGCCCAGGGACTGGAGAGGACGGCGAGAGGGGGCAGGAGAGGCAGGGGGACCGCACGTGTGACCCGCAGGCCATGGTGAGGATTCCCAGGAGGACGGCCCAGCCTAGGCACGGCTGTCACAGCCTCGGAGGGTTGGGAAGCACTTTGCTTCTGCTCTGGCCACAAGGAGATGGCGGACAGTGCTGGAGGGACATGTGAGGGGAGCGGGCACCACTGCAGCGTGCTGCCGGCCCGCCTGCCACCCCTCCCTGATGGAGGCCCTTTCTTTGCAGCTGGCGGTCCAGGGCTGACAACAATGTGGAGAATCTCCGGCCAGGGCTGCGGAATGGATGGGGTTCTATTTATAAGCAGAGAGGGGCTGAACAATGGCACGGTGGTCTGACCTCCTGTGGGACTGGAAAACCTCAAGCCAGACCCGGGAAGAGAGCGCAGAGGAAGGAGGGGATTAGACGGCCGAGGGCGTGCAGCCAGCTGCTTCCTCCAGACCCGATTCCCTCACCGGAAAGCTGGCAGGCCCATCTGTGTGTGGGGCGTGCACACCCCATGTTGCTACACAGACTCAGCCTCTGCCCCTCCCTCCTGGGGTTGCGGTTTAGACAGACAATGACCACGTACAGGGCTGGAGCCAGCAGGATGGGGGCAAAATCTACACGATGGGCGGAACATTTGCTGTGGTCCATGTCCACGGTCAGCTCACTTTCACGGGTGGACAGGACAGCTGTGTGTGAGGGCTCAGCAGAGTCCCTGGTGCCAGTGGCCCGGTATCTCTTCTAAGATGAATGATGACCTTGGGGAAGGCGGGGTGGCCGGCCGAGCAGAGGGCAGGGGTGTGGACAGCCCGGGCTCCCTCTGGCTCCACCACTACCTGGCTCGAGACTCAGCAAACCACTCATTCTCAGCCTCCCGCGCTCACGGAAGATGTGAGTTATGGCATCTCGCGTGTAGGTCGAATGTGAAAATGTGCGAGAAGAACTTAGGATGGACAGTATCTGGCGCGAAGGATCACCCAGTGAACCACCACCATTGCAATCGAACACACGGGCTCGGGGTGCGATCACGGCTGCCACTGAAGTCAGCCCCCAGATCCGCAGTTTCCCGAGGCTCAAAAACACGGCTGACCCGTACACGGCTGACCTGCGTGGGCCACTGGACTCCGCATGTGAGTGGGCCCGCGCAGCTCACACCCGCACTGCCCCAGGGTGACGGCACAGGGAGGGATGTGCTAGACACAGCCTGTGGGAGGAAGTGGTGCTTCTGCCCGGCGACCCCAGTGACAAGCTGTTCCCGAGGAACTGGTGCCAGCAGGACAGGTGCAGGTCAGAACGATTTGGAAATGGCAGCGACTTCCCTTCATTGATGGACGAAGCACACATGGATATTAAAGACTCTAAGGAGTCTTCAGTAAAGAGCTATTAATTTTTGTTCTGTCCGTTCTTTCCCCAACTTGTGTGAGCAGGGAGCCCATTAGTTCTGGCTCAGAATAAACTCCCGTAGGAAACACTGAAGCCAGCCGGGGTTAGGGCTAAAACCACCTCAGGCCAACTGCTCTGTCCACGCATGAGCGACGAAGGAACAACCGGGGCGAGGAAGGAGGGAGAGCAGCGACCCTGCTCTCCGTGCAACAGGAACGAGGGGTGTAAGAACCAGCAGATGCCGACAGCACCAGTCAGGTGTCCATGGGGAACTGTGGACGGGAGCCCACGAGCTGACGAACCTGGGGGTTGGGGGAAGGAGAACTGGGAGCCAGGCTGGCGGACACAGGGTCACTCCTCCCCCCACAGTACTGTCCCGAAGGATGGAGGCTGGCCAGGGTGGGGACACTTCCCAGGAGGCCTGCAGAGCTGTCTGAAGGGCAGGAGGGGACAGCCACCTGTGCTTTCACCTATGTTCTTGAGCAGGTGCCCAAGGACAGCTGAAGTGAAACTCTGTGTCCCACTTAAGTTTCAGGAAGGTCCTTTCCCTGGGTTAGTGGCAAAATAATTATGTCCATGGGCGTCCGACTCTCAGAATCGGGGGATGGAGTCACAGTGACTGTGGTCAAGGCCTCACAGTGTGGCCCCGGACCATCTGCACCAGAATCACCTGCAAAGCTGGTCCCGCACACAGATTCGAGGGCCCCACCCAGCGCCGCTGGATCAGAACCCCAGACGTGAGCGCTCCTGCGTCATCGCTGCGGCCAGGGCTGACCCCTCACCACGGGCTCTGTGTTGGACAAGGGGCCACCACCAGGGGGAAGATGCCCCCAAGGGCTGTTTGCCCAGATGCAGGGCAAGGTCCTGTAAGGTGTGAACTCACCCACATGGGGCCAGATGCTCACTTTGCCCACCCTCACCCCCACCCTTACCCTGCCCGGCTGTGCTCCAGTCTCCATCTCACCCCGAAGGAAAAGCTCTCACAGGAGGAGGCCCAGTGCCTGGTTCTGTCTCAGAGCTACTGAGGGGTAGGGTCCTGCACGTCCTTCCCGGAAGGCCTGACCTGAAACGCCTCTGGAGAAAGCAGAACTGAAGGCGTGCAGCAGGCCAATCCGAGCGGGCCGGGCTAAGGGGACCGCTGCAGGTGCACTGGCATGAAGGGGACATGACCACGCCCATGTGTCATGTGGGCTCTTCCTGTGCCTGGGAAACCCGACTCCTGGCCTCTGTCCTGCTGCCATCAGAGGCACCGATTATGAACACACAACGTTTACATCTAGAAAAGCCAAGCAAAACCACCAGCTCCTTAAACCGCCACCCCCTTTCCTTCCTGCCTTTCCCGAGTTACTCAAGAGACACAGTGAAGCCAACTGTGACTGCGGCCCTGAGCAGCTGTGGTCCCTTCTCCTTACGGGGCCCAGCCCCCACTCACCCCAGCCCTGCCCACCCCCTCAGGGAAAGGCTCCTCCCGGGGCAGGCTGGAGCCGCGGCGCATTCCCGGCGCACACCCAGAAGCTTGGGTTTCAGGGGCTGCAGGCTGGCTGCGCTCTGAGATGACCCCTGCCACCTACCAGTGTAATCGACCCCAAAAAAGGAGCGGAGAGGGCTCCCACGCCAGCACCGCATTCCCCGCTGAGGGTGCGTGCTGGGCGTTATCGGCCGCGCACAGCTGATACGGGCTGTGGAGCACTGCCACATGCCACCTCGATGGAGGATTAAGGCAGAGAATTTGAGGTCAAGGGTTTAGGCCGAACCAGCTTCTATTTATAAAAAAGTGCCTCCGGGGGAGACAGACAGGCAGGAGACTGGCTCGGCCTGAGTGTCGGTCGACAGGACGACACACCAAGGCAGAAGGCACCAGTCACAGTGCTCCCTTTCAAGCGCGGCCTCATCATGAGCTGCCCATCAAAATTCCAGTCCCTTTGTCTCAGGACTGCTCCTGTGTAGACCTGGGAGCTCCACGTGCAGGAACAGCCCGTGCCTGGCTGTGCGCGTCCCAGGCACCGCCCCCTGCTCCATGGCTGCGGGGCCTCGTGAGAACAGGTGGGGGCAGGCTCTTCAGTGCCACACAGACAAAAGGGCACACGCTAAACTCCGGAGGTCACGCTCTTTGAATGAGGCAGATGCCCTAGGTCAGTGATGGCGAACCTATGACACGTGTGTCAGAGGTGACACGCGAACCCATTTTTTTGGTTGATTTTTCTTTGTTAAATGGCATTTAAATATATAAAATAAATCAAAAATATGTCTTTGTTTTACTATAGTTGCAAATATAAAAAAACTTCTATATGTGACACGGCACCAGAGTTAAGTTAGGGTTTTTCAAAATGCTGACACGCCGAGCTCAAAAGGTTCACCATCACTGCCCGAGGTGATAACAGTGGGGACCCCCACAGAGCAGGCTGCGTCCGCCGGGGCCCTGGGTGCGCAGCACTCCTCTGCGGGAGGAACAGCCTGCACTCAGCGCCCAGTGCCGTCGTGGAGTCAGACCCCACAGCAGAGCGGGACTAGCAGCCAGGCTGCGCTCATGGGCCTCGGTGAGTCTCACCTTCCCCAACGTGAACCGTCAGTAAAACACTTCAGCATTTTAGTTTCCCAGTGTGTGAGATGAACAACTGCCCTTTCCAATGCTCCCTGCTAACAAGCACAGACGAAGCGCGGCATGTTCTGGGCGGACAGATAACGGGAGCCCACACCTACTTTGCTGTGAGGGGGCCCTTGTCAGCCACTGCAATATCGCCGCCTAAGAAAGGAACTAGCCCAGACCTGAGACCCCGCCCGACAGGCACTGTGGAGACTGAAGGTCGGACCTCTGGGCCGGCCTTGCCAACACTCTGCTGTGACACCAGGAAGTAGCATGACTCCTCAACCCCGGGCCTGCGCAGGGTCACCGCCCTGTGGTTAACAGGGGGCCAATGTGTGGACCAATGTCACCATCACTTACGGAGATAAAGGCTGTCTTCTCAATCACCCGCCTGCCTCTCCTCCGGAGCAGAAGACATCAGCTGTGGGACACACGGCGCTAAGGGCCAATAGATGAGCTGGGCCTGCGCAAGCACAGCCCCGCAGGCATCAGCGCACTGGTCTGTTCCAGGTCTGCCTCCCGGCTACCTAACCTCTAAGGTGCTACAACCTCTTCCGAAACTCCGCTGGCGCCTGCGTGAGTTTCTCCCCGCCACCCAGTCAAAAAGCTGGCACCGAGGGTCCCGATACTCAACAGCAAAAAGGACACAGGAGGATACGAGTTATTGCCTTGGAAGGTGACAAGCGGCCATCGGTCTCTTTCCTGTGCGGAGCCCTGGGTCTGAGCAGACGGGGAGACTGGCTGACACCCGTGCTTGTCCTTGAAGTCGTCCTCCTGGCCAAGGGAAGGTGCACCAGCTTCTCAGAGCCACAAGGAGACCTCTGTCCTTGACTGCGACCTGAAAAACCCACTTACAGCCCAGTGGGTGTGGCTCAGTGGCTGAGCATCAACTTATGAACCAGGAGGTCACGGCACATGGCCAGGTTGTGGGCTCGATCCCCAGTGGGGGGTGTGCAGGAGGCAGCTGATCAATGATTCTCTCATCATTGGTATTTCTCTCTCTCTTCCCCTCTCCTTTCCTCTCTGAAATCAATAAAAATATGTTTTAAAAAATGAAGACAAAAACCCCCCACTTACATTTTGTATGCAAACAAACCAAACAGTTTAATAAGAGGGGCAGAGGGGGGAATAAGCAACATGAAATAAGACCAAGTGCATCTGCCGAGGTGTTTCTGTCTGTCTGGTGTGCCACCGGGAATGTCCGCTTTCAAGGCTGCTGCTCAGTGACGAGGAGCACGACACCCACTCAGCTTCTCCAGCCACCAAAGCCCTGGACAGACCTGCAAAGAAGGGCGGGGAGGCAGGTCAGCTTCCGGCACGCGACTGCCTGTGCGCCAAGTCCAGGCCCTGAATGTTCACTGTCATCCAATTCTCCACCGAAGCAGACTGATGATCACAAAGTAAGGCTACTGGGCCTGGAACCCAGTCCTGCCTTCCAGGCTCTGCTGACCGGAAGGCCCCTCCCTCTCTTGCACATGGCCCTGGACAAGGCGCGACCTGGCACCTCCTGCCACATCCCTGACAAGATGGGCAAATCCACAAAAGCCCGAACCTGCTGCAGAGCCCCATGCTTCCAGGATAAGCTTTTAAACAGGAAGAGTGTACACACAGAGCAAACCGAGTGGTCCGGTATTTTCCCAGGCCACATACTCTTCCATCCTATTAATGACTCAAAACTGGAGATACTTACGAGTTCGATGATCCAAAGCTGAATCCTGGAAAAGATGGACAGGGGGAAGTTAAAACACACATACACTTGAAAGACCAAGGTGGACCCTCGGCCAGACCCCCTCCCTTCACCCCCACGGAACGCCTCCTGCAGGCTGGGCAGGAAGGTGGGCTGGCTCATGTCCCCAGGGCTCCTCCCTCCTCCCCGCTGGGGTGGGCAGAGGGTCTCTGGTCGGGCCCCCTCACGCAGCCCCACCGTGACACACAGACCCATTCTGTTAGCAAAGTGCGCTCTCTCTCCATTCCCACCCACGTGCTTCCTCCTCTCCGTGAGGCCAGAGAAGCAGGCCCGGGGGGCTGGGCCTGGCTCTGCGGCTCACTGCTGGGCAAGTGCCCCTGGAGTTTAGTGTCTTATCTGCACAAGAGTCAGGGCGCCGGCTTCTGAGCCGCAGTGTGTGGCACAGACAGAAGCAGAGCATGGACGCTCCAGCCCTGAAGCAGCAGGGCGTTAACGAAATGAAAGGCGTTTCGTGAAAAAGGTCTCTACACCTTATTGTTTGTTTGCTGGCTTGGATTTCTGAACCAGTATCTAGTGAGATGATTATTATCTTGCGTTCTCAAATTTTGAGAAATATTTAGTAAAAAATGACACAATGTTGTAAGTCTATTTTAAACCTAGAAAACAATGTTCTCAAAACCAAAAGCCCCCACACCCTGCCCTTCAAGCACTTCCAGCTTTGACAAGACAACGAAAGCCGGGTAAACCGCTCATCTCTTTGGCGAGGGGTATCTGCTGCCTGCCTACCTCCTGTGCCCGATCCGAAGCCGGAGAAGCCCCCGCTCTGGGTCCCGAAGCCCGAAGTCTGCTGGGACAGCGACCCGAAGGTGGGCGCGTTCTGACCAGCGAGGGTGCCAAAGGACGTGGTGCTGCTGTTGCTGCCAAACCTGGGCCAGGGAGGAACCGACAGTCAGCGCCAGCTGCCCCTGCGGCCGAGCCTCAGGCAGCCTCATGGTCTCAGGCTGCACGGCACACGAATCAAGGGCACATGCTTGGTATGAACCAGCAGCCAGAGCCCAGGGCAAGCACCTCTGCTTCGGGGAACAATGACAGGCCCACGAGACGCAATCCAGCTTGTCCAGTGAGTCCTGTGCCTGTCTGGACACTGCAGGTCGCTTGGAAATGAAGCAGTACTACATATTTTGCTCTTTCTGTCTTCAATAATTCTTCAATTTTATTCCACCATTTCAGCATTTCCCATTTATCGACATCCCCTGCCCCATTTATTCGCCTACTCCCTGGACCTTGACCCTGTCTGCTTCTCACGCCGAGGTGAGGTGTCACCTACACGCACGAGCAGCGCGGCCCTGTCCTCACTGCCCACTCCCGCCGCTAAGACGGCCTCTCTCAAACAGCAGCGAGGACTCCTCCGATGTCTGTGGGGCCAGAGACCAGGGCCCGCACCAAGGGCACAGCCATGGCTCCTTGGGGACGTCACACTGGAACCTTCAGCCGGCCCCCGTTAGCCCTGCTCCACACGGTGGCTCAGCCAGAGCTTGTGGGGTCCCTGGGTCCCCTCCCTGGGCGCTTACCCGAATCCTCCTGCGCTGGCGGCTGCAGTACCCTCTCCGAACACTTTGCCTCCCGTCGAGCCCAGAGGGCTTGTAAAGGCTGGGGCTGAACCGAATGCTGGCACCCCTCCAAACCCAGGGGATCCCCCAAAAGTAGGAGGGCTGCCAAACACTGGAGCAGCACCGAAGCCACCTGAGCAAAACAGAGGCAAACAAACAGAACAGGGAGAAAGGAGGAGACAGGAAGAGAAGACAATGAGCAGTGAGAAACCAAATCAAAAGAGGAAGAAAAAAGGGAAAATACGTTAGAATCCAAACAAAGACCTCCAGCAAAGGGCAACACCCCTTCTAGCAGCAAAATGCCAATTAAACCCAAAGCAAACCGGCCACCAAGCCGCCTCCCTCCAGCTCGAGCAGAGGTCTGGGGTCTGCTCGGGAGAGCTCCCTGGAATTCTAAGAACCCCGCAGACCCCCTATTTGCCTTGAGCTCCCCGGTCCCTCCCAGAGGTAAGCTGGGCCTGTCAGCTCCAAGTCTTGTCAAATCAGATGGACACCCGGAACCAACATGGCGCGTTTCCGGTCCCTTCCTGCTGGGTGCACTGTGTGGAGACGCCTCATGGTGAAACCGTCCTCAGAAACTTCAATGCCTGCCCCGCGGCCAGAGATGACAGACAGGGATCACTCAGCACCGCAGGAGGCACAGCCTCGGATGCCCGAGTCTCTCTCGGGGAGAACGAATGGGAGACAGCCGAGGTGAGCGGCTCGGCGCCGGCGCTCAGCCAGGCCTTTTATTTATTTACGGCTAATGGCTCTCCCGTCTCTCACCACCATCTCTCTCTCTCTGTGTCCAGAAGAATTTTTGAAATGCTTCCTCTCTGGGGTCAGGAACTGCCCCCCATAAAGCAGCACCCGCATTGCTTCCTGGGAGGAGGGCTGCCGCAGGACAGTGGTCACACAGTGTCCAGCTGTGCTCACACGGCCACCGGCCCAGCAGAGTGAGCGGCTAAGCGTCTGCGCAGGGCCCCCTTCACAGGCCCGGTCTGTGCTCACGGAACACAGGCTGGCGGGCGGCCACCCACAGAAAAGGGTCAGGCATGCCCGGTGGCCGCTGGGCTGGCCGAGATGCCAGCAGACGGGAAGAGGACTGTCCTTCCCTGACTGTCCTTTCTGCCCGGGCAGGGTCCCCAACCCCCGAGACACTGTTGAAATCCTTCTTGGCTATCCAGAGACCCTCAGTGAGAGTCTGCTGAATGAAATGAACAAAATGTACAAGAAACGTGCCTTAAGGGGGAATATTTCTTAAAATGAGTATTGACCTGTAGCCACACGCTGAAGGGAATGATGGCGGCCGAGGCGCAAGCAGCTGGAGGGGACCTGGCTTCTTCCCGCCTCTTTCAGAAAGTGAAGCCCACCGCGCATCTGCTGAGAGGGTCAGCCGGCCTCAATCCCACCACAAGCCTCTGCCCCTGGAGCGGGAGGGCCGGGCAGCTGCAGGTCTAGCTTGCTGTTCTTTCCGCCGTTATTTGCCGGTGGACCATTTGTAGTGGCTGCTCCACTGAGAAGAACTTTTTGCTAAGGCTCACATTTGGGTTAACATCCTGACTTTTAAAACCTTGAGTGAAATTCCAAGC
This sequence comes from Myotis davidii, assembly GCF_000327345.1. Classification (NCBI taxonomy): domain Eukaryota; kingdom Metazoa; phylum Chordata; class Mammalia; order Chiroptera; family Vespertilionidae; genus Myotis; species Myotis davidii. The sequence continues at coordinate 1,183,604 of NW_006283994.1, forward strand.
TATGCTAATGGGCACTGTTGGGTTACAAATATAATAGACTGGAAAAGAAAAAGCACTAAAAACCCTGCCGCTGAATTATTTAGGACTGACCACAGATCCAGTTACACTCTCTTCCTAGACACACGCTGGGGGCTGGGTCTAGTGCCTTGCACTCCATATTATGCTGGCTTCTTGGTGGAAGGGGAGTGAAAAATGAGAAGTCACAATGATACAGAAAGTAAACTGCAGGGGGAGAGGAGATGAACACACACCGCACAAGCGCACACACTTCCCCACGCCCAGGTCACGGCTAAGTGCGCCAGGAAGAGAACAGTCATCCTGGTCTTATTTCTGAAGATCGACTCGCGGGGTTTGATTTTATTAGATGCCTTATTTTCACGATTTTCTTCCCCTGAAGAAACAGAAATGTACTAATAATCAATGACACTGAAATATCTGTTTTACTGACGGCCCTTCACATGCCAGCTACTGTAGAACAGTCTGCTTTAATCCATCCCAAAAACCTGGAATCCCTACTTCACAGGTGAGCAAACTGAGGCTGTGAAGATATGTCCCGTGTCTGAGTCTAGCCAGCAGGTAAATGGTGCAGCTGGGACTAGAACAAGGCTGAGTGACTCAAAGACCACCCAGCACCTAACCAGTATGTGCGCTCCCCTTCCCCCCCTGCCACTAACCCAGCAACTCTGGCACAGGAGCAGCGGGGTGAGCCCCATGGACTGGGATGGCAGCCGGTCATTTTCAGCCTGTCCCTCCTCCTGTCCCCCCACCCCCCCAGTATCTCCAGCAGCACAGTTCCGAATGCAATCGTTGGGCGGGAGGATGGGCACTTTTGGAATTTTTCAGAGATGCCTTCAAACCAGCAGTCAAGGAAGGCTGGCCCCTTGGCAGAAAGCAGCCTCGCTGATGAAAGGAGGCACCTCTCCTACGGAAGCAGCTCCCTGAAACGGATGCAGCTCCCGAAGTCTTGAAGCAGGAGAGCAGGCTTTCCCACCCGCACTTTCCCTTCCTGGTCACGCGCTCACTCAGCTCATGTATTTGCCTGGTGGCTTTCTCTGTTCCAGTCCTCGAACTAGGTGGTTTCATGGGGCAAAAAATCAAGTAGAAAAAGATATTCTGAAAGGGAGGTACATTTTCTTTAAGATTGAAAAATTACAAGCATCAGATTCTCCAATCAACAACCTGATCCCAGGATAAGAGACAATATTTAAGAAAAACATACCAAAGAAAACATTATCAGGTTCCCTAAAAAAAGTCTTGATAATTAATGAACTAAAATCTCTTAGTCAAATAGTATTTGCCTGGTAATGAAGAATGAATTTGTAGACCTTTCATTTTTAAATCATTCACTGCCAGGAAGGTTGGGCAAAATAGAGCTGCAATGCCCATTTTTTGTCCATCTTAAATTCTAGGAAAAGAGCATCCAAAACGGGCACTAGGCAAACCTGCCGGGCCACAGGCCTGAGGAAAGGTGCACAGAGCATTATGGAAAACACAGCGACTGTGCTCCAAGCGGTGGATTCCAGATGCTAACGGGGGCGGTCCTGAGTCAGAGCCACCTACGCATCTGGTCCCCAGGTGGGAGGCTGAGCCACCTACACATGTGGTCCCCAGATGGGATCCTGAGCCACCTACACATGTGGTCCCCAGATGGGATCCTGAGCCACCTACACATGTGGTCCCCAGATCCTGAGCCACCTTCACATCTGGTCCCCAGGTGGGATCCTCTGAGTCACCCACATCTGGTCCCCAGGTGGGATCCTGAGCCACCTATGCATCTGGTCCCCAGGTGGGATCCTGAGCCACCTACGCATCTGGTCCCCAGGTGGTGTCCTGAGCCACCTACACATCTGGTCCCCAGGTGGGATCCTGAGCCACCTTCACATCTGGTCCCCAGGTGCGATCCTGAGCCACCTTCACATCTGGTCCCCTGGTGGGATCCTGAGCCACCTTCACATCTGGTCCCCAGGTGGGATCCTGAGCCACCTTCACATCTGGTCCCCAGGTGGGATCCTGAGCCACCTTCACATCTGGTCCCCAGGTGGGATCCTGAGCCACCTTCACATCTGGTCCCCAGGTGGGATCCTGAGCCACCTACACATCTGGTCCGCAGGTGGGACCTTCTCCTGGCACTGGCGGAATTTCAATCTCCCACACATCTGCGCGAGGGAGTGTCCTGCCGCTCACCCCTGGGAGCCTGCCTAAAGGAACCGCTTTCTCAGCAAACATTCTTCCTTTGCCTTGTGCCTTAAAACAAATCCTTTCACACAACGTCCATGCAACAGGGGCAGGAAGGCAGACCCATGCAGATCCCAGAAACAGAAATGGGACAGAGGAGGCAGCCGACAGAAACGAAATATGTTTTTGTGTCTAAATATACAATGTTCTTTAAAAATTTTAATTGTAAATGCAATGCATGATTATAAAAAGTCACCATTCACAAATGTATACTGTAAAAGTAATGCTGGGATAAGAAGTAGTGCTGGCAATGTTCTTTATTCTTGATTACATGGGTATTTTCCAACTGTGAAAATTAACTCATGATATGTGAATATTTAATATTGTATATGTACATGTACTGTATATCTAATGTATTTGTTTATTATGCTCAATTAAAAACAAAAAACAAGTGACTGGGAAAGAAGGCAAAATGATACGGACAGAAGTTAAATAGTCTGTTCGGCCTGCGACAGGCAATGGGTACCAAGCAAATGAGCGACTCAGGACACTTTCATGTTTACATTTTAGTGATCACTTTCTTCTGTGTTCCCTTACTTTGGTCAACCTGCACTTGCTAAATGTTTAAGTTTTCTTCCCCAAGAAGACTCTAAGTTCTCTTAAGGGTTACAGAATATGCATTCTGTGCTGTTTAACATTTCTCAGGAGACCTAGAACAGTGTGAGGAACATAGTAGATGCTCAATAAAAATACAAATAAAGTGGGAGTCACTTCATCCACGCGCCAATCCTACTCCCTCGAGAGCCTCTGCAGAGAGCTCCCTCCTTCCAGCATCTCTGCATCTGAGCTCATACGACGCGACCTCAGCGGCAGGACCGCAGTACCTGTCTTATTTGGAGAGGAGAACCCGAAGCCTTGAGATGCCACGCTTCCTCCTCCAGCGCTGAAGGTGCCAGCAGGTTTCTGCTCTCCAAACGACGAGCTGGCAAAGCCACCGAACGTCTTGGCCCCACTGTTTCCGAATAGGTTAGAGGTATCTGACGAAATGAAAGACATGTGTGAGGGAGGTCAGAGGGAGGAGAACGTCCTCACTTACTTCCCAACAGAGAAGGAAGGAACCTCTGTTGGGTGTTTTGGGAGAAGGGAGAAGTGACCAGGAAGAGCAATGGACGCCTTCTCCGATTTGCATGGGTCTTGAAGGCCGGATTTAATTACGTGGGTGTCCAGGCTCAGAACTTCCCGACTCAGTTCTCAGGCACAGAAACTCATCTGCGCTCCCGCAGGTCCTGGCCTGCCCGCCCATGGGGACCAACAGCGTAGCCTCACGCCAGAATGCTATCTGAGCACATCCACACCAAGCACATGGCTCCAGCGCAGCTTTCATGGTCAAGTCTGGCACGCTGGCTGCTGCCCAGTCTGCTCAGAGAACAGTGGACAAACAAAACCTCCGGGGCTCCAACGTCTGATCTGACGGGAGCCAGGGATGTTCTGAGACCGGAAAAGAGGCCAGCAAGACTTCCAGTCTGATTTCCTCTTTCTCAGAAGTTCAACTAAGTTCCAGATGCCTATCTAGTGGGTCACTCCTTCAAATACACATTGAGTCTGCTCCAACAATGAAAGGAAACTAACTACTAAAACCAAGAGGGGCGAGAAGTATTTGTTCATTTCCCACCACATATAGACGGGTGTTTTATTGAAATGAGTTTGTAGCCCTAGCTGGTTTGGCTCAGCGAATAGAGCATTGGCCTGCAGACCAAAGGGTCCCAGATTCTATTCCGATCAAGGGCATGTACCTCGGTTATAGGCTCCTCCCCTTCCTGGGCTCTGGTTGGAACTCGTGCAGGAGGGAACCAATTGATATGTTTCTCTCGATCAATGGGAAAAATATTCTTGGGTGAGGATTAGTAATAATAATAATAATAATAATAATGATAATAATCTATATATATAAAAGCCAAGTGACCCAAACGGCGGAACGGCCGGACAATATGATGCACACTGCGGTGGCCAACCAACCAGCTGGATGGGGTCCCTATAGGCAACCCCCAACCTCCCGCGGCCCCTCCCCCTGGCTGGTCTGGTCCCTGATAGGCCCCCCACCCAGATCAGGGGCGGGGCCCCCCGCCTCCTGA
>NW_006283994.1:1187988-1192679 GCF_000327345.1 Myotis davidii
ACCCCCCATCAGGGATGGGGCCAGCCGACATCCTGTGCCCCCCAGCCCCCACCGCTGGCACACCTCCCACATCCTCTCCCCACTGCCGCCTGGCCGGCCCTGATCGGCTCCCATTGGGATGGGACGGCCAGACCCCACCTGTGCAAAAATTCATGCACCAGGCCTCTAAGTAAAAAATAAAATGAGTTTGTACCCATAGAAGGCAGGGAGAGGCTATCCTAAAATAATGTTGATGCCCAAAGGCAGAGGCATAAATAGGCTGCAATGACAAGCTCTGGGGGGTAAAGGAAAGCCAAGTCTATGCCCCCATGTGAGAAGTACAAACAGTTTCATGCCAGGCTTCCCCCAATCAGGAGCTCAGTGAAGGTGATGGAAGGGAGGGGGTGGAGAGCAGTCCTTCACACTCCAAGTCAGCTGCCTAAAGAGGCAGTCCACCACTAACCTGCCAACCTAAGGCCCTCATCTCGCTCTGCTGCTGATCCCACCGTGTGAGATTCGACTGTTAATGCTTCAATTAAAAGTGAGCAGCCTCAACTCAGGGACACGGCCAGCTCAAATTTCCAGGCAACGATAACAGAGCCTCAGGCCACATGGTCACTGGCTGGCTCTCTGAAACTGCTGCTGACAGTTTGAGAGCTGGGCCCTGACAGTGGGAGTTGGGGGTTCAAGGGTTATTTATCCCCTGCGGAAGTCCCCTCGAACAGTCTGGTCCTTCCCGTGATGAGCTAATGGGAGGTCAACAGGCGTCTCAGTCATTACTCTAACTTGGTGTTTCAAGAACAGAGGACTGCAATTTCCCACCTTCGTGCTAATGATGCAAAATTTCAAACAGCAAACAAATACACATGCAAGGTTAGGGGCTAGATCTCCTCTTGGAGAAACTCCAAATACAGAGGTGAAATGACTTTACTGGGACAATGCTGGGAGACTTAAACTCCTGAGGCCAGGGAGCATTCAGACGTGTTTGGGCTTTTTTTTTTTTTTTTTTTAATTTTCACCCATTGATTTTTAGAGAGAGTGGACGAGAGAAGGAGAGACAGAGAGAAACATCGATGTGAGAGAAACACATCAGTTGGTTGCCTCCTGCAGGAGCCCTGACCAGGGCCCCAGGCCAGGAAGAAACCTGCAACCAAGGTACATGCCCTTGACCGGAATCGAATCCGGGACTCTTTGGTCCGCAGGCTGATGCTCTATCCACTGAGCCAAACCAGCGAGGGCGTGTTTGGGCTTCTTTATCCCTTATCTCCTTAAGACTCCTTCGTCTTGAAGTTCTTTGTAGCATATTATAATGGAACAAGCACGAGTTCTGCATTCAGATCTGGCTTGAGTACCTCATAGCTATGATGCTGGGCAAGGACTGAATTTTCCTGTGTCCCCGTCCCGTACACAGAAAACGGAGAAAGCAGCTGTGAACACGCAGAGCTGAGGTGAGGAGTTACTGAGGTGGGTGTGTAGGGCACCTTGTCTGGCACATGGGATCCTCAGGCAGCACAACTTCCTGTCTCTGACTCTTCCTCCGGCCACACCCAGTCATGGTCAATACAGTAAGACAGAGTAGGTCAGCTGTGGAACATGAATCCCTCCCATTTTGCGAAGATGAGAACACGACCCTCACATTGTAGCAGCTGTCACTTGCAGTCTCCAAAGAAGCCCGGTGTGGGGAATTTTCGGGATTTGAGCTGCTCTGACACAAAGTGGCAGAGCCAACATCTGCTGCTGTTTCTGTGGCCTACGTGTCTCTCCGCTGTCTCCTATGGCTCCCACATCAGAGTCTCTAGTTCTTGAAATTGTGGTAGAGACTCTCCTGGCTGTTGGGACAGCGTTTCCCTGTAAGGTTCCTGTGAGGAAGCTAGCCAGTAAGAACACTGGTCTCCGCAGAGCCACTGGACGACCAGCTGGAGGGGAGAGGCAGGCGAGGGGAAGAAAGTGCAGGTGAAACCAGCGTCTGCTCTGAGCCCCGCCCTCGCTGCAGGCACACTTCCTCACCGGTCTCTGATTTGGCAAAAATACTAGGATCACCTAACATCACCATGTCAGTATCATTGCAGGGACCAGGCCCGTCCACTCTGCAGGGCTCCGGGCACTCACGAGGACAACACGCACTGAGAAAGGGGCTGGAGAAGCGCCTGCCCAGGACACTGTTCAGGGTATTCAGAGATAGGTGTGCAGGGAGCCTTGTGCGCCCAACAGATTCTCATTAGCTTCTTCATCCTCACAGGAGCCTCCCAGGCCCCTGGACAGAAAGAAAGGTGCTGAGGACGGCGCCATCCATGTCCTCAGACATACTCGGGAGGCAGTCGGTCCTCACAGGCAACAAGCCATGTGGGTGGTCGGAAATGACCCAGGGTTCAGCATGCCCTGGTCCTGTCTCTGGGGAAGACAGGAAGGAGCCTGTACAGAGCGGGGCCTCCGCATGCAGTGCTCACAGCTCGTCTTTCTCAGTCATCGCGCATTCCGGTCTCTCCTGAGGGCTGACCCTAATGTCACACAGGGAACTGCTGGAAGCTCGATGTGTGCTCAGATACTGTGTCTGCACGGGGAATGTGTGATGCCAGGAGCAACGAGCACACCTGGGAGGGCTGACGTCACACTGCCAGGCCAGCCAGAGCCCAGGAGGCAATGTGCTGGAGGAGGCCCTGGAAACACATCTAGACTGAACTCCGGCTCTGCCACTGCTACTCCCTAAGTCCACATCCAAATGGAGACGGCCACCTAAAAGTGCTGTTGTAAGAAGTGACCAGACCAGAGGCACAGTAGGTGGTCAATAAAGGTCACTTCCCTTCTGCTCCATGTCTCGTCAAGGAACAGGACACGAGGGCCCCAGGATTCCGACAGGGAGAGGCACTGCGGGCCCCTGTGACCCTGAGGCCACGCTGCCCACAGGAAGGGACTTACATTCACCCTTAAAGGACGGGCAGGTTCAGATGCGTGGAGGGAGTAGCAGGGAGAATGTGTTGGGGGAATTGAATCGAAGTCAGAAAACTATGTTGGGGCTCTGCCCGGAGAGCTCAGTTAATTAGAGCGTCATCCTGATATCCCAAGGTTATGGGTTTGATCCCCCGTCAGGGCACATATAAGAAGCAACCAATGGCCGAAACCGGTTTGGCTCAGTGGGTAGGGCGTCGGCCTGGGGACTGAAGGGTCCCGGGTTTGATTCCGGTCAAGGGCATGGGTTGCGGCCACATCCCCAATGGGAGATGTGCAGGAGGCAGCTGGTTGATGTTTCTCTCTCATCGATGTTTCTAACTCTCTCTATCTCTCTCCCTTCCTCTCTGTAAAAAAATCAATAAAATATATTAAAAAAAAAAAAAGAAGCAACCAATGAATGCATGAGTTAAGTGGAACACCAAATCTTTTTGTCTCAAAAAAAAAAAAAATCACTTAAAAAAAATTTTTTTTTTAAGAAAAAAGAAAAGCATGTTGGAGCCAGCTCAAGGAGCCCCGCAGTTCAGCCGAAGGAGCTGGGTTTTATGCTATTGTCAGCGGGATGCTGCCAAAGGGTTTGAGTAGGGATCGTGGCAAAATAAGAGTGGAATCTTAAGCCACGCTCTCTGGTAAGGATCTCCAGACCCCAGTGGGGGAGACTGGAAGCAGGGGCGTTTGGAGACTACTGTAATAGTAGGACGATGGGGAACACACCCCACAGTGACAGAGAGACCGAAGGAAAGAGAAAGGGCTGTTTGAGAGGCAGGGAGAACCTGGACCGCCGTCCACAGCCCAGGGAAGACGTGGTGCTCAGAAGTGTCCAGTGTTGCAGTCGCCCAAGGAGAGAGGCTGCCCAGGTGATCTGCAGCAGCTTCCTTAGTTCTGGGGCCTCTTATCCTGTACTTGGTCCTCAGGGCTACAGAGGCTCCTGTCCCTATCACCATCCAATCCCACACTTAGTTTTTAAAAGCAAAAAAAAGTTAAGTCATTCCTGTACCCTTTCAGATGCACTTAAACTTCCCTGAGGCATACAAGTAAACTGCTGGGTAACAACTGCCCCTGTTCAGGAGATGAAGACCAGCAGGTGTCTGGTGCTAAGAATAGACGCGCTTATTCTGAACCAGAATTACAGAATTAGAAACAAGGCGTGCCAGTGGACAACAGGCTGGGGAGCCACCGTCCAGTGTGCACTGTAAACAAACACTCCCTGCTGTCGCTGAGCGTGGAGCCGGGAGAGATTGCACAGCGGGCTCTCCTGAGCCGGCCCAGCCCCCAGGGAGAAGGCAATCCTTTGACAGGTAAGAGCTGTGGCATTAAGAGATGAATCAGCCAGAAGGAAAGGAATTTTTACAAGGATATGACCCGCCTACGTTTTAATGCAATAGGCTAGTAACACAATCCCACAGGAGATAACCTGCCTAGAGGGTAAACCCACATTTCTAACCAGCATGTTACCAAGGGCCTGTTCTGTGCCAGAGGCTGTTCGGCATGTTGTGTAAGATGTAGCTGAATTCCAGACCTGCCACTTTCTGGCTTTGTGACCAAAAAAACCCCGACAGGTGTGGCTCAGTGCTTGAGTGTCGACATATGAACCAGGAGGTCACGGTTCAATTCCTGGTCAGGGCACATGCCCGGGCTGAGGGCTTGATCCCCAGTGGGGAGTATACAGGAGGCAGCCAATCAATGATTCTCTCTCATCATTGATGTTTCTGTCTCCCTCTCCCTTCCTCTCTGAAATCAATGAAAATATATTTAAAAAACAAAAC
>NW_006283994.1:1194044-1195171 GCF_000327345.1 Myotis davidii
TTCATTTCCAACCATGAAGAGGCAGATCAATAAAGTGCTTTAACAACGAGGTGGAGAAGGAAGTGCCAGCAGAAAGATGCGGCTTCACTTGAAATAAGACAAAGAAGCAACGAAGGCTTCCACTGTTGAGCGACACTTCTGACAGCAGCTGGATTGAGAGTCAATTCAGAGTGTGACACAAACGAAGACCCAGACGTGCCCCGCCCCCAGGACACCCAGCGTGCTCGGCCGCTTGCACTTAGCCCTGTCTGCCCGCATCCATCCCAAGTCATTTCAATCTAATTCAATTCCACCCTCTCCCTGCAGCTCTGATGTCTTTCCATGATTATATAGGACATGTCATTAAAAAAATAAAAATAAAACCCAATATCCAACAGATCACACTGCCTTGGGGGAGATATTTTACACTTGATCTTAGGTCAAAGGCCAAGAAGCCATGGGGGTAAGGTATTTTAAAAGGCCCTTCTAGACCTTTCTGTCCTATACTTGTCAGCGAAACATTGGTAACACCACGAGGATGGCACTGGCATTTGGGGTGGCGGGGTTGGGAGAACTTTCTCCACTTACTTGGGGCGGCTGTGGATCCGAAGCCCCCGCTGGCCGAGCTGAATGGGTTTTTGTTGGCTGCGTCCTGGCTGGGGTTCCCTCCAAGGCCACTGAAGAAACCTCCCCCTCTTCCAGCGCTGCCAGACCCGAACACGCTGCCACTGGAGGACGGCGGCTGCTGAAAAATAACGGGCAGGAAGCAGGCAGGGTGAGAGGTCACCGCGGCAGGCCACATCCGCGGACAGGAGGCGCTCACAGCCGGCATGAACGGAAAAGCAGCAGAGGTCTGATTAGTTCTGGTGCGGACGCTCTCACACCACAGAGAAGCTGGGCTCTGGCACAGGGCCTTCCTGCACATCACAGTGCTCAGCTAGCCCACTCTCGCGGGCCCCTGAAAACATGACTGATGGTGGGTGGGAACTTTAATTTTTCTCTATATATTTACTGGTTGATTTCAGAGAGAGGAAGGAGGAGGGAGAGAGAGACAAAAACATCAATGATCCGAGAGAATCACTGATTGGCTGCCTCCTCCAGGCCCCGCACTGGGGATGGAGCTCACAACCTGTGCCTGTGCCATGACC
>NW_006283994.1:1213151-1214091 GCF_000327345.1 Myotis davidii
TTTGGGGTCCGGGTAAAACATTAATCTAGACCACTCATGGTTATTTCTAAGTTTCTAAGCTTTATCCTTCTAATTTAAAACTTATAAAGTCATGCTTGGCTGGTGTAGCTCAGTGGGTGAGTGTCAACCTATGAACCAGGAGGTCACGGTTCAATTCCTGGTCAGGGCACATGCCCGGGCTGAGGGCTTGATCCCCAGTGGGGAGTATACAGGAGGCAGCCAATCAATGATTCTCTCTCATCATTGATGTTTCTGTCTCCCTCTCCCTTCCTCTCTGAAATCAATGAAAATATATTTAAAAAACAAAACCCAAAACAAAGAAATCACTGAGCCACTCTGAGCTTGTGCTGATTGGGAAAGGGAGAGAGCTGTGCAAGGACCGTGCTTTCAGTCTGTGCAGGGAGCCCTGAGCTCTGCTGACAGCTGGGAAGGGAGAAACACCCGCGTGTGGCTCTGGTTCCGCTTCTGAGCAAGCTAGTTTTATCTGTCTTGCAAGTCAGGATTCTGTGTACGAGTTCATCTGCAGAATCAGTTTTTGAAAGCTACTAGACTCGATTTCTAAAAGCTCTTCATTCTAGGATTCTAAACTCTTCCTGGCAGACTGCAGGCTGCAGAACCAAACCTCCAATGACATAATGTTACCGATGAAAAGGTACGGTACGTGTTTCTTGACCTCTTGACCATGAGCTCTCTTTTTATACTACCAGTCGGACAGCGACCTCAAAATAACAGACCTGGGACTCCAGGGGACTCGGGAGTTTTGTTTTAGCTACAGGAGCTAGTGGCATTGAGGAAGTATCTGTTCTGTCCATGGGGCATGCGCTCTCGGTTCACAGAGGAGCCTTCTGTATGGCATATTGCATGAGCGAAGCTAAGACAAAGAGGACAGGTTCCCAACCTCCCCTCTCAGCCCCATCAGCAGCAGGATATATATATATAT
>NW_006283994.1:1214269-1216427 GCF_000327345.1 Myotis davidii
TGAAACAACTTCAGTATATGTAATTTCTTAGACCTTAAACTATTAAACAGAATTATACATAACAATTACAAAAACTCACATAAACATTCAAGGAAGAAAACCTTAATATTACAAAAATAAAACCCAATATCCAACAGATCACACTGCCTTGGGGGAGATATTTTACACTTGATCTTAGGTCAAAGGCCAAGAAGCCATGGGGGTAAGGTATTTTAAAAGGCCCTTCTAGACCTTTCTGTCCTATACTTGTCAGCGAAACATTGGTAACACCACGAGGATGGCACTGGCATTTGGGGTGGCGGGGTTGGGAGAACTTTCTCCACTTACTTGGGGCGGCTGTGGATCCGAAGCCCCCGCTGGCCGAGCTGAATGGGTTTTTGTTGGCTGCGTCCTGGCTGGGTTTCCCTCCAAGGCCACTGAAGAAACCTCCCCCTCTTCCAGCGCTGCCAGACCCGAACACGCTGCCACTGGAGGACGGCGGCTGCTGAAAAATAACGGGCAGGAAGCAGGCAGGGTGAGAGGTCACCGCGGCAGGCCACATCCGCGGACAGGAGGCGCTCACAGCCGGCATGAACGGAAAAGCAGCAGAGGTCTGATTAGTTCTGGTGCGGACGCTCTCACACCACAGAGAAGCTGGGCTCTGGCACAGGGCCTTCCTGCACATCACAGTGCTCAGCTAGCCCACTCTCGCGGGCCCCTGAAAACATGACTGATGGTGGGTGGGAACTTTAATTTTTCTCTATATATTTACTGGTTGATTTCAGAGAGAGGAAGGAGGAGGGAGAGAGAGACAAAAACATCAATGATCCGAGAGAATCACTGATTGGCTGCCTCCTGCAGGCCCCGCACTGGGGATGGAGCTCACAACCTGGGCCTGTGCCCTGACCGGGAATCAAATCATAACCTCTTGGTTCATAGGTCGACACTCACCCACTGAGCCAGGCTGGGTGGGAACTTTAAAGGTCTCTGCCCTGCTGCCTGCGGTCTCTGCTGACACGATGCCAGAGGCAGGAACCCCCTCCCCCCCGCAAGAGTTCCCCCACGTGAAAAGGTGTGGAAACGTGTCTAAGCTAGCCTGGGCACCTTATTTCGATTCCTCTCATGTTTGGCTGAACTCATCAGCAACTGCTGCTCAGTGACTACGCTGTCTTTTCTCTCAGTTTGAGCACTTGTATTTCATAATGACTTTCCCAGTGCTGCAGGGACAGGCTTAAATTAGCTCCATTGTTGAAATGACGACCACAGCTGAATTCTGTCCAAGTGCGCAGATCCTGCACGCGAGGACACTAACTTAGGGTGCGCTGACTCAAAGCTGTGTCAGGCACCGCACTTCATTTCTGTCTGGAAATTGGTTCTAGAAGGACCAGTGCCAGATCTGAGGGACCATTAATATTAGAGCTAGGTGTGAGATGACCCCCTTGGCTGATAATGTAGAATACGATGGGCTTTTAGAACTAGGTTGCTTGTCTCAGAACCTTGCAGGGGCCCCTCCCAAGCAGGGTGGATGGGGCACAAGTCCCCCTTACGAAATAAGGGCAATAAACTTCTCTTCCTAGCTCATTCATTCCCTTGGCATTTCGAGTGAATGGACAGTTATTACATCCTCATAATTGGGTTAGAGAGAATCCAATGGATTTTAATTGCTAAAAATAATTGCTTTTAAAACTTTAAATTGTGGAAACTCTCAAACACATACAAAAATCAGACAGAAGAGTATACTGAACCCCCCATATACCCATCACACAGCTTCAACAATGAACTCAGAGCCACTTGAGTTTTCCCTATACCTCCTTTTACTTCCCCTCATCCTTCATTAGTATGAAGAAAACCCGATATCATTTCATCTACTGATTTTCCTACATAAATCCGTAAAACATAAACCATGACCATAACACCATTATCATGTCTAAAAAACGAACAATTCCTTTCTATCATGAAGTAGGGAGTTAGTGATCAAGATCCAGCCTCAAATGCGAAAAGAAAAGAATCCAACCTGAATCTCATCAGACCCCAGACCCAGCACCACGCCACAGGCCGCAGCAGAGGGCAGAGGAGCAGGGGCTGGAGGCTCTGCTTGGGGAAGAGCAGCAACCAGACCACAGGGGACTCGAGGACACAGACCTGCTTCGTCAACCACTGAATTATGAGGAAAAATCAA
>NW_006283994.1:1216449-1228401 GCF_000327345.1 Myotis davidii
TATAAACCAATCTCAATGTGTGGACATGATGTGATTCTAATTCGAAGAAACAAATGTAAGAGACATTCATGAGAATTCTTCAGGAAGACATTTCCAAACCGTTTTTCCTGATTTGCTGCCCTGGTTTATTCTTTTCGTAGTCTTTGAAACAACCTGAAATTAAAGTGTTAATAAATAAAGGCCGAATCCCTCTATGAAACAGGCACCTGGGTCTGTCTTACACGGAATTCCTGGTGACTGGTAACCCGGCCAGCTGTGGTTCTGTATCTACTCGCTAAGCACTGTCACTGCAACAATACTAACTCTTCTGATACACGATCACGGGATGTTCTTCCATTTACTTATATCATCGTGAATGCCTTTAAACAACGTTTTATAATATTCAGAATAGGTTTTGCACTTCTTTTGTTGGATTTATTTTTAAATATTTTAATTTTTGATGCTATTGGAAATGGAATTTTCTTAATTTTTAGATGGTTCTATGCAAGTATATGGAAAATAACTGATATATCATACATATATATGTTTTTTTAAAAATATATTTTATCGATTCTCTACAGAGAGGAAGGGAGAGAGATAGTCAGAAACATCGATGAGAGAGAAACATCGACCAGCTGCCCCCTGCACACCCCCCACTGGAGATGTGCCCGCAACCCAGGTACATGCCCTTGACCGGAATCGAACCTGGGACCCTTCAGTCCGCAGGCCGACGCTCTATCCACTGAGCCAAACCGGTTTCGGCTGATTTTTATATATTGATCCTGTGTCCTACACACTCACTGAGCCCATTTATGGTCCGCATAGTTTTGCACTGGATCCCTTAGGATTTCCCCAGCGCATGATCTGCAATGGCTCCCTGCTGCCTTTCCAATCCAGATGCCTGTGAGGTCCTCCTCTTGCCCAGCTGACCTGCTGGAATCAGCATAGTCTCCTGAGGTCACCCACGCTGCCGCATGCACAGTCCTTCCCGCTCTGCAGCTGAGCGCTCTGTGGAGAGGACGCAGTGCTGCTGCCTCCGGGAGAGGAACAGCTGGGCTGTCTCCATAAACAAAGCTGCCACGGACATTCTTATACAAGCCTTCTTGTGAACATGTATTTTCTTTCCTTTTGGGTAAAGACCTAGGACTGGATGGCTAAACCATAACACTAGTGTACATTTAACTGATGAAGGACCTGCCAGGTGACTCTCCAGAGTGACCACGCGGTTTCACACTCGCACAGCAATGCATTCGGAGAGCTAGCTGCTCTAGCGCTCTTCCACATGCGACTGTTTATTCTTAAATTTCAATCATTCTAGCGGGTGTGAGGGCGTGTCTCACTGTGGTTTTAATTTGCATTTCTCTGATGACTAACAGTGCTGAGCTAGTGTTCATGTGCTTATGGGCCACTCACATACCCTCTTTTGTAAAGTATCTGTCCAAGTATTTTGTTCATCTTTAAAACTGGGCTGTCTTTTTATTTTTGACTTACAGTTCTTTACACATGGGTGGGGCAAAAGTAATATTACAGTTGTGAGCACGTAGAAGTTTACTCTTGTATTATTTATTAATTAGTGTATTATTTCCCGTATGGAAAACTGTAAACCTACTATATTTTCTTCCTGTCTATGCCCTGCCTTTTCCTTTTTATGGCAAGTTTTTTGATGAGCATTAGTTTGTAATTCTATTGAAGTCCAGTCTTTCCATTTTCTTCTTTTATGGTTAGTGTGTTCTGTGATCTAAGAAATTTTTGTCTACCTCATGGCATCTCACATGGCGCTGCTGACATCTGGGCTGGGTAATTCCTTGTTCTGGAGGCTGTGGGGTGTTGAGCAGCATCGCTAGATGCCAGGAGACTCCCCCACTCATGAGCACCAAACATGCCCAGACACTGTGCTTGTGAACTTCCCCTGGGGGCGAGCTGGTGCTGCTGGAGAGCCACCGGCCTACTCCGAGGTTGCAAAGGCACTGCTGCTACGGTTGTCATACATTTCGTATCTCGTCAGAGCCACATAATCCATTGTTTCCCTATATGTCCTCTTTTTCTTTAGCTGCTTTCAAATTTAAAAATTGTTTTTCAGACACTTAACTATGATGTGTCTAGGTGTGGTTTTCTGGTATTTATTCTGTTTGGGATTCACAGTTTCTTAGATTTGTGGATTCCTATTTTTCAACAAATTTGGAAAAGATTGGCCATAGTTTCTTCAAATATTTTTTTTTCTGTCCCATTCTGTCTTCTCTTCTCTGGGACTCTGATTACAGACACATTGGACTGCCTGATACTGTTGCCTCTGTGTTCTTTTTTTTTTTTCCAGTCTCTCTGAGCTTCATGCTAGATAATTTCTGTTGACATGTCTTCAAATGCCCTGTTCTTCTGTGGTAGTCACTCTGCTGTTAACCTGCCCAATCACATATTTCAGGTATTAGATGTAAACTTCAGATACAGACCACTGCTTTCTATCCCCTTTGCTGAGATGCCCAATCAAACATCCGTTTATTTTCTTGTAAATCCTGGAGTACAACAGCTATTTTAAAGTCTCTGCCTGATAGTCCCAATTGTCTGGGTCATCGATAGTTTATTTCTTGCTATTTCCAAAATGACTCTCTTTTTGTTTTTGCTACTTCATAAGTTACAGTTATTTGGGGGAGGGGGCGGTATACTGATCTTGTACATAAAAGACACAGTGTGTGGTGACTGAAGAACATCTCATGCTTTTTCTGGAGAGAGGGAGCCCTCCTTTTCCTCTGTACCCTCAAGTGAGGAGGCAATCATTCCGACTCACTAAGCCCCTGGCTTGGCTCAGGGCTTAGGCTCTGGGTCTTATTTTGCGTTGAGCCTGGGGCCAGGAGGCAGCTGGGCTGCAGCATTTGGGCTCAACAATTCCAGGCAAAGGAGAGTATAAGGCTGCAAGTTCTTTTGTTTTTTAGTCCTACCCTGACTTCCTTTTTCTCAGCAGAAGTGGGGGAGGGTGGACAGGGACATTTTACTCAAAAAATTACTGTTGTCCCTGCCCATCTTTCAGACCCTAATTTGTTTCTTTAAAACAAAACAATTTTATTGGGATATAATTCATATACCTCAAAACTCACTGATTTACAGTACATAATTCGATGGCTTTGACAGAAAATATATATAACATAAAACTTGCCATTTTAACCACGTTAAAGTATACAACTCAGTGGCATTAATTAGTCACAATGCTGTACAACCATCACCATGACTTATTTCCAACATTTTCTCATCACCACAACCATAATTCTGTAACCATTAAGTAGTGACTCCCCTACTCCTTCCTCCCTTGGCCATTGGTAATCTCTAGTCTAATTTCTGGTTCTATGAATTTACCTATTCTTTTTCTGTTTTGAAAATAATTTTTTGGCTCCTTTGTTTATTTTTTATTGTGGTAAACACAGATATTATAAAACTTACCACTTTAAGAGTACAACTCATTGGCACTAAGTACAATCAGTGTTGTGCAATCATCACCACTATCCATTTCTAGAAATTTTTCATCATCTCAAACAGAAATTCTATACTCCTAACAATAATTCTCCATTTATGTAGTCATTTTAAGTGATTACTTTTTAATTAACTGATCCTAAATATGTAATATAAGTCAAATCCTATACCATTTGTTCTTTTAGAAGGGGCTTATTTTAATTAGCATCATGCAGTCAAGGTCTACCGCATGTAATATGAATCAGACCTGCATTCCTTTTGGAGGTTGAGTAATATTCCATTGTCTATGTATCGTCTTATTGTTTATCCAGTCATCTGTTGATGGACACTTGGGTGGTTTTTGCCTTCTGGCCATTGCGGAGTCCCTGCCCTCAGTGCCTCTGGGTACCAACAGTGTGTGCTCTCGAGTCCGGCTTCTGCACCCACTTTGTTTCGTACAGGAGCGCTACTTGTCTTTACTGCTCTCCAGCCTCCACAGTATGAACACACCACAGTGACTCTACCCATTCTCCAGCAAGAAGCATGGGGGCTGTTTCCTATGTGTAGCATTTATGAATACACTCTGAACATTCTAACCACATGCTCTGAACAAAGGCACTCATTCCCATCGGCTCCACACCTAGAAGTGGATTTGCTGGCCCAACAGGGATTTTGTGTATCTAATCTTGATACTACCAGGCGGTTTTCAAAGGGTAATTTACCCCATGTTAGCAACACGTGGGTGCTCCTGGTCATTCTCCGCCTTCACCACCACTGGGTATTGTCAGCCCTGTCCATTTTAGCCATGTTGGTGGCGGTATAGTTGTCTTTTCTTTTTGACTTGTACTGTTTATATGTTCTGAATACAATTATTCTTTTGGTCCTATATGCTACAATTTTCCTGGTTCATGGCTTGTTTTATACTAAAATTAAGAAAGTTGTCATTTTAATGAGGTCAGATTTTCCTTCTGCCTAATTTCCTTTAGAATTTCCTTGAAGCCTTCTAGGCATAGATTCTCTCAGTGTCTGTCTGAAAAAATGCTCTGATTCCATGACATCCTATAAAGATATTTTCTGCTAGGTAGACTGTCTCTGGCTTTGTCACAGCCGAGAAGTGAGCTGTCAGTCCAACTCCTTTGAAAGTAACCTGTCTTTTTGTCTCTGAGTATTTTTAACATTTCTGTAATTCTGCAGCTTAACTATGATAGATCTTGGAATCCATTTTCTTTTATACATTCTGGTTGGCATTTGACTTCTGAATCTGTGGCTTACTGTTTTCAAATTTCTGTCTTTTTCTCTTCTAATATCACCATCACCATGTATCTTTTTTCTCTTCCTTCAGATTAAATGTATTTTGTATTTCCTCTTTTAGGATTTTTACTTTCTTTTGCGTCTTCCATTTTTCTTTGTTCTCCATGAAGCAGACCAGATAACTTAATCTGACTTACCTTCTAGTTCAAGGGTCAGTCAACTACAGTTCACAGGCCAAATCCAATCTGTTATGTTTTTGTAAATGAAGCTTTACGGAAACGTATCATGCCCTCAAAGTCTAAATGTTTACTACCTGGTGCTTCACAGAAGTTTGCTGACCCCTGGTCTAGTATATGACTGTTCTCTTCACCTGGGTCTCATCTGTTGGTATTAAATTTTACTTGTTATATTTTTCTGTAAGTTCTATTTGGTTCTTTTTCAAAGCTGCTATGACACTTCTTGCAATTTCCTATTCTTTATTGGTACTTTCAAGTTTGTCTTGCATTTCTTTTAAACATGTAAAACACAGCTGTTTTACAGTCTAGGAAGTCTTTGCAAATGTATGTCTGATGTTTATTCTTGACCATAATTCCTTGCTTCCCTTTATGACTAATTTAGGCATGGAAATCAGTGCCCTTAGAAGTTATCTGATATGAGGAGAATATAACTAATAATAGTGTGACAAGTTTATGTGGTAACAGATGGTTTCTAGACTCAGTGTGGTGAGCACATTGTAAGATAGACAAATGCTGAATCACTATATTGTAACTGTACCTGAAACTAATATAATACTGTATGCTAACTGTGCTTTAATAAATTTAATGATTTGAGGCCGAGAGTAAAGTTACTTTTCTTCAGTGTCTGCTGCTCTGCCAGGCACCTGCAGACACCACCCTTTTAGGACCACGCCAGGCCACCCGCATGCTGAGGCCTTTCACTTTGTGCAGAGCTTGGTTAGTGATTTCTGCTCCTGTACCCTTCCCAGTTATGAAAATAGGAAATTCAAATTATAGTAGTAAATGCTCTCAGGGCAAAGCTGGGTTCTGTGCTCACTTCCAGAGGTGCCCTTTTTCCTTAACGTGGCAAAACACCCTGTCAGCTTCTCAGTGTTTTAAAAACTGTGGTTTCACCCAGTATTTTAGCTGTTTTCTGTGGGAGCGAGATTTGAATGCTCTAACCACCATCACAGAAACTGGAGCTTAGAGGTTTCACTTCTCTCTGCCAAGGATCCCAGACTAGAGCAAGGACTCCGTCTTCAAAGGAAGAAGACGATACAGAAAATCTCTTACTGAAGATGTACAAAAACAAAGAATGTGCCTACCACTTGATGAACTATGGATAATACAACGCCCTTCAGAAAGTCACAGTCATTTCCAATCGGTCCGAGTGCCTTTCCTCAGAAGGCCTCCTGATGCGGATGCAGTGATCTAAAAGCAGCAGCCTCGCTGGGTCCTCAGTGTCCTCACCTGTCACGTGAGGACAGTAACAGCATGTGCCTTCAGAAGTACTAATGACCACAGGAGTCAACTGTATAAAGCCCAGCACAGATAATCACTAGCTGTACAAACTGAACTAGCTTAGGTTACCAGAAGGAGCATGTTTTCCTTCTTTTTGTTTAAGTAACCATTTGAAAAGGTAACAACTGTTCTTAGGTCAATGACCTTAAAAAATACACACAAAAAAACAAAAATCAAGGCCAAGGAGAGGGTTTAATCCATGGCCCTCGTTTGCCAACCCCTGGCCTAACAGAGCAGGTGGAAGATGGATGGAAATCGGGCAATGTGCTTTCAAAGAAGGATGAAAACTGGTGATTCTCTCGAATCAGAGGCTGAGACTTCTGTGTCCCTAAGTGAGCTAAGAAGGCGGGGCTTGAGAAGCACACAGGCTGCTTCCCAGGGTTAGGTGGGCAACACAGACTGACTACAGTACATGCAGGGACGAGGACGGGGTGGGTGTAGCTGACATGAAAGGGGCGAACATACATATTTACCTGGCCAAACACTGTCCCACTAGTATTGGCTGCTTGACCAAACAAAGAACCAGCATTACTGGACCCAAAACCTGTAAAAGAAAAAGAAAAAAAAACTTTAAATTGGAAGTCTTTTACAACATCAAAGTGTTCTGTTTTGTTTTTTAGAATGGCTTTTAGGTATGCTAAGATAACCAACAATAAATCAACCCATGAATAAAATCTGGCTTCCTATCTAGGAAATGAAGAAACTGATTTGTACATAAGGATCTTTTTGCATTGCGAACACTTTACAATAGTATAAATTCCAAAGTCTCAAGGGCTGAATCCTGCCTTCTACTGAAACCCAGGGGGTAGGCACCAAGAAGGTACCCTCAGAGCAGCTGTTCCCTAGACTTCACTGCCAACAAGTCTTCCCAATGACTGGACGTCATGAAGATTTCTGCTCCCTGGTTTCCTCCAACCTCAAAGACCAGACTCATCCCGGGCAGTTTATCTTTCTTCGGAGTGGCACAACGTGGGGGCTGGGCTGAGCAGGGCCTGGGAAGACCAGGCAGCGCTATATAAGGAGTAGAGTACAGGAGTTCCATTCTCATTTCTGTCCTTGGTCGAGGCGGGGAGCTCAGGCAGTCTCCCTTCCTGCCCGGGGTGGAGGGACTGCCCAGGGACCAATCCGTAGCTACTGTGTGAAAGAAGATTTCTTCAGAGGTTTGTGATCATGATGAGGTAGTTTGATCATAGTGTGTATGAGGGACTCTCAAGTGTTGACTGAACAAAGGATGCGCTAGAGATAGTGTTAAACACCAACTCCCTCTGAGACTCACAGGGCCTCTTCCCTGCCCATCTCTAGGCCACATTATCACATTTCCCATCACTCCCATCGGCCACCTGGCCTCTTCACAGGCCATCAGGCGGGTTTTAAAACTGTCTTTCACACTGTGTCCTTGTAGCCAAATGTAGTGGGAGATCAACAGACATTTGTTGAAGAAAGACAAGAAAAGATTTCCTTTCTAAAAAACTAGGAACCATTTTCAAATAAATCATCACCAGAGGAATGAGTTAGCAGTTCCTGCCCACCAAGAAATCAACAATCCTTGTTCCCCCCCAGAGCCTACTCCAGGAAGAACTGCCTTTCGTAAGATAACTATCAGAAGCTTAGGAAAAGATTTTCAAATTGGTCTGCCTATTACTGACTTTTAGAAGTAAAAGGAGCTGCTAAAATTAGAGAAGCAATAGGGAGGATTATGTTTTACTTTTAAATATTTTAAGATTTGGGTTTTTTAAAAAAATTACAACTTTGAAAACAGAAAAGACCAAACTTTTCAAATGTGGGTATCTGCCCTCTGGCGGGAAGACTGAGTGGAGGAAGCAGACGGCCGGCAGGGCGTGGCCTGGAGGAGCGAGTGCTGGTCTGCAAGCGCTCACTGCAGGGATCCGTCTGCCCACCGCCTGACAGTTTGGGCATAATGACCTCCAAAGTGCCTGCCTTCTGACTTAAAAATTTCCTATTTCTGAGTGACTCATTACTTGCTGACCTTAAGCTTTTTTTTTTTTTTACCCATGAAATTGGCACCCTGGTGGCTAGGATAGGAGAGAACTTGCTGAGAAGCAGAACTGGACCGACAGTGATCGTGCCAAAGGCGTTCCCTAGACAACAGCACCCTCACTCCCTTCTGGACTTCGGGTTTTTTTGGTTTTCCCTTTAATTACTAAGGTAGTACTGGTTTGTTGCAAATATTTCAAATACTACAGAGGAGAATAAGATAAAAATCTTCCATAAATTCTTACCTGACGCTTGACAAAAGCTAAACCCAGAGGATGATGCTGTCGTGGTCGTGGCCGAGGTGCTACCAAACACAGAGCTTCCTTGTCCAAAGCCTGGGCTCTGCCCAAACGCAGGCGGAGTGCTCTGGCCGAACACCCCCGCACCGGTGTTGGCAGAAGACTGGCCGAAGGAGAAAGAGAGGGAGCTACTGGCGCTCGAAGAGGCACCAAAGACGTTCCCGCTGGTGGACGTGGAAGGGGAGGACGCGGACTGCCCAAAGGCGGACCCGGAGCTGAAGCCAGGCTGACTGAAGGAGAAGCTGCTGGCAGGGCTGCTTGTCGACTGCCCGAAGGCCGGGGCCTGCCCAAAGGCCGTCTGCCCGAAGACCCCTGTGGCCGAGGTGCCAAAAGCTGGGCTGCCGAACCCCGAGCTGCTGGCTGGCGGCGTAGCAGTGGCTGTGCTGGCTGTGCTGGCCGTCTGCTGCCCAAATAGGCTCGGTGTGGTGCTGGCTGCCGCCTGCCCAAACACGGGGGTGGCCGAGGGGGTGGAGGCCGTGCTGCCGGTGAGCTGGCTGAAAGCAGAGCTAGAACTTGCAGCTGGTGGCTGAGTGAAGACACAGGAACCAGAAGTGACAGTGCCAAACGCCACGGAGTCCGCAGCGGGGCTTGGAGCAGCGCTGGCAGCAGTACTGGCGGTCGGGGGGGGACTTGGTGCTTCTGTGGTCACAGGGCCTGCACTCGGGGTTGGAGCTGCGGTGACAGCCGGCTGCCCAGGCACTGAAAGGGAGGGAGGAGAAGCTGGTTCAGTCTTGACGTCAGGGACTCCGGTGGCTGCTGCCGCAGCCTCTGCAGAAGGTGCTGGGAGACTGGAACTCGGTGCCGTGGGGTCTAGGCTGCAGCCTGTGGGAAGGGCAGGAACAGGCTCCTTCTTCACGGGGTCGAGAGTTGGCAGAGGTGCCTGGGGAAGCGGCGCTGACTGCTGTGGCCCCGGAAGCGAGGCTGCTGATGCTGAGGCCTCACTGGTGCCTAGCTTCTCGGACGAAGATGGGGACGTCACCTCCTCTGTGCTTGTGGCAGAAGACACAGGCGGGGCGGGAGCAGATGCTGAGCTGAGGAGGCCACCGAACGACAAGGCGGAGAATGACGTGGGAAGGGGAGTGGCAGTGGTGGCCGGTGGTGGGGCAGATGGGGGCGCTGTCCCACTCGTGGGCTGACTTCCAAATGAAAAGCCAGTCTTGCTGCCACTCAGAGATAACCCGCCAAAACCGATGACCCCCGAGGCGCCTGCGCTGGTGAGGGGCAGACTGCCGAAGACACCAGCGGAGGCACTGCTGGTGCTGGTGCTGGCTGCTGGTGCCACCGTGGTGGCAGTCACAGAGGAGGTCAAGGGAGGCTCCGCGGGCTTCCCCACCGCGGCAGGGCCACCAAAGTTAAACCCCGAGGAGACGAGGGAAGTCTTGGCTGGTTGTGCACTACTCAGGCTGGTGGCGGGAGCCTTGCTGGCTGGCTTTGTGGAGTCATCTGCTTGGCCGACCCGCAGTCCTGAGAAACTCCCCAGAGTCTCGCCCGCCAGAGAAGGTGGAAAGAGGAGCTCCCCTGCCTTAGATGGCACCGCTTCCAACTTGCTGGGAGGGGTGGAGAGAGTGATTCCAGGAGGGGCCGCAGGCCTGCTGCCCGGCGGGGCTGACTCTCCTGCGGGAGCACCGGCGGCCCCGGTGGTGGTGGGCGCTGCTGTCACTGTGGAGGGAGATGTGCTTTCGGGGACGGCCTCAGAGAAAGGTTTGCCTCCCCCACCAAACGGGAATGTGTCCGGCTGGCTGGACTCTTTAGCCGGGGGTGTTGCCCCTAGTAAGACAAAGAAATTAGGAGAGGAGTTGGATTTAGCAGAATCTGACCTGGCGAATCTCTGCTGACTATTTCTAAGCCAGCCTCTCTCCCCCTCGATGCAGTCAGGAACGGCTGGTCCCAACAGCAGCCTTGAGTGGGGAGGACAGAACGATCCCTCCGTCTGGGCCATCTCACTGGGGTGAAAAGCACAACTATTCTTTTCGTGACCATGAAATCACAACAAATACACCATATCTAGAATGCAAGAAGTTAACACATGCTCCCGCAAGAGACATAAAGAGGCGTCTCCCCTTACTTTCCCACGTGCGCGTCCCTCGGGAACATCCCTGGCAGAGCTAGCTAAGGACCAGCCGGCTCTAAGGGAGAACACCACCACACGCACGCAAATGCTCTAGGCAGGACTCGGCAGCAAGTAAAAGGCCAACACATCTGTCAGAACGCTGCCCGCGCCCAGGGGAACACAACGGTCATGCTGAACAGCAGAGACGGTACCTTGTGTGGCAGCGAAGGTGGAAGACGGTGTTGGTGTGATTATCCCAAAATTAAAGCCGGTCCTGGGGAGTGGGAGAAGAGAGGTTACCAAGGAACCGCCCCAAGGCACACCCCCTCAGCCTGACACCGTGTGATGCACTCGCACAATCTCTCTCCAGGAACTTACAATCTCGCCGATACAAACAGAGGAAAAGCACGTATCTGCGGAGCAGTAAAGCCACCCCGAGACCTAAGCTGGGGAGGCAATCGGTGGAGGAGGCAGAGGGAGCAGCAGCTGGAAGGGCCTGGAGGGATGGCTGGGCTTCCCCAGGCAGAGGTTCGGGTGGGGACCTAGCTCAAGGAAGACAATGGAGCGGAAATGCACAGGAACGTGTATGGGGAATGGTGGCAAGAGCAGTGGGCCACCTGGTGAAGGAGACAAAACAGGCTGGTTAGGGACAACCTCTCAAAACCCACCCGAGTATCACAGAGCGTGTCAGGACAGCTCCACGCTACTCGGGGACACGATGGGGCGCCTGACATAGAAGCCACTGTCTCTGCGGTTCTGACACAACCCTTGGACCTGGGCGAGGAAAACTTGGTTCAGAAACTTTTCTGACTCTTTCATGTCCTCTCTCTTTCTGTACTTCTCCTTTACACTGTGAGCAAAGACACCATAGCCAAAGAAAAGTCAGTCCAAGAGTGAGCGAGAATAGACTACTCATTGTGATAAAAGCTCAAATAGCAAATTTAAATCAGTCTAGTTTTAAAATATAAGGGACCTCCTGGCCAGTGTTGCTCAGTGGTTGAGCACTGACTCATGAACCAGGAGGTCACAGTTTTTCCGGGTCAGCACACATGCTTGGGTTGTGGGCTCAATCCCCAGTGTGGGGTGTGCAGGAGGCAGCCGATCACTGATTCTCTCTCATCGGTGATGTTTCTATCTCTCTCCCTCTCTGAAAGCAATACAAATATATTAAAAAAATATTAAAATATAAAGGACCAAGCACACCAAATGTAATAAGCAATGTAAGAATTTAGATTTTTTTTTACCCACCATGGCCTTTGTCTAATGGACAAAGACCATCTAAAATGTTGTGTTAAATATTGTATCATATTTAAGAAAAACCCTTTTTCTCTGTCTCAACCTTGGTGAAGAAATTTTATATAAACAGATAAGCCACTGACCCAATGACCCAACCTTTTCAGCTTATTTTAAAAATGGGAAGAAG
>NW_006283994.1:1228449-1229085 GCF_000327345.1 Myotis davidii
AGGTGAATAATTAGCATTTAAAAGATGCACTAGCTCCTGGCACCAACCTACTTTGTAAAATCTGCTCCCAACTACCACTGGGAAGTATAGACAAGATTCACCACGAAGAGAAAGTAATAATGGCAGGTTTCACCTCAGCCGCACGGTCCCCACCTCCGTGGGGAGAGGATGCTTGGCAGCTTTCAGGGCTTCGGTGTGAGCACCCTCCCCCAGGTGAAGTCCTTGCTGCCTCTCAGAAGTTTAGCACGTTGATCAGTAAAGCCAATTCCAAATCTAATCCCCAAATGGTGTCAGAATGAAAACAGCTCAGCGTGACAGACTAGGATAGTGGTCGGCAAACTCATTAGTCAATAGAGCCAAATATCCACAGTACAATGATTGAAATTTCTTTTGAGAGCCAAATTTTTTAAACTTAACTATATAGATAGGTACACTGTTATTAACTTAACTAGAGGCCAGGTGCACAAAAATTTGTGCACTCAGAGGTGGGGGAGCGGGGAGTCCTTCAGCCCAGCCTGCACAGTCAGACATCAACTGCCCTGTAGGGGGATGTCCTCCTGCCGGCTTAGGCCCGCTCCCTGGGCCTAAGTTGGACATTCTTAGCGCTGCCGAAGAGGCAGGAGAGGCTTCCGCCCC
>NW_006283994.1:1229700-1236072 GCF_000327345.1 Myotis davidii
TTGGCAGTTAATTTGCATATCGCCCTGATTAGCCAATGGGAAGTGTGTCAGAGGTACGGTTAATTACCATGTTTGTCTATTATTAGATAGGATTAGGGTACTCTTAAGGCTTAGGAAGAGCCACACTCAAGGGGCCAAAGAGCTGCATGTGGCTCACGAGTCGCAGTTTGCCGACCACGGGACTAGGCCAACCATGGAATTTGGCACAGACCCAAATAAAATGAGGCTCTTCATGTAATAACACATGTACAGACTTGAATTGAAAAGGGGAAATAGATTCCTATCAGGACATCAAGCTAATATCATCAGCTGTATTACTGCAGTGATAAGAGTCTGGGCTCATGGACATTGATAGGCATCTTACTGTTGTAAGATTTGGGGAAGCTATCTAGTAAGTGACTTCCCACAAGATGTAAGTTTATTACTGACCCTGATGAAGAAAATGAGAAAGGCTTGCTGAACTGCCCGACAGAAGATGGGGTAGAAGTCACAGCGGTTTCTATCTTGGTTGCCCCTGGCCCTGAAATCAGGAAAAAAAAGTAAGAACGTTACAAAAGCCAGTTAGAAACATGGTTCCAGTTTGTAATTCTTGCAGCACCGGCTGTGTGGTGCACCAGAGCGGGCCCCAGGCCTGCAGGCCCAACATGCACCCCATACAACCAAGGGGGCCCCTGGACCTAAGTCACACTCAAGGTCTCAGACCTCTTGGCTCTGTCAACGTTAATTCCAAACCAAGACCGCCACAATCTCCTTCCTAGGAAAGAGATCACAATAATTCTAGTGCAGTTAAAATGTAAAGCTTTAAAAGGAGCTTGCTAATTACTGAAAAGTAATGTATACTGAAGGGAAGAAATCCAAAGGAAATGGGTTAGAGTAACTAAATGTCTCTGAGGAGTGACTTCATGTTACTTGTTTTCTCCCTCCATTTCTGTATTTTCCATAGTAGTATTTTTGCATTTAACAAATCATAGCTTCCTTTTTTTAAATGATGGCGGTAATAAGATGGCTGTAATACAGGGAAGCGCAGGAAGTTAATGCAATCCGTCACCCTCCTCACATTCACTCTCACTGCAACTACTTGTTAACAGTTGGGGTATTATCTTCAGTCTTTCCCAATTACTCTACTTTCAAAGGGGGAAGGGAAGGAGAAAACCACATTTTAAAAAACCCAAACCAAACCAAACAATAAAAATGTAATACTTTCTAAGTGAGTATGGGGTAACTACCAGCGAAATGATTTTTTATCAATATAAAACAATGTGCTGTGGACACGGACACGGACACTCAATGCAGTGCTGCTTATCATCAGAAACTTCAGGAAGAACCTAACTCCCAGCAGAGCTGGTGATCATGCCGGAGGGAGAGCTGCGGCAGCTCTGCAAACATGACCAGGATGCTTACGGTGCGAGGGAGGGGCGTGAAGGGGGAGAAACGGCCACCAATGACTATAGACAAGGTGGGCCTAATTTTGTTTAAAACACCAACAATGAAGTAACCTCAGGAGATACATATCAAATCATTGAGGGTTATCATCTCTGGAATGTGGAACTTAGCAGGCAGCTCTCACTTGCCACACTATTTATCTCCAATAGACTAGACTCTAGTAGATCTGAAATAGGTTTATAATCAGAAAAACAATAAAGGTATCTCTTTATTAATTAATATTAGAGGCCCGGTGCACCAAATTTGTACACTTGGGGCGGGGGGTGGGGGGCGGGGAGCGTGTCCCTCAGCTCGGCCTGTGCCATCTCAAAGTCTGGGAGCCCTCGGGGGATATCCGACTGAAAGCCAGCAGTTGGACATCCTTAGTGCTGCCACAGAGTCAGGAGAGGCTCCCGCCATTGCCGCTGCGCTTGCCAGCTGTGAGCCCAGCTTTTGGCTGAGCGGCACTCCCTGTGTTGAACACCTGTCTCCTCGTGGTCAGTGCACGTCATAGCGACCAGTTGTTCTGCCATTTGGTTGATTTGCATATTAGCCTTTTACTATATAGGAAGAGAACTATTCTACTGAAGTTTCAAATATGCTTTTTTTTAAAGGAAATTTTTGGCAAATTCTTAAATAATAGTTTTTAGGGAACCCCCCTTCCCCCCAAGTCCTATTCTTTTGATTATCCAGCAAGTGGATGCAGAATCAAACACCTAGCAATGAAAGAGTATCTCACAGTCACCACTCAGTGATCCCTCTCCAAAGCCCCTTTGCGTCATGCTAACTGCGTAAGACTTGCACGAAGCAAGGGCTCTTAGAGTCCCTTCACTCTTCACTTGAGGAGTAAAAAAACTCTCCATGAAGTTCTTGAAAGAAGTTAGGATAAATGATCTTACAAAATATTTTTCTAAGATATTAGACAGAAATAGAAAGTTCTTAATTTGATTCAAAAGCCGTTGACAATTCTACTAAAATTCTCCTCTAACGTAAGGCTTTAGATCCTGGTCAAGAAGTGCTGCATACCTTCCTCTCGTGTGAGGCAGACTATAACAACTGTGGCCTGCCTTAATCCACATTCTAGAATACAACTTTGGTAACACAACAATGGTTTTTCTGCTGAGTGTAAGGAACATTTAGTGAAGATAAACCCAATACCCAACAGAAAGCATGATGACAGAGAGTGTCAGGTGGGTGTATGACTGAGGGGACTGGAAAGCAGTCTGCTGGCGTGTGAGGCTCAGCATCTCTACCAGAATCAGCCTGAGGGCCCACTGGAACAGAAGTCACACAGGCCACAGTAAGTGGGTGACAGAAAAGCAGCCAACAAAAGGGGGGCTGAGGCAGATCCCGTATTAAAGGTCAGTATACACAAAGCACACGCCTGCCTCACTTGGGCAAGCGGATGCCTGGTCCAAGACTTACGGTAAAACTAATTTTAATAAATAATTATGCTTGAGTATTGAAAGTACATGAAGTCAAAACATCTTTTAATATTGACATTACATCTACTTTTAACTCTCGCATTGTAAGAGATCATTTTACTTTTATTTAACTGGCTGTTGAACTGTCTTTGTGAACTAAGTTTTTAATTCCTTTTTGAAGAAACGGAGTCCAATGTTCCGATCCACTCCTCTCTGAGCTGACCATCCACAAGCAGGTGAAGACAAGGCTACAGCTCCTTTTTAGGAAAAACTTTTACAGGAAAGTTTCGCCTATTGCTCTCCAATTGCAGACGTGAGCAGAGCTGTGGAAGGCCCGCTAATGTCCTGGAGATCCTTCACCAGCCAAGGCCTTTCGAGTGTCTCTGCACTTGGCCTCCTGTGCTGACTGCCTTTGTGATCTAGAACAGTGACCTGTGCTGGAGCAGTTCTTTCACCTTTATTTTAACTAAAACAAAAATGCAAACTGACCTGAAGCTTTATCACCGGATGACAACTGACCGGAGGCTGATGTGGGCCCAGGCAGCTTTAGGGAGTTTATCAGCGATCCCTACAAGAGAACACAAGCCAAACGTACGCGTGAAACTGCTGACCATCCTTTGGGATAAAGGAACATGTAAAATGATAACATAGTTTAAATAAACAAGCATAAACCCATTTATTTAGTTTAACATTTTTTTTTTAGTTTCAAGGTAAGTCAACATTTTTAAGTGTCTGCCACATGTAAGATCGTATCAGAGGATGGAATATTCATTCTTAAGTGATAAGAAAGCAGGGCCATGCCCGTCTATCTTGTGGCTATCTTCTCCATGCCCAGCACAGTGCCTGGCACATAAAAGACACTGGAATATTTGGTAGACGAGTGAGAGAAGCAGTAAATGAATTAAATGAGTTCTGGTTCTCAAAAAATTTATAATGAAGTGAAAAAGCAAAACTGTTTGACTGGTATCCACCTCTAGGCAACATTTCTTTACTCTTGTTTGTTACGATTGATGCCTTGCCCTGTGTCCTCCAAGGTGAACGTGGAAACTTCCAGAAGAGGGATCAAATGCTAAACGCTTAAATGTCATTAAGTCACAGCAGAGAAGGAACAGAGAGCCATGCCTGAGAACTCACAATCGGCAAGTTCTGGTGTTCAATCTCTAACACAACCTAATACCACCGCCTCGGAGAGATGAGTGGCGGAGCACCCAGCTTCTCAGGGAAAGCTGCCGCCACAGCTTGACCTACCTTTCAGCCATCTTCTATTATTTAACTGCTGACAACATAACCTATTTTTGTAAGAGACAATGTTTACCAGGCAAAAGCCTGGAAGTAGACATAACAAATACCACAGAATAGGCGAGCTCTGAAAGCCAGCATGCAGGAGAAAGCAAGAGAACCTCTCCCGCGGACACGAATCCTGAGAGGTATAACGAGAAAAGCATGACGGGAAGAAGTGGAAAGGCTTGGGTCCCAGCTCTGGTTCACATGAGCCGGCCTCTCCGTCAGTGAAGCATATCTAAACCCCGCTCCTGTCTACTGCATGGCCGTTGTGTGTGTTAACTAAGGTAATGTTAAATGAAAGTAACTGCAAATCCAAATACTCCATATAAATGTAAAGCATTAAACTATGACCCACGATTGCTAGATGCAGACGGGCAAGTGGCCTATGAGATCATGTCGGGTCCTAACCAGCCTGCTACATCAAGACCGGATAAACTGTGGGGCAAGGACTTATGGTTCAGGTAAAACAAAGTGAGGACTCCAAACAGGACTGCCTCAGTTACCCTGCGTGGCTGTTAACAAGGAAAACCAGCGACTTACCGGCTTGGCTTGGTTATTCGCAGCCCCGGGGGTCAGCACTGGGTGAGGGGTTTTGGCTGTGGAGTGTGACACTGGAGAACTGAAAAACATAAAGCCAGCGCTCAAGGGAAAGGCATGACTGGGGAAATCACATTCACCCTTGAAGCAAACTCCAGTCAGTAAATAATATCAGTTCTTTTCTATCACAGTATAGCTGTCCGGACCCTAACCAAAGTCATTGACATTTTTCAGATTGGAGAATAAATCTTTAAATGAAATATGGGTCTTTAACATAAAAGTCAAAGCAGTAAACTTAACACTTATTTTCTTCCTGCAATCCTCAAACAAGTTCTAACTCAGGGGTCCTCAAACTTTTTAAACAGGGGCCAGGCCAGTTCACTGTCCCTCAGACCGTTGGAGGCCTGGACTATAGTTTAAAAAAAACTATGAACAAATTCCTATGCACACTGCACATATCTTACTTTGAAGTAAAAAAACAAAACAGGAACAAATACAATACTTGTATTAGCATGTGGCCCGCGGGCCGTAGTTTGAGGACCCCTGTTGTAACTAGTCAGAAGTAGGTCTTTTTCTTACCTGGAGTGTGCGCCCTCTCCACCCACCCGCCACCCCGGCCCCAGCTGCAGACCGTGTGGGCAAGTCCTGCGAGTTTCCAAGCCCGAGTATATGTGCGCGGGATCGGTGGCTCTGCTGCCACAAGTGGCTCGAAGGAGTTACTCTAAGGAGAGAGAGCTCAGCTTCTCACAGAAGCACCCGAGCCCAGTGCTCACCAGGCCGGCACACAAGAGAGCCGACTGTGCCACTGCTCCAGGTCCAATCGCACCTTTGCTACAGGATGGAAAGTGTACCCAGTCTTTGCAGGAAGAGCTCCCACCATCTTTTGCTAGCCCTGAACTCGATATGCAGAAAACTGCTATTTCAACAATTACTTAAGCGTTAACATGTGAGAAAAAAACCAGCAGTTGAATGCAATCACAGATGAAAGCTCTATTGGTGGCTCTTGGGAGCAATTTTTTAAATCAAATTATCTGTTCTCAGTCCTGAGCGACTGTGACTGGTTCGTACAGTGGTCGTAGCTATAGGATCTGGTCTGATTTTTCAGAACCCTCCCTAAAGGTAGGAGGATTAATTTCTTTCCATCCAAAAATCACCTTGGAGGCCCTGGCCGGGTAGCTCAGTTGGCAAGAGCGCTGCCCCGATATGTCAAGGTTGAGGGTTTGATCCTCAGTCAGGCCACATACAAGAATCAATTCATGAATGCAAAAATAAGTCTAACAACAAATCAATGTTTCTCTCTCTCTCTCTCAAATCAATAAAAATAAATAAAAATTTAACTCGGAAGAGGAAAGACAAAACAAGCCCAGGCCTCGCAGGAAAAATGAACAATCTCACAAGCACCTGTCTCTGCTGGAAGCACAGGAACCTTCCTGCACCACCTTTTCACTGACAGGGAAGAGATACAGTGGGGCCTTGACTTACGAGTTTAATTGGTTCCGAGACCAAGCTCGTTAACTCAAATTACTCTGTCAACTCAATGCAAAAAATCAGCCGAGAGACAGCTGGTATCTCAAAAAACTCGTTAGTCGGGACACTTGTAAGTCAAGGCCCCACTGTAATGGAGTTCTTTACAATGCAACAAAACTCCCTTTGTTCTTCTACTGAAGACAAAAGCTACCAACTGTGTGTCTCTGAAGAAACACAT
>NW_006283994.1:1236160-1237297 GCF_000327345.1 Myotis davidii
AAAAACAGGTACAGCTACAGCTCCCTCACCTCTGCGAGCCTCCAGCAGAGAAGAGGAGTGTGAGTGAGGCCGCTGGGACTGAGATCCCTGAGCAGACACAGTTGGGTTGGGCAGAGAAGTGGTTTGAGCTCAGGAGAACCACAAGGGAAATGAAAATCTTCCATGCGAACGCAGAGAAAAGCAAAAAAGAAACTAGCAATAAAAAACAGAAGCAGTAAGTTCACCCAATTTTGGAACATTTTTTCCAACCCCAATTTAGTGATGGCATGATGGTATATTAAATCATGCATGAAACAGACCGAGCATAATTACTGTTCTGTTTGCTTGTGAAAATGCTATACATCTCGTGAGTATCCTAAGTCCCCTACACACTGGGCCATGTGACAGCCCTGCAGAGAACTGCAGTTCAGTGCAACCAGCTAAGTCGATCCACCATGATCCAAGAGCAAGCAGAACACCACACACCACTGACAAAAATTAACTCAAAATGGATCAAAGACTAAGTGTAAGAGCTAAAACTATAAAACTTAGAAGAAAACCTAAGCATAAATCATTATAACTTTGGTTCAGGCAACAGTCTCTTAAATGTGATACCAAACCCCCCCCAAAAAACCCCCACACCTAATCATCAAAATTAAAAACTTACGTTTCTAGGACACTATCGAGAAAAAAACCACCCAAAGAATGGGTGAACAATGTTTGCAAACTATACCCAAGGGACCTGAATCTAGACTATATAACAACTGAGAAAAGAAGCTCAGTTGGTGGGAGCACTGTCCTGGACACCAAAGGTTGCAGGTTTGATTTCTGGTCAGGGCACATACCTAGGTTGCAGGTTCAATCCCCCATCAGGGTGTGTACAGGAAGCAACCAATAAATGTTTCTCTCTTTCAAATCAAGGAAGATATATTTCCTTGAGTCCTCACTAATTAAAAAATGTGCATAGGTGATGCTGGCTTCATAGAATGAGCTTGGAAGTGTTCCTTCCTCTTGAAGTTTTGGAATACCAAAACCAAATAAAGACAACACAATGGAAGAGAATTACAGGCCAATATCCCTCATGAACATAGATGCCAAAATCCTCAACAAAATCCTAGCAAATCGGATCCAGCAGTACATCAGAAAGATCATACACCA
>NW_006283994.1:1239288-1240071 GCF_000327345.1 Myotis davidii
GGGAGGAAAGCCCTGAGCCGTAGCTGCCGCAGCTCCGCAGCTCGGAGCAGACAAGGCCCGGGATGGACACAGCCCAGGGGACCAGGGAGAGGTGTGTCCCTACCCCCCCTGTGCGTTTCCCCTCCCGGAGCGCGGCCAGGTCCCACAGGAAGTCCAGCGGCAGGAGGGGAAGGGACTGCTGGAATACACTGGAAGAGACCAACCAGAGGACTTGTCTGCACGCATGTAAGCCAAGCGGGATTGGGGGGGTAATGGGGGGACGAGGACACATTTGTAATACCTCAACCAATAAAGAAATTAAAGATAAAAAAATTAAAAAAAGTGCATAGGATCTAAATAGACATTTCTCCAAAGAAGATACAAATGACCAATGAGCATACAAATAGATGTCCAACCTATGACTAATGACTATAGTCATTAAGGAAATGAATATCAAAACCACAATGAGCCCTGGCCAGGTCACTCGGTTTGTTGGAGCAGCGTCTGTTACACCAAAAGGTTGTGGGTTCAATTCCCATGAGGGAGGCATCGACCAATGTTTCTTTCTCTCCCTTCCTCTCTCTAAAATCAATAAAAACATTTAACCCTCCAGTGAAGATTAAAATAAATAATAATAAAAGCCCCACAATGATAACATTTAATATGCACTAGAATGGCTATCATAAAAAAGATGGACAATGACAAATGCTGGTGAGGATGTGGGGAAATTGGAACCCTCGCCCATTGTTGTTGGGAATGTAAAAAGGTGCAGCCGCCGAAGCCGGTTTGGCTCAGTGGATAGAG
>NW_006283994.1:1240297-1276556 GCF_000327345.1 Myotis davidii
CCGCTTTGTGAAACAGTTTGAACTATGTTTAGATCAAAAAGCTAAAAAGAAGTACCGCGTCATCTAGCAATTCCATAAAACATTATCCAAAATAACTAAAAGCAGGGGCTCACACGGATACTTGTACACCAATGGTCACTGTGGCATTATTCACAATAGCCAAGAGGGGGAAACATCCAAGTTTCATCAACAGATGAATGGGAATATGCACACAAGGGAGTATTATCCAGTCATAAAAGGCATGAAATCCTGACATATGCTACAACATGAATGAATCTTGAAAATTCAAGTGAAATGAGCCAGGCACAAGAGGATTCCAATTATATGAGGTTCCTACAATAGGCAAATTATTAGAGACAGAAAGTAGAATAGAGACTACCAGGGACTGGAGGGAAGGGGAGTGAACAGTTATTGTTAATGGAGACAGTTTCAGGGAGGGATGGATGACAAAGCTCTGGAAATAAATAGTGGTGAGGGTCACACAACACTACCTGTACTTAATGTCACTGGATTATACACTTAAAAATGGTTACGATGTCACTTCTGTTCTATGTATATTTTACCACTATAAAAACAGGAAAAGCTTCCTAACTGGTCTCGGTGTTTCTACCGTCCCCGACCCCAGCCGCTTTGATCTATTCTCAAGATAAGAACCAGTGCTTCCTGCTAAAACCATAGGTCATATACAACTATTTGCATTTATCAAAGCTCATAAGAATTTTACAATTAGAAAAAGATGAATTTTACTGTTTGTAAATTATGCTTCAATATTAAAACACTGCTCAAGTTGTCATCCTTGCGGGCCATGCTAATCTTCTCTGTATCCTTCCAACTTTAGTATATGTGCTGTCAAACCTCAGAGGCAAGGCAGGGGAGGGAGTGGGGAGCGATCAACCAATGAACTCATATGTGTATATGCATAACTCATAGACAAAGACAATAGAGTGATGAAGGCCTGGGGTGGAGGGGTGGAGAGGGGAGAGTCAATGGAAGAAAAAAGGGGACATATGTAATACTCTCAACAATAGAGATTAAAAAAACAACTGCTAAAGTTAAAAAAAATAAACCAAAAAAGAAATCATATCACTCACTGCTCAAAAAACTTCCAATGTCAACCAGGTCCTGACCCAGCTTGCTAGCTGAACCAGGTCGTGAGCCCCACCACGCGCCTACCCTGCCCCTGCCCCTCCCCCTCCCCCCATCTCTAGGGCTCCTTTCTCCCTCCAGCCACCAGTGCCACCTGGCTCTTCCCTGAGCTGGCCAGACACACTCCCACCACAGGCCCATGCCGGAGCTGTTTCCGTAGGATATCCACGAAATCTGCTCTCTGGCCTTTTGATCTTCATCCAAATGTCAAGTGTCAAAAGCCACCGGAAGGCAAGACATTACAGAAGACAAAAAAATCCAGCTTGAGGT
Organism: Myotis davidii; assembly: GCF_000327345.1. Classification (NCBI taxonomy): domain Eukaryota; kingdom Metazoa; phylum Chordata; class Mammalia; order Chiroptera; family Vespertilionidae; genus Myotis; species Myotis davidii. The sequence goes on from NW_006283994.1 coordinate 1,241,714, forward strand.
GAAAGAAACTCGGTCTGGTATGTCTGAGACATTGTAGCCAGTAACTGGGGGGAGAAACACCCGCCTGCCTTGACCACACTGTTTAAAACTGCAACCCAGCCCAGCCAACAGCCCTAACCCCCTTTCTACTGCTATTTTGTCCAGCAGACCGGCCACCATCTGAAACACTACGTACTAGTTTATTTCACATCTCAGTCTTTCTGTGACTAGGGTAGGGTGGGTTTTGGCGGTCTGTTCAGTTAGCTGCTTTATCCCCAGCACTTAGAACAGCGTGCGGCATACAGAACACACTCATTTTTTGTTGGGAGTAAAAAATGAGCACATGAACAACAAAATTCCTGAAAGGAATGATGTGTCTGGTGTGTGTTAGTAAAAACAAACAAACCAGCCAAACCTCCCACCTCATCCAGCCCCCCTTTCTTCCTTCCCCACTTCCTGCCAGGCCTCTGGCCACAAGGGGCCTTCTTCCAACTTCACTTCCAACTTCACTCCCAGCACTGTCCTTGCCCAGATCTGCCGTCACACATTCCAACCTCGGCTCAGCACTCTTCTCTGCAGTCATCGCCTGCAAACTGCTGGCCACTGTTTAACTTCCAGCTAAAACAGCATTTCCCCACCAGCCTCGTCAGCCCCGACTCCACCAGCCCGCGCACGCCGTGCTTTCTCAGCAGCTGGTCCCTCTCCTGAGCTCACTACACTGCAGCTAATAACGCTGTGCAACTGGTGTGTAGCGGCTGTCTCCTTGCTAACCTAAGTGCCACGAAAGCAGGGGTTGGTGTGACCCACTGCTGTGCCCTTCACACCCAGGGCAGCATTGTAGTTGCCCCAGACTCTGCTAAACCTGGGTTTGCTCCAGGTAAACCCTCTCCCTTAACACAGGGCGGTTAGTTAATGAATATAAGTGGATGAAGCTGATGAACGTAAGATGCCAAGGGCAGAAATAGATAAGCTCATCTTACGGTTAATCTTCTATAAGATACTACTCTAAAAAAGTTAAATGCAAAATTAAATATTTAAAATACATCTAAGAACCACTGCTTCACAGAATCTGATAATGAATGCATTTCCCTCTGAAGCTTTTTTATTGGGGGAGGCAGTAAATACCAATCTCCACTTATTGATTATGCTCGGAGTTTGTTACCTGATAAGTGGTTATTAAAAAGGAACTACACTCCAGGCACCATGCTGGGCAGACAAGTTAAATCACTGTACCAGAGTCCAACTCTGTGGGGAAAGGAAGGAAAAGTTTCTTCAAGATTCCTTTTGAACTTTTGTGCCTATATTTCTTAAATCAGAAAAAGGCAAACTCAGAACTGCTCTTCTAACAAAGCCCTTCTCTCAGCTCAGCTCAGCTGACCCATTCGAGGGAAACAAAGCCCGAGAAAAGGCAAATGAAATCGCCAAGAGCGAGTTCTCATCCCTGGTTAGCGGCTGCGATGTCTCAGATATCCCCCACCTCATTTCTTTCCCCATTAAGCCACTTAGCCATTCAGTGGCTTTTCTTTGCCTTCCTTATATGAGGAATCTGGCGACAATTCCCAGACTCAATGCACATTTTTTCCCTTGAGAAGTTCACAACAACCACAAATGCCAGCTTGGTCTAACCAGCATACCAAAGCGTCAAGGTCACTACAAGATCCAATGTGGGTAGGCTTGTTTTTGGCGTTAGTACAGCCCGAGATAATGAAGAAATGCCCGGGACAGACTGTGTTGATAAATGGACCCATTGGAAAAGAGAAGGCCAGTGGACTAGGGAGGCAGGGCCACTTGGTAAAACCAAAACTGCCCGGGGAGCAGACCCGGTGGGGGAGAGAGCGGGCACCATGCGGGAGAAACACAGGGTCTGTGCTGCTCTTCCCGCCGCTGGACTAACCATGACACCAGACACTAATTCCCTGAATGACACTGGTCATCACGATCCCGACATCCAACCCGAGGAAAGTCCTTCGACTCTTTCCTATGCCACCGGGGAGGCTGGGCTGGACCACGGAGTTCACAGCTACAACACACGCAACGGCAGAAGGCAGACTCTGAACTGTGCTGCCGGAGCTGCGCGCAGGAGCCAGGCCGTGAATTCTAAACAGATCCAGACGAAAGAGAAGCAAGCTCCAGCAGCAGCGATGACCCAGCCCTCAAATACAGCAGAGAAGAGAAGCTGCGAGTCTCCAAGCAGAGCTGCTGCCTTTTAAGACTGTTTCGTTTTTGTTCTTTTCATACAAAAGGCAGAAGAAACTTGAAAGAACAGCAATGCCTGAGAGAGGAGACGAGGGAGGAGACTGTCAATCTCAAGATCACCACTGAGTTTGCAGAATCAAGTCTCCATGAGAACTGAAGCATCAACTCTGGAACCCCGAGACTATAAAAAATACCTATGTAAAAAACCAAGTCCCACCCCCGACTCCATAGCCCTCCTGTGCACACACGCAGACGCACACATGGCACAGGCTTAGAGGCTCATGAGGGACCGGTCACTGGCAAGTTGAAGAGGACAATCTCCTGAAAACCCAGTCATGTATCCAAGATTAGCTGTCCACCCCTTAGACCCTGAGGCTCTAGGAAAGCAGTCACCCAGTGCGGGCAGCAATGCTGCTCCCTGCAGGCAGTCCCCAATATTACAAGTAATTCACTGGCTGATGTATACACACTACAAAGGCGTAACATACCCCATCGCTGTAGATGAAGGGTTATTCTTCAATTCCTGCACATTTACCACTTGAGGGACAGTCTTCAAAGTTGATTCGGTCAAAGTACTCACAGCTATTGAAACAGAGAACAGAGAGGCATATTAATTGCAATGAGGGATCAAAAAAGTCTAGCCCTACATAAACCACCAGGACAGAAACCCAAGCAGCTTGCAATCCTATTAGACAGAGAAAGGACAGCTACTCTAGGCAGCTCTGCAGCGCTGTGTTCAGTGAACACCTGGCCTCCATTCATAAAGATTATGAGATGAAGATGCATGCAATTTAGTCAAATGCCCTAGTTCAGGGAAAAAGAATTCCCTGGGCAGATTTTAGACAGCAGAGCTGAGATTGCCTGCCACGCTGTTTGCTCACCTTGGAAAAGGGCAGAAAGAGCTGGAGCATTAGCGTGATTCAGACTAAGGATTTTTCCACCCCCCACTCTTTCATTCAACCATCCTTTCACATGGGCTTTTTATTGCCAGACTGTTAGGTGCTGGGAATACCAAAAATGTCTGACATAGAGTTTCTTCTCTAAAGGAGCCACGGCTTAGTGAGACAGACACGGTGAATAAAATGTGGGAAATGGAGCCTAGACAAGAATGGGGGAGGCCAAGAGGCCTGAATTAATGGCAACCGGGACTAACCTGACACCTACTCACCCATCTCAGGCCTGTCGGCTTTCACGTCTCTCTTTCTGTGTCTTATAGCTTAAAACTGTATTCCAGAACTTAGTGATATTTTAAAACTAACTACTAAGAAGGACTGAGCAAAGCTCTTGGATCTCTGCTAACTACATATTTGGCCAAACTGAAAACTGAAAGCGGCAGCCTGGATGGGACGTGGGTCTGTGGCAGCTCGCTCTCTCCCTCCTTCAGAGAAGCACCCGGGACTTCCTGCCTACGACTGCACATTCTTCATCTGGCACATTCAAAGGTGCCTACACCTTAGAAATTTCTGCTTCCAAAATGATAATAGAATCACACCCCCTCCTGCTGACAGTGGGATAATCCGAAATCCTGGCAGATTTTCAGTTTATAAATAATCAACTCTATCAGCGTGACTTGGGGCCTCTTTAGCACAATGCCAGGATTCTGCTTGGTCCAAGTAATATTTAAAGGAAACATCAAAGGACTCTATTCCTTTAGAAGGCTCAAAGGTACCTTATTTATGCTCTTTTACATCTAGTTTAGATGCCTTGATAAGGGTTTTAACATCTGAACTTTTCTTAGAAATCTTTTATCACTGTATAATGGTAATTCCCTTTTGTCTAAATCAAACCACCATGTCTTTTTAGTCTTAAAGAAAAAAACCTGTATAAATTGATATGTGTTCTAAGCAGTGATAAAACGAAAAAATAATTTTATTCCGCTAAAACAAAAAAATTTATTTCTCAGCTTCGGCGGTACGGACATTTTGGGGCTCGATGATCCTTTGTTGTGGGGTATCCTGTGCATCGAAGTCCAAGCATGTTCTACAGGTGCGTCACAAGGGGTCCTGGTCATGAAGGGTGTGCAGTGCATCAGTCATTCTCCCCAGAAGAGAGGACATTCGGGAGGTGACCATGTCTTTTTAAGGCAACCTACATAATGCTCTTTTCCCCCTTTCCTTCTAGTACCACTGGTATTAGAATAAAGAGAATTTGTAACTCAGTGGCTCTCATGGAAGAAAGAGGTGCTCAAAGGAAGGGTGACGTTATATATTTAATGTATTAGCTGTGAAGGTCAAGATGGAATTTACCACACCGATTGTACTTGCTCATCTTTCCCTTTCTGACTGTATGGTTCGCACACTTGCACACACACATCCATGCACTTGGACAGCCTTCACGTTAGTGTGACTGGCTCTGTCCCGAGGCTCAGCAATGACATGTGAAGGGCCCCTTTGGAAATTGACCTACTGGGAGGGTTCTTGCCAGACAGAACTATAGTCTCATTGTCTCGTGGTCTCGTAATGCACTGGTGTAAACAAAGGAAGGAGATGAAGAAAGTAAGAGTAGAGTAGGGACTCGGGTCCTTTTTAAATTAAAGGACTTCGTTTCTTTAAGCCACGAAGCTCAACAGCAGGATCTCAGCTCTAAACTAGCCATGACGTCTACATGACTGAATGTATTGCTTTCCTCTGTTGTGACATCCTTTCACTTTTTCTTCGAAAACTGCTACCATGTCAGATAAAATGTAAACTACTGCCAATTATAGTAATGATGCTTTTAATAAAAGTGACCCGTGATATGCAAAAAAAAATTAATAAATTTTTTAAAAAGATTTTTTTTGCAGCATTCCTGAGCTCTACTGCCAACATTGCTAACTGCTGGGGAGTAAGGGGTGTGTAGGGGGCAAAACCACTGGCTTGTACACATGGAGACCAAGGGAAGTCCTGAGGCCAGCTACCCAGAAGTCCCGGTGCAGAAAACGTGGACAGCCACGACACTGACAGAATGCCATGCTCATTAGAGTCCCCGCCTGTAACAGCCACACCTGCCCCCCAAGCAGCAGCTGTGTTGCAAGGGAAAGACCTCAGGTTGGGGTCTGGGTTCTGCTTCTCATCAGACGGGTCACCTTCCCTCTCTGAATGTCACATCACTCAAAAGCATAACGGGCACACTAATACCCACCTCACAGGGCAGCGCGATTCCTAAGAGACCACAGAGCCTCTGAATGCTCCCAGGTGATCTAACTGCAAAGATTGATTGTGGGCTTAAAGCAGACACTGTTCCAAGGCAGGGATTAACACTCACCAGAAAACCCGATTTCCTGTGTAACTGACTGTGGCAGCCTAACACCTCCCCCACAAGGAAGTCTACTTCCTGGGAACCCTTTCCACCAGGAGGGAGGCTGCACAGCAGCCTTCGTTCTGAACGGCAGCAGAGCCAGGGGCTAGCTGGCACCTGCCACCCCAGCCCGAGACGCAGACAGCTCACACCAGCCCCTGCGCAGGTGTGGGCTCCACTCTCACCTGGCGCCTGACTGGCCATCTGGCGTCTCAGTGCTGCCGCAGCGGCCGCCTGTGGAGCTGGGATGGTGTGGGAGGGGCCCGGCGCACCGTGCTTCACGGTTTTGGTTGCGAGCATTGTGCTGTCGGCCCCTTGAGGGATGATTTTGCTGGCAGACGCAGACGCTAAGGAAAACAAAGTAGGTCCGAGAAGAGGAAAACACAAAAGTTAAAATGGTCAATTCTCCATGTTAGGTTGCAGGGAAAACACCAAGATTAAAAACAGGAAAGTACCAGGAAACAGACAGGCTGATATCCACATCTTTCAAAGATGCCAATACAATTTGCCTGCCTGCCTCTACTAACTAAGATACTTCACACCAGTGATTTTCAGCTTGTTTCATCTCATGGCACGCATAAAGTAATCACTAAAATTCTGTGGCACACCAAAATATACGTTTTTTTGCCAAGCTGACAAAAAATAGCTATAATTTTGATTCATTCACACCAGACAGCGATTGTTGTGTTGTCTGTTGTCACAGTCCAAGTATGGCACGTTTTACAAATTCTTGCGGCACACAGGTCGAAAATCGCTGCTCTACACGATCACGTCCCATGACACCGATGGAAATGTAACCTTTATGCCAACACATCAATCTGACCGATTTCCCACTCTCCTCTCATAACACCTCTCCATCCCTATTGCACGCTGCTTGTTTGCTGTCAGAAGCCACTCAGAGCCCAGCCCCGACACTGACAGCACCGGTCCCCGCAGGGAGCCGACACTGATCCCTGCACGGACGTGCTGGCGAGCTGGGGCAGAACACGGCAGGAGCAGGGAGTGAAATGAGCTGGGATGTGCAGGGCACAGGGTAGACGCTGCCTCGCATGGAGGCAAACAGCTCCTGCTGTTCCTCCCGAAAAGACCTGTCTAAATAAATGCACACTGGACTCCACAGCAAAGTGGTGACAGTGCCAGCCTCGGCCTCTTCTTCCTCCTATGTCCCACCAACTGCTTCTAAGGTCACACACCCCCTTTGAACTGGTCTTCAAGTTTCTGAACTATTAGGCAGTATAAAACCCAGCTCCAGTTCCTTCCTAAGTTCAAAGCCTAATGGGGGGTGGTGGGGGGAGGGGGGAGTTTCCCATCTCCTTGTCTCCTTGTTTCCTACCTGAAGCTCCCAGCACGCCAGGTGGACCATGACTCAGGTGAGATTTAGCAAAAGGAGCTGCCGTCTGGGGCAAGAGACCCGGCTGGATGGAGGGAGTGCGCACCACGGGGGCGTGGCGAGGGACCTGGATCCCGGCATCATCATCTTTACAGGGTGCCTGTGTGTCCTCATTCTCCAAAGACTGGGAGATGGATGACGTGGAGCTGGCTTCATCCAAGTCTTCGTAATATCTCTGAGACAGGAAAGCTGACCGAGACAGGCTGGCTACAAAGCCCCAAACAAAACCCAAGTCAGTAATGAAGCAGCCCAAGAGCTATGTAATTTCCACTGTGGACAGACAAATAGCCAATCTGCAAAATGACTTAATTATTACTTATTTTAAGTGGAAGCAGCTACTGTCGAATGTGAATAAAGATGGTTTGGGGTCTCTGCTCAAATGGGGCTTTGAAATATCGAGCCATGTATGACAGAACTCTTTGATTGTGAAACAAAAAAACGTGAAGTGAGAGGCAGAATGAATGCTGGTGTGAACGTGGGAGAGCTGGTGCCCTCGGCGGATCCCACAGGCAGAGTAATAACGTGTCAGAAAAGTAACAGAGAAGCTTCCGCATCACGGGGAAGTCGCACCACTGCTGTCACATTTCCACAATAATTTCTAAGAACAGGCCTAATGCAAACTGGTAACAACAGAAGGTCCTCAGTCCTGACTGCCTCAGACATTTGCAGCTAAATCTATCGATTCTTTTGATCAATTAGGTCTAAAAATACCGTCCCCATTAAAAACTAACTCCCCATTCTGCTCTTCCCTCGGCCTCTGGAGACCGCCGTTCTACTTTGTCACTATGAATTTGACTGCTCTGCTTACTCACAGAAGTAGGCTCATACAATATTTGTCTTTGTGACTGGCATTTTCCTTAGCACAATATCCTAAAGTTTCATCCACAGTGTAGCATGTCAGAATTTCCTTCCTTTTTAAGATATGGATACACCCCATTTCACTTATCTATTCAATCCATTGGGTGTTTGGCTTGCTTTTACTTTCAGCTATTGTGAATAATGCTGCCATGAACATGAATGTACAGAATATCTGTTTGGATTCCTACTCTCCAGTCTTTGGGGTATATACCCACGAGTGGATTGTTGGACCCTATGGTAATTATTTAGTTTTTTGAGGAACCACCAGCTGTGTTCTATAGCGCAGCACCCTTTACATTCCACTAACGGTGCACAAGGGGCCCAATTTGTCCCCTTGTGCAATCCTCACTAACACTTGTCATTTTCTGTTTTACAGTAAAGGTTTGTAAGTTTCTAATTAAAAAATATAAAAGTATGAAATTATAAATGCAACAGTCCCAGTCTCATTTTCAAAAAATCAAATTTATAGATACAAAGAAAAAAATTTAAGAGTAAACCAAAATGACATAATTGATGACATATTTGGGTTGAGGCATAAGAGTAACTTTTATTCTTCATTATATTTTTCCAATTATCTACTAAGAGAAGGTATATATATATATGTTTAGATAATGGAAATGATTGTTAAAAAGATTTCACTTGCCTGTGACTATTACCTTACCTAATTTAGCTTTATATGATTACAGAAAAATTAATGAATGGTGGTACAGTAAGATTAAATTTCCATCCTATTTTAATTACCAAAAAAATAATTGGCTGCTGGTATAAAAAAACCAGTTTCAACTCAAAACAGAAAAAAGAAAAGCAGATACAAGCACAAAAGCAAAGCACTACTATGCCTGAAGCTGTGTATAACATGGTTATCTAGGTAATTTAATAACAAAAACAAGTTTTTTTCACTGGTTTTATGGCTTCTTTTCAGTAAGTGTTTTTAGCCATCATTCCCTAACCAGTGGGTTTTTCTCTATCTTCTTAAAAAAAAGAAGCCCTTTTTTCAAATACAATCTTACTCAAACCCCACACAAACCAGGGAAGTCAACTTTCTAAAGCAGAGGCTACGAACCGTGGAGCCAGCTCAGTGTCCCCAAACCCTTGGGAAGCACTGCCACTCAATCTGGGGACTGCAGAAAACAGGGAGGTAAAGCCAAAACCACCCCTCGAGCTGCTTGGCCGAGCAGCTCCTACTCCAGCATTCAGATGCACAACAGATTCTAGGGACATTTCCTCCAGCTCCTACTAGGAACCAAAAGGAAAACACAGACACAGACAGACACCCCCCCACTCCCACACCAGGTGCTGTTTGGTTTGTGCTAAGAGTTCAGGCCCGGCTCCTCTACCTGGCGCCGTGGTCAGTTGTGAGGGGTGATCCCTCTAGGCAAGGAGCTTCGTGTGGTGCCCGCATTACAGGGGGCCTTACAGACACAGACAGACACCCCCCGACTCCCACACCAGGTGCTGTTTGGTTTGTGCTAAGAGTTCAGGCCCGGCTCCTCTACCTGGCGCCGTGGATCTCACTGGTGGGGTCTTCCTCTTGGCCAGGAAGTTCCTCAGCTGTGCCTGTTTCACGGGGGACAGTTTAGCTGCAAGAAATTCATGAGCGATAAATGCTTACAACCTGGTCAGTAGAAGAAAGAACACCAATAGCTAAGAACTGGGAAGAACGCACTTACCTGGTACTTTCGGCAAGGGTTTGGTGTGAGACTCTATGGTGGTTTTCAACAAAGCATTGCGCAGGCTTTCCAGGTCACTGTCAAAACTGAAGTGCGACAGTGTCATATAGAAACCAACTATGACCAGAGAAATCTGAGGGGTGGGCGTGCATTGTCCTAAATATAAGTGCAAGAAATGAGAGCATCCCCCATTCAGAAATAGGCCATCTGACCAATCGATGTAATCAATCCAAAGGAAAGAGATGGCAACCATAACATCACCACCCCCCGGGACACGCACTGAGAGAGCTTCGGCAGAAGGGGCAATGAACACCAACACATCTGGCTTAAAGGCGAAACACAAAACCACCTGGGGAACGTCAAGGGTAAACTGCCTAACTGCTAGGGTCTGAAAGTTCCCACACTCAAGCAAAATGACAAACCTAAACTCTGAAACAAGTGAGTCAACCTAATCCTACCAGTTAATTTTCAAAAAAACAATACTGTTACCATAGTGTCTACTATCACCTACTGAGCACCAGTCTCCTCACACACACTACTGGGTGCTTTCTAGACTGAATTTAACTCCCCAACAACCCTGGGAGGCATATATTGTTATCCCCATTTTTTAAGCAAAGGAACAGAGGATCAGAGAGGGTGAGGAACCTGACCAGGGTCACACAAGTGACAGACAGCGGTCACTTTCAAACCCACATCTGAACCACTTTAAGACAATCCCACTGTACTCCCCAGTACGTATCCATTCACTCAGCCACACTGACTGAGTGCCAGTAGCTAGAGCCCCTTCTCCCGCACACCTGTGAGTGCTGCTCTGGGAGGGCGCTGCCGAGGGAAGGCGCCACTGGGAAGTCTGGTTGTAAAGTCGCAGCTGCTGGAGACTGTCCACCAGGCAGTTCAACCTCTTCCTCTGCTGGTTGATGATCTCCCGGTTGTTGGCCAGGGTGTTAAACAGCGTCTCTCGCTCCGGCACAAGCAGGCGCCTGTTGACAGCAATGAGAAAAGAATTCAACGTGAGTCAAGTACAGAAACCTCCCACAGAAGAAGAAGACTACAACTGTAACAGTGAAAAGACTAAAACAGAGAATCACCAGCGGACAGAGAGCATCAGGAAATACTAGAACGTGAAAAAGGGACGAAAGCCTAACGAGGCCTGCAGGCACAATTGGCACAATCCCAGAGGCCCTGGGTACAACAGGGTGGGAGACGTGTCAACAGGGGACAGATTCATTCAGCAGCATACTTAGGACATGTGCTATTTCCTGTGTGTAAGTCACATTCAATAAAAGAAAAGGCCCAGGAAAGCCGATGGGAGTCAGTCATCTCTTCAGATGCTGCCAAGAATCAGTGGGGGAGAGAGCACGCAGGAGCAGGAAGGAGCACCCATCCCAGGAACTGCAACAAGAAGGGCCGGTTCCCTTTCCTTCAGGTGACAGGTTAGTTCAAAATTTAAAAAAAATTTTTTTATTTTAAAATATATTTTTCATTTCAAAGAGGAAGGGAGAGGGAGAGAGATAGAATCATCAATGATGAGAAAACATCATTGATTGGCTGTCTCCTGCATGCCCCCCACTGGGGACTGAGTCTGCAACCTGGGCATATACATTGACTAGGAATTGAACCATGTTGTGACCTCCTGGTTCAAAGGTCGATCCTCAACCACTGAGTCACACAGATGGGATCAAGATAAATATTTAAAAACACGTATCAAGCCGAAACCGGTTTGGCTCAGTGGATAGAGCTTCGGCCTGCGAAATGAAGGGTCCCGGGTTCAATTCCGGTCAAGGGCATGTACCTGGGTTGTGGGCACATCCCCGGTGGGAGATGTGCAGGAGGCAGCTGATCGATGTTTCTCTCTCATTGATGTTTCTAACTCTCTGTCTCTCTCCCTTCCTCTCTGTGAAAATCAATAAAATGTATTAAAAAAACAAAAACAAACCGCACGTATCAATAGGGTACAAGGTAATGCTTATACAAAGGCCTAAACAGAAACACTAGAAAACTGCACAGACTTAAGAATCTGAACTCTGCATAAAGGGAATTAAAAATAAAGCACACGAGGTAGTAAGTCCACAGAGCTGTCATAAAGGAGAAGCAAGCCGGCTTCCCTGTTCTGAGAGAGAAACCTAACTGTCAAGCAGAGCAGGACACGCACACTGCCTGGTCACGCCGTCCTCTCCATGTGGCTGAACGTGAACTCAGGACTAGGGAGGGAGCTGTGAAATCTCCACTGGGGCCCCACTGCCACAGGGCCAGGTGCCCCAGGCCACAGGTGAGGAATCCTCCCCACAGTGTCGGAGGGACCAACACTCACCTCTATCTCCCCTACCTATGTTCCAAGCAGACTCCTCAGGTTGGGCACAAAGCCATTCTCCAGGTGGTACAATATAACGCGTTCAATCCTGCTCACTGAATTTTAAGCACATTCTGGCCCTGCCCCTGACATCCCACCCAGGCTGCCCCACTTAAAGTTCTGTGATCCCACAGCTTTATAAACAGGTAAACAGAGCATTTCTTGGTTTGCTTCCCCACACGGCTAATCCACTGATCAAGTGTAGGTGTTTCAACATGGAACGCGTGGAGGGCTGATCTGTTTTTCCAATTTCTCATTGGCACTCAACTATTCTAACAATGTACTGCATTCTGTTCCTTGTCATACCTTTGTCATCATTCCTCTCGTCCTTCTAATTAGCCACACTAATCAGGAATGTTTCCTTAAAAAGAAAACTTGGAATATACAAGAGTATAAAGATAAAATTCCTCTTAACCCCACCTCGCAGCTGTATCTGTGATAATATTGTGAGATTAATTTCCAGCCTCTTTTCAATGTTTAGTTCTCCATGTTGAGATCACCCAGTATTTTGTCTTACCTTTTTCTTTTTTTTAAAATATATATTTCTTTATTGATTTCAGAGAGGAAGGGAGAAGGAGAGAGAGATAGAAACATCAATGACAAGAGGGAATCACTGATCGGCTGCTTCCTGCACACTCCCTACTGGGGATCAAGCCCGCAACCCAGGCATGTGCCCTTAACTGGAATTGAACCTGGGACCCTTCAGTCGGCAGGCTGACACTTTATCCACTGAGCCAAGCTGGCTAGGGTTTGTCTTACTTTTTTCATATTACATATATTGTATCTAATAATCTATATTTATAAAAGCCTAAGCAATCGGCTGACTAGCTGGTAGCTATGATGCACACTGACCACCAGGGGGCACTCAATGCAGGAGTGGAAACCACAGGCATAGAAACATGGAACAGACTGGTGAATCTCAGAGGGAAGGGAAGAGGGGAGAGGGTGGGAAGAGATTAACCAAAGATCTTATATGCATACTAGAGGCCTGGTGCACGAATTTGTGCACATGTAGGGTACCTCGGCCTGGCCTGTGGGGATCGGGCCGAAACCGGCTCTCCGACATTCTCTGAGGAGTCCCAGATCGCGAGAGGGCACAGGCCAAGCCGAGGGACCCCACTGGTGCACAAATCCATGCACCGGGCCTCTAGTAGTTATATAATCACAATCTTGTACACTCCCTGTAACATATCTTTAATGTGGTATTTGGAGAACATGCTAGTCCATGGTTATGTCTATATTAAGAGAAAAAGACCAGACTCTGAACTCCTCCTCTAAGCCGTGGGTAAGCAGGGTTAATCCAATTTGTCTGCATCATGAGCTAGCTGAGCTGATAGAAATTCTCTGATGCACCCTGTTGTGAGCACTGCTATTATGTCTGCAGAACAAATATCTGGGAGCAGAAAGACGGGGTTGATGAGAATGAACATTTCAGGGTTTTATCCATGTTCCTAAATCTTTTGAAAAGGTGGCAGCGCTATTTCCTGCCCCCGGTGGGGGATGGGACCTCGCTTACTTTTGTTTTCTCTTTTGTTCCAGATGCTGATCCCACTCCAAGTCTAGAACATCATTCACATCTTGGACAGCAAACTTCACATATTGATGAAGGCGCCGAATTTCCTACAAGAAAAAAAAATGACTCCATTTTCCAGTAGCTTGGAGAAAGATGTATCAAAACAATCAAAATAATTTTCAATTATTTTTATATTGAGAACCATAATGAACAAAGAACACATACTAGGATTTAACACAATCATCAGAACATTACAATCCAAATGAAATCCAGAAACTCAACCTTTCTGAGGGTGTGGCAGGGAGGTGGGGTAGAGAAACAGAAACAGAAAGGGTGTCAGTCCAGGGCCTCCAGGGAACAAAAGTTCTTGCTTAGCTCTCATTTTTCAGTTCCTCTGAAGTAACTCAGCCTGGCCTAGGAATTTTCCACTGCACTCTGGTACTCCGACAGGGCATCCATTTAGGTTTTGTTTCCTGACCCATGAAATTAACTGTGCTAGAAACAAAATTATCCTACAAAACAGTGCTGAAAATAATTCTGAACCAATTTATTCAGAACACAGAAATCTCACCAATTGAGAAAATTTCATTTCTCCAAAACAAACAAAAAAAATAGCATCAACACTAGAAAGTGCATTAAACTCTTATCTATTAACTTATTTTAGGCCTGCAATAATTTCTTTAAATTTTGATCCAGTGTTAACCTTCATGCTATCCAACTTGATTTTCAAAAATGAACAACAAAGACGAAGCAGTCCGTTAAATGTGTAAGCAAATGAAGACAATGTGCACACACAGGGAAAGCTCTCTGCATCTGTGTTTAAACGTAGCTTAAAATTATCCTTGGATACGGGTATGTGTCCCAACTGAAAAAGAGGAAATGTCGTTGAAAGAGAGTCAAGCTGGTTCCAGGAAGCGGCAGTAACCTCAGCATCAAATGTAGATTTCAGCCAACACCTGGCTAGGGGAGGCCCTTTCTCTGAACACTCAGGCGCAACGAGCCCTCCGTGCATTAGCTCCCGAGTGCTCTCCCGACTTCACCTCTCAGAACACCCATGCTTCTTTTGCGGCCCACCAGAAACACTTCTTCTCTGTGGCCTCGCTGCTCCCCCGCCTGTAATCCCACAGGAACACATCCACACTGCGTTTGTGTGCTCATCTTCCCCACTGCCACTGAGCCAGCTGGAGGGGCTGCACGTGGTAGTGTGTGGTCAGGAGCACAGGCTCTGAGCCAAACTGTCCAGGCTCAAGGGTCCAGTGCGTACTAGTGGTGAGACGTTGGTACTTCCAGGACATTTCTTTTGTATAGGGCATGAACTGATACATGCCAGCTACTATGGTCTATTTAGCACTGTGAAAAGAGAAACTGACTTATTTTTGAATGGGAGTGTTTCCCAATAGCTGTATGCTTTTCTTTTAGTTTGGACGCAGAGCAGGAGGTGAAAAGGCAGTAGGAAGCAAGTGTGACTGGATGAAGAGTGCAGGCCGTGTTTAGCACCCCCTTGCTAGGAGGGTTAATGTCCACCATGGAGGAGCATCTAGGGATCCCTCAGGGCTGTGGGCACAGCCAGGGCTCCTCCCTTTCTGGGCGGAGGGACCATGTCTCTCCTTTTCCTACTGTCAGAAAGTTTATCAGGTGAGGCCTGTGGATGGCGGGTTTTCTGGGCAGAAGGGGTTCCTCACCCTATAGGCCCTCACGTGCTGGGTGAGGGTGACCAGCACTGTCCTCTGTGCCCCACTTCTACAGGGGTTCTAGGCAAATGCAAGGAACTGGGGATGATCCCCCACCCAGCTAATGGTACAACAGTTTGGAATAAATTGAAAGATGAAAACAAAAACCAGATCTCACAAACAGAGAATAAGAATAATTAACAATTAATGAGAAAAGTAGCGTTGCTAAATTATGGCACACAGGAAAGCACCCGGGCAAGAGGAGATCTTAATCCTGGTTCCACTCCTACCACCACCACCGCCTTGGGCAGGCTCCCTCGCCTCTATGGCTCACCGTCCTCATCTGTACACTGGGATCGGAAACTCGAGTCTTACAGAGCAGCTGGTTTTAAAGACTAGAAATAATGTGTAAAAAACACCCCGCAGAGCACCTGGTGCTCAATGAGTAGTTGCTACTTTAATAGTTATTATTCATGACTTGATTTCTCAATGTATCTTTTTCAACAGCATACTTTCTACCAAGCTGAGGGTTTAGTTAAGAATTCCATTTTTGTTTAATCCAAAAAGCATTACGTGGAAGAGTCCCATCTTCTCTATCAGTTAAGGAAGTCGATGGGGAACAGGTAAAGTATTCACAGGAAGTGAGCCAATTCGTAAGACAGTCGCCCGAACCCAGGCTTCGAGGAGAACGGCGAGGCCGTGCGGCCAGCGCTCTGCTGGGTCCTACCTGGAGCTGCGCCTCACTCCTGGGGTCCAGAGGTCTCCTGTAGAGCAAGTGCCGGTACCCCGAGTCACGGTTCCTCGCACTCTGTTCCCTGGCTTCTTCAACACCAGCGAAGCCCTCAAGTAGAGTTGTTTTCAGGGCGCTTATATCTCCATGAAGAGACTACGAAAGGAATAGGATGTACTGATAAAAGGTGGTATTTCTAAGAAATTAACCTTTCTGTTCTGGATCAAGGAAGGTGGTGCTTCTCAAATAGTTAACATGGTGAACACTGAATACAGTTAATAGTCATGCAAAAACAGAATTTCACTGCTTAGAGAAAGATACCAATGTTCTTTTTTTCCTTGTAATTTTGTGCTGTTGTTAATCCTCTTCCGAGGACTTTTTTCTCCATTGATTTTTAGAGAGAGTGAAAGGGAGAGAGAAACATCGATATGAAAGAGATATACTGATTAGTTGCCTCCCACATGTGCCCTGACCAGGGCGAGGGATCGAGCCTGTAACGGAAGTATGTGCCCTTAACCAGAATCAAACCCGGGATCCTTCAGTCCATGGGCTGATGCTCCAACCACTGATCCAAACTGACTGGGGCTATTTTTTTTTTTTTAATTTTCTTTTTTCTCTTTTTTAGTCTACCAATGTTCATTTAAAAAATTATTTTTCTTTCTCATTATGAAACTGTTTCTGCTCGGCTGGCATGGCTCAGTGGTTGAATGTAGACCTATGAACCAAGAGGTCACAGTTCGATCCCCAGTAGGGGGCGTGCATGAGGCAGCCAATCAATGTCTTATTGTTGATATTTCATTTTTTAAAAAAATATATTTTATTGATTTTTTTACAGAGAGGAAGAGAGATAGTGAGTTAGAAACATCGATGAGAGAGAAACATCGATCAGCTGCCTCCTGCACGCCCCCCACTGGGGATGTGCCTGCAACCAAGGTACATGCCCTTGACTGGAATCGAACCTGGGACCCTTCAGTCCACAGGCCGACGCTCTATTCACTGAGCCAAACCAGCTTGGGCTATCATTGATATTTCTATCTCTCTCACTCTCCCTTCCTCTCTGAAATCAATAAAAGTCTATTTTTTAAAAAAAGAAGAAAGAAACCAGTTCTAATGATCGAAAATTCAGAGAATAAGTATTAACAGTAGCTGTAATCTTACCGAAGACAATCACTGCTAACACCCTGGAGAACTTCCCCTTTCAAACATTTGAAAGTAAATTTTCAAATACTACTTAAACTAACAACTGGCCACTTTGATGGAGTGCCTTGTACGTGTCAATAGGGTAGAAGCTATTATCATTCCACTTCCCATGAGAAAACTAAAACAGAGCAGCTAGATTAACTTGCCCAAAGTCATCTAGTTTATTAAGTGCTAAAGGTAGAATGTGAACTTGGGCATTCCTCCGTGAACGACTCACACACATAAGAAACAACACTGTGGTCCTTGAAGAAAAAGCATACACAGCCATGGAGTACTAGGAGCAGAACTGTTAAAAGTGCAATCAACTTCGGAAGACCATTCGTAAACACGAACCTCGGTGGTGTCTTTAATCTCCAAAAGAAAGCCGTGCAGGTCATCCGATTCTGTCCGCAGCATCTTCATCTCCTCAGAGGTGCCCACTTGGAAACAGGCTTTCGCAGTTCGAGCTTTCAGCTCTTCCAGCTCCTTCTGAAAGTGCGCGATCTGCAGAAGCCACACCCAAGGAGACTTCTTAGTGCGAATGGCACAGCAGTCACGTCACCGCTACTGGGCTCACTGACTGCCCAGACTCCTGGGACACGCCAAGGCTCAAAGCCAGAATGAAACAGCCATGTGGGAAAAACATGCAGGAGCAAGCTTACCTCCTCGCCAATTCCAACGATCACAGGGTCTGACTCTTTCCACTGATGTCCCTGCTTTTCTGTCACAGGAGTTGCAAGTGACTTCGCCTGAAATGGAAGGCAAAACATTTAAAATGTACCCAATACTCCAAGTACGGCTTCTTGAAGCAATGGGTTCCATGCCTATCACAGGTAGCATCACTCTCGTAACAGTCATTGTTCTGTCATTCATTCCTTTGAGCCCGGATTTCCTGGGTATCTGCTTGGTAGAAGGCATGCTTAGACAGTGGAGAAGAGGTTAACAAGATAAATGAGACCCCTATACTCAGGGAACGTATCTTCTACTGGGATAAAACAAATAATAAAAAGTAAACAAATCAGATAAATTTCAGCTGGTAATAGTGGTATGGAATAGTAAACAGGAACATATAAAGAGAATAAAAGGGGGGACTACTTGAGGTGAGGTGGCCCGATAGCAATTAACATAGAGTTTTTAAAATGTATATGTATTGCCCTAGCCGGCTTGGCTCAGTGGATAGAGCTTCAGCCTTCGGACTGAAGGGTTCCAGGTTCGATTCCGGCCAAGGGTACATGCCTGGGTTGCAGGCTCAATCCCAGTAGGGGGCGTGCAAGAGGCAGCTGATCAATGATTCTCTCTCCTCCCTTCCTCTCTGAAATCAGTAAAGAAATATATTTTAAAAAAATGTGTATGTATTCATTAAAACAGCGAACATTTATTTAACAAACACCATGTGTCCGTCACTGTGCCAAAAGCCAGACCTGTGAACTATTTACTGTGTGCCTATACTGTGTGCTGAGGGCAAGTGGGGGTTGGCTGGGAGAGTGACAGAAGAAAAGACATGACTCCTATTCTGAGGATACTAACATAATCTAGTGGGAAACTGACATAAAATCATCTTTAAGTTACACCATAAAAATAAACTGAGATAACAGACTGTAGATCTAAATATGAAAAGATAATAAAGCTTGTAGATAAACATAGGAGGGGAACAATTTGTAAAGTATATGACTGTCTAACCACGATGCTGTACACCTAAACTAACACAAAATAATACTGAAAGTAAACTAATTGAAAAATAAAAAGGAAAATATCTTTTTACCTTGGAATAGGAAATGATTTAAAATAGAACACAGAAAGAACTAATCATAGAATAAAAATTGATATATGAAACTATATTAAAATTAAGAATTTGCAGTCATCAAAAGAAACCATAAATAGAATGAAAAGGCAATTCACATACTAAGAAAGTAATTACATTATATGTGTGTGTGCGTATGTGCATATGTATATATGGAACTAACTTTTACAAATCACTAAGAAAAAGACAGAAAACTCAATAGAAAAATGAGTAAAAAACCGTGAACAGTCACCCATATTCACATGACCAATAATCATATGGAAAAACTCAATTTTACTGGTCATCAGGGAAATACAAGTTGAAACCACAAAATACACCAACAATAAACGATGAAAAATACCAAGATTGGTGAAGACATGGAACAGCTGAACGCGCATACACGCCTGGGAATTGTGAGGAATAAAGGCACCATCTAGGACCAGCAATTCCACATGGGTATTTACTCAACAGAAATGCTTATGTTGAGTAACATCACCTAGCAGGGTCACTGCAACACTGTTCACATAACTCAAACCTGGGAGCTGCTGGCATGCCCACTGAGATGGAATGAACACATGTAGGACAGCCACCCCATATGATATGCATAAACCTCACCAATATAATGATGAGCAAAACAGCCAGATACAAGAATACATGCCGTGCGATTCCGTTTATAGAAGGCACAGACAGGCTTAGCTAAGCTGTACTGTCAGGAATTATGACAGCTGAGCCCCTTTGGCAAGGTAGCAACTGGAAGGGCACAGACGAGGGGCATTCTGGGGTCCTGGTCACTTTCCATTCCTCAATCTGAGTGTTGGTTACCCAGGTGTAGCCAGCTGGTGACAATTCACTCAGGCGTGTGTGTCTCCCATGAGTACTTTTTCCCCTATGTATACAATATGTCAATAAAAGTTAAATAAGTAAAATCAACCGAGATGGTGAGGAAAAGGGGAACTGGATAGATTTCTTGATTACTTTGAGAATAAGAGAAAAATCAGATGCCACGGTATTTTCAGACAAGAGACTACAACAAACTGAGAGCATCAGTTCCTGTGTAAGCTCAGGACCCAGCAGAGGAAAGGGCGGAAAGACTCTAGAGCTGAGGTACATTTGTAATGTGAGCACAGAGCACACATTACAAATACTCAAAACTCACATATTTCCCACCACACAGTCCTAAGAACTATTGCAAAAGTGTAAATTCTAAAACACAAAAACCCATTTTATAAACATGTCTGCAGGGGCAGTAAATGAACAGGCAGAGGATTGCGAGTGAGGTCCAAGTACCTGGGGAGAGCCTGCCTTGGCCACCGGAGCGGTTATCCTGGGTGATTTCTGTCCCAGGGAGGACACTGGGCCTGGGCCGCCATGAGCAGATCGCCCTGCCAGAACAAGAAGTCCATTAAAACAGGCAGCATTTACTCCCGCTACTTCTCCCATCTCAAGTGCCCCTTCCTCACACAATAGTAAAGCTTCGCATTGTCCCTGGCCCCTTTTATGATCTTTGTCATCACTGTGGAGTGATGGGCACAGCTGTGTTAGCCCCGGTTCCAAGGTAAGTAAAAAGCACGCATTCCATTTTTAGCAGCGGGAATTCTTTCATAAAGCAGGTAAAACGAGGGTGTCTCTGAGAACAGGCAGGAGAACGGTGGGCAGGCCCAGGCCAGTCAGCCGGCCCCTCCTTACTCCTCACAGAGGCTCCTGGTGCACCTCAGGGAACCGAGGACAGTATAACCCATCAGATGAGACCAATGATCCCCATCACCTTGTAAGAACTCACAGGATCGTCGGACCCTCCTGGAAGCCTCTAACACAGTGGTTCTCAACCTTCCTAATGCCGCGACCCTTTAATACAGTTCCTCCTGTTGTGGTGACCCCCAACCATAAAATTATTTTCGTTGCTACTTCATCACTGTAATTTTGCTACTGTTATGAATCGTAACGTAAATATCTGATATGCAGGATGTATTTTCATTGTTACAAATTGAACAATATTAAAGCATAGTGATTAATCACAAAAACAATATGTAATTATATATGTTTTCCGATGGTCTTAGGCGACCCCTGTGAAAGGGTAGTTCGACCTCCAAAGGGGTCGCGACCCACAGGTTGAGAACCACTGCTCTAACACATAGCTCACCCGCTGCGCATTAGAATCATCAGGGGAACTTTTATTTTGTTTTTTAAAATATATTTTATTGATTTTTTACAGAGAGGGATAGAGAATTAGAAACATCGATGAGAGAGAAACATCAATTCAGCTGCTTCCTGCACACTCCCTACTGGGGATGTGCCTGCAACCAAGGTACATGCCCTTGACTGGAATCGAACCTGGGACCCTTCAGTCCGCAGGCCAACTTTCTAGCCACTGAGCCAAACTGGTCAGGGCAATCAGGGAAACTTTTAAAAGAAAACAAACACACCATATGGCCTGAGTGTGCACCGAAAGGCTGACAGTTCAATTCCCAGTCAAGGTACATATCTGGGTTACGAGTTTGACGCAGTTGGAGACTGTGCAGAAGGCAAGCAACTGATGTTTTTCCCTCACACTGATTTTTTTCTCACTCTCCTCCACCTTCCCTTCCTCTCTCTCAGCATGTCCTCAGGTGAGGATGAAAATAAAATACTAAATATAAAAATACAAACACGCCAAAACCCCAAGTGTCACTCCAGAGAGTCTGGTTACACTCCTAGGGGATGGATCCCCCACGAGTCCAGTGTGCAACTGGGACCGAGAGCCAATAAACTGGGCCCCCTTCCCCCCCAACTTTAAGAATTAAATAATGGCACAGGGTGGGGCAGATGTGGGTGGTGAGCAGCAGAAAGTAAGAAAGTAAATGTGCACTAAGATTCCAGTTTTCTCTCCCAAACCATAAAGAGACGTGAAAAGACTAAGGCGAGGCTTCTGAACTTTTGGGTCTTATACGATGCCTTCAGATTCTCATGAAAAGTCCCAGCATGAGGAGACTGGCAAACCCCACAACGCAGCCCTTTCTCCTGAGCAGCAGGTAAAGAGATGATTTCAGGCATTTCACAGCTCAATGCCTGCTTGATATTTACCGAAATAAAATTATTCCCATCACACAAACACCAAATGGTTACCTAAATGTCTGGCTAGGTATTACTGCTGGCATTCATGACAATAACCAAGTTAAACACTGAGTCCGGCAAACACCACTGTAAGCAATGGACCAAAGACCATCACCACGTCAGGACAAACCAATCATGCGGTGTGACATGCGTCACCCGTGTGGTGTGACTGCTCCAAACGCTTCAGCTGAACCTCATGCAGGACAAGTAGATCCAGAGTGAGGGACCGCCCACACACCTACTGGCCTGACCTCTTCCGAAATGTCACTGCTATAGAGACAAAGAGGTGGCAAGTGTATGAGGCTGAGACTGAGACCCAGGTGGGATACACTGTGATCACTGACAGGCTCCTGGCTCAAAGGGGGAGACCCCATAAAAACCATTATGGGGATAACTGTGGAAATGTGCATTTGGGTGGTAGATTATGTTAAATTTCCTGCAGTGACAATGGATTGTGTGCCCTTGTTTTTAGTAGAGATACTGAAGTACTTAGATGTGAAGTGTTTCATGTTGTAATTAACTCTCAAAGGTTTTAGGAAAAAATGTATTCAAACAAATGGTGCACAATGTTATTAGCAAGTGTTGAATTTTGGTGAAGGGTATAGTATCTCTATATATAAAATAAGAGAAATAAGCTAATTAACAGGGATGTCATAATGGGTTGATCGGACAGGAGGTTGGGCGGGCAGCATTGGGGGCGGGGCAGCAGGGGCCTCCACGCGCCTGCGCTGGGGGAGGGCTTGATCAGCAGCAGCCATGGCTGCTTCAAGGGCTGGAGAGGGAGGCAGGGCTGGACTGGCAGCAGTCATGGCTGCTGGGGGCTCAGGGAAGGAGTCAGGGGCAGACGGCAACTTGAGGGTGGGCGGTGCCTCGGATTTTGAGTCACGCGCTGGGCTCCTAGTTGATTATATAACTTTTGCAACATTTCTGCAAGTTTGATAGGAAAAAAAGATAATTTGCTCTTGGAGTTTCATAATGCACTTGAATTCAACCTGGCTGTCATAATTATTTCCACGATGATCTTTATTTAATAAATCTGCTCACAGTAGGGCTGAGCATGAAAATTCAAGACAGTCATTAGAGGCAATAGTGTGACAGCCACCGAGGCTTAAAGCATTGTTCTGCTCTGGCCCTTCACAGCAGGCAGGCTCCCAGGGAAGATAAAGGCTGGACAACAACTCGCATCATCAAGTGTCAAGTGCACAGGAGGCATGTCAGAGAGGGCGTGGCAGCCCTGAGGCCACTGCGAAACCTCCCTAGGCAGACAGCAGAGTGTGAGATACAGGAGGCACGAAAAAATAACCAAGTCCAACCACCTTAGCTGGGCTTAACTACTGAGAGATGCTAATCTGAGAATTCAGGACGGAGCTCTAAAGCAGTGTATTTAAACCCTACCTGATGCTGAGGGGGAGGCTGAGGACTTGGCTGACACGGAGCTGGACGATGCTGAGAGGGGCGTGGGGTGGCTGAGAGGTCCGGAAGAAGCTGGCTTGGAGGCGGAGAAGGGCAGCATCGGGGGTGTGCTCGGTGAGCTGTTAGGAGCAGAGGCAGCCACGGCAGTGAACCTGAGAACGGCAGCCCGAATGCATCAGAATAGCCTGCTGAAGACTCTTCCGTGCTGCTCGTGAGCAAAGTCATTATCAAAGGATAACCCACTATCCAGACTTTTTAGCCTTCAAGAAATGTAAATGTTTTTAGCCACTTTTTATAAAAGGTGAAAGCTGCAAGAAACATTGATCTGATCTTCTGCTTATTTAGGAATGAGTCAGTCAATAAAAACATCAAATAAATACTTAACAGGAAAACGAAACTAAGTCTATCATGATAGGAAATATTTTCTATTCTATCAAGCTGAGTAGAGCAAAAAGGGTGGGACTCAGTTATGCTTAGGAGAGTTCAGTAACCTCTTTTTGCCAACATTACTGAGAGCTCGTTGAGGGTGATCACAGCCTCTGAGGAGTGAGAGAGGAAGAGGGAGGCACGTCACCCTCTTTGGGATGTTCAGTCCATGGGGAATGTCAGGTAAGTTTCACCTAAAGAGCAAAGGTCTGTAAACAATCTCAACATCCAGCATTAGATGATGAGACAGTAAATTAACATGCAGCCACAAAATGGAACACTAGGCAACTATGAGAATGAAGTGACTGTGTGACAACTGAACATCGGCAATGACAATGGCGCAGTGTTGACAACACCTCCACAGCCACGAGAGAGTCCGGATGAGTGTGGGAGTGCTGGCAGTGTCTACTCCGGATGGCTGTCTTGGGAAGGGCTACGAGGTCTAAGGAATCACTTCGTTCAGGAGGCTTACAGTCTAGTGGGGTGAACACCACAAGCAGATAAAGAAGTAAAAAGTAAGATGGGTGAGCTGGTCGATCCAGATCTGGAGGGAACTGGGATACCAAGTTACGAAGTTTGGGCTGTACTCGGAGCAACGAAAAGCCACGGAGCTGCCAAGCAGGAGTCATTGATGTGAATACAATTTCACACGGTCACTGGTGGCCACATAGAAAACAGTGCAGAGTCTCAAGGGTGGACAAGAAATTCACTTCCCCTACAGGATATATACTTTGTGTGGCTACATTTTTTAAATAAGGGATATCACCTACATTTGAAACCTGAAAAAGCAAAAAACTATTTAAATATAAAGCTCTAATCATCATCATCATCATCATCATCATCTAAGAATCCCTTCTGGACACGAATGAAATGCAAACCTTTTATGTTATTTGAATTTTTGTGATTTGCTAGTATTACTTTGGAAAAAAATGAAAAACAAACAAAAACCCCACAGAAAATCACTGAGTAACTGCACTCACAACAGCTGTTTCGGTGAGTAACACAGGTGCCCCCACCCACCCTACGGGAAAATCAAACCCAAGTGTAACTTACTTTTCGCCAAGGTTGAGCTTGACAGCGGAGGCCGAGGGTGGGAAGGAGGGCTTCAACACAACGCCGGGAGTGGACGCACTTGGCATCGGTGTGCTTTCCAAGGGAGGCTTAAAACCCGATGAGCCAAAGGAGAACGAAGCAGCTGCGGGCGCCATGGGAGAGGCCGTGGGCGTGGGTGCCAGGGGGGCTTGAGGAGGAGCGAACGAAAAGGTGGCTGCACCGGAGCCCACCGCTGCTTTTGAAGTGTCAGAACCACTGGGGTACGGAGGGGGCTCCCCAGCAACAGGCCCAGATGATTTCAAGGACGAAGAACCGAAGGAGAACGCGGCAGAGGCCCCCACAGCAGAGGGCAGAGAGAAGGTGGCGGTGGGAGCAGCCGGCAGGGAAGGTGGAACGGAGGCAGGAGCTGCAGCTGCTGAAGCCTCGGGTTTCTGCGGGACGGGCGAGGTTGGGGTCGTGGGAATACTTCCTGCGATGAAGAAATGGGGGAAGGAAGGGATGAGTCAACACCATACGGCAGAGGGCCACATAACAGACCAGCGGAAAGGGTTTGTGGCAGAAGGAAGCCAGAAATGAAGGTCCTGCTGCATGAAGGAGAAAGAAACACGGGAGATGGAGTTGCTGGTTCACGTTCCACAGCAAACGTTCCCTAGAAGGTGACAGAGCTTTGAAGGAAAAGGAAACGGGGAAGACGTTAGGCTGACAGCACCTCATGGATGCCCAGCTGAGTAATACAGAAAAGCACACTTCTCAACGCGAAAAGCAAGTCATCCGGCAACATTACATCCCAGTCAGGAAAGCTTGTAATTCACATCTCTACCTGTAAGTCACTGAAAGCAAGTTCGGGTGAATAAAGACACACACAAAAGCACACATACTGTATCTCAAAGGAGGCAAAAATGAGTTTAGTCTCTGAGGGGTTAACTTAATAAATCCAGAAATGACAAAAAGGGCTGGCTGGTGTTGCTCAGTGGTTGAGCGTCAACCCATGAACCAGGAGATCATGGTTTATTTCCTCTCAGGACACATGTCCAGGGTGCAGGCTCGATCCCCAGTAGAGGGTGTGCAGGAGGCAGCTAATCAAGAATTCTCTCTCATAATTGATGTTTCTATTTCTCCCTCCCTCTCCCTTCCTCTCTGAAGTCAATACAAATGTTTTTAAAAAAAGATCCACAAAGGATTAAGATTTGACTATATAAAAAGATAGTTACATAACTAAAAGGTAAATTAAAAAAATCTGCAGCAAGAATGAATACAGATTGAGATTTGAAAATTTTAAGACTCTAATAGACAAAAGCTGGGAAACTAATTCACAAAAAATAAATATACTTAGTCCCTGATGCAGTAAGAATGACTGCCCCGAGATAACTGTATTCTCACCTGCTTCCCTCCTTGGGAACAGCTCTGTACCGGCCGAAGGGGAGACATACCTGACGACTTGGGCTGGCGCTCTCCCTCCAATGGGAGCGGCTCTGGTGTCCTGATGAGGGACCTCACTCCGGGATTCTGGTTGATCATGTAAAATGGACAGAGCACACCGTCTGTCGAGAGTAACAGGAGAACCGGAGCCGGGGGAAGAGTCTTCTCATCAGCTATTCAAAAAGAAACAAAAATGAAGGAAGAGGGAAAGACTGCCTGGGCCAGGGGCTGACTGCCCGCAGCTCCAGGCGGCTCCCTCGGGCCATGTCTCAACAGCTTTCTCCCAACCACCCTTCCCAGAGTCGCTGCCCTGGCTGGATAGCCACCCTCCGCCAGGCCTGCATGGAGGCTGCTGATCGATGGCCACCTTCCGCCAGGCCTGCATGGAGGCTGCTGATCGATGGCCACCCTCCGCCAGGCCTGCATGGAGGCTGCTGATCGATGGCCACCCTCCGCCAGGCCTGCATGGAGGCTGCTGATCGATGGCCACCCTCCGCCAGGCCTGCATGGAGGCTGCTGATCGATGGCCACCCTCCGCCAGGCCTGCATGGAGGCTGCTGATCGATGGCCACCCTCCGCCAGGCCTGCATGGAGGCTGCTGATCGATGGCCACCCTCCGCCAGGCCTGCATGGAGGCTGCTGATCGATGGCCACCGCCCGCCAGGCCCGCATGGAGGCTCCTGCTCGATGGCCACCATCCGCTGGGTGCGCATTGAGGCCCAGCCATCCGGGAACAGCTCAGACTCTCCCAAAGCTCCCTGGGTTTTCCCGAGGGCCCCGGTGTTGGGAGGTAAGGTCAACGATCCCCTGACCAGAACAGGAGTCTCCAGGAAGTGGCTGGTTTGGTAGAAAAATGGGACTAGACTCTTTAGAAAACACAAAGTAGGACACAAAGGTGAGTCCAAATATACTCACTGACAGCTGAATCACAAGCATGGACTTTGTCAAGTCAGACTTCAAGAGAATTGGAGTAAAAGAGCTAATCACACCAAATAACCTGACCCGGGAAAGGATGAGGAACCACGTGGTGCACGACAGGGACCGACTCTCTAACTGAAGCACCAAAGAATCTGGCTTCGCTGCACTTGTGCGGTCCATGGGGCTGCAGCTCTGCCCAGCTCCAGCCGGGAGCAGCTGCACACAGAGCACACACACAGGCCCAGTTCAGAGGCTAATCCGTGCCTTCAAACCAAGTGCTGCTACACAGAACCGGCCTAGGGCACTGCTCCCTGGGCAGGTCACTGGGGAACTGGAATGGGCAGAGAAGCAAAACGGAAACCCCTGGATACACTGGACTTCCGCCTTGTTCTAAAGTGTAAAGATACGGACAGATTCGAGTGCGTCTGGCCTCGGTCTCTCCCATAAGTGTCCATGACAATTAGTTCAGTGCTGTCATACGTGCTTCCAGGAGCAATGTGCTACCAGTTCACAGTGCCCGGCGGAGCACATTCTGCCAGGAACATGGAGAACTGGACTTAAATGTTAACCAGTGTGCCCTGATCGGTTTGGCTCAGTGGATAGAGCATCGGCCTGCGGACTCAAGGGTCCCCGGTTCGATTCCAGTCAAGGGCATATGCCTTGGTTGCGGGCACATCCCCAGTACGGGGTGCGCAGGAGGCAGCTGATCGACGTTTCTCTCTCATTGATGTTTCTCACTCTCTATCCCTCTCCCTTCCTCTCTGTAAAAAAACAATAAAATATATTTTTAAAAAAATGTTAACCAGTGTCAGAAATGACGTGCTGAGCGACATCAGGCTACACTTACTGATGGCAATTTCCACCTGGTTAGTATAGTCTATGGCCACTCCCATGGGCAAGGAGTCATCATTCTTGTCTGTCACAGGCAGTTCAGCTCGACTAGAATCCTCTAGGAGCCACAATTCCCAATTAATCTGAAAAGGACAAGCAGAGAAAATGCACAGTGGTCAGAGCTCGGCACTGGCTCCTCCCAGTCCTGTGCAGACATGAGAGAGAGGACAACTCGCACGGGTAGACTCAGGTGTGGACCGAGACTGAACTCTGGAGAGAGTCTAAAAGTCACGACTATCCCATGAAGCAAGAGGTTAATTTTCCAAATCAACCATTCCTCTGCTTCTGGGGCACCAAGTCCCTGCCTTGTGCATAAACCAGTGATGGCGAACCTTTTGAGCTCGGCGTGTCAGCATTTTGAAAAACCCTAACTTAACTCTGTGCCGTGTCACATATAGAAATTTTTTGATATTTGCAACCCTAGTAAAACAAAGATTTATGTTTTTGATATTTATTTTATATATTTAAATGCCATTTAACAAAGAAAAATCAACCAAAAAAATGAGTTCGCGTGTCACCTCTGACACGCGTGTCATAGGTTTCGCCATCACTGGCATAAACAGTGCCTACTGCCCACCCCAGCCAGGCAGAACCCCGAGCTTGCCAGATAAACTCATCACTGCACTCAGCCAGTCACCCCTGCTCCTGGAGCCCGGGATTGCGACCAGGACCCCCGCTGACCCCCCCTGCAGCCTTGCCTAGGAAACCTACACAGCTCGGCAGAGGCTGTGCTCACTGGCACACAGACAAGGTAACCTTAGTTCTCAGTTCCCGGTGTGAGTTCCCCACAGGGGTCCATCCTCTTGCCTCTGAGAAACCGCTAAGACTTTCCCAAAACTCCCCCTTTCCTTAAGTTTGCTTGAGTGGGCTCTGTTCCTTCCAACGAATGATTTCTGACTTTTAAAAATCACTAACATTTTGTCTGACTTTCAGCATTGACCAAAACTGGCAACACGAATCAAAGGGAACAGTGTTCAATGAGTAACTGAGAAAAACAAGAAGCTGTCCAGGTAAGGGAACATACCGCGTTCTATGACTTAGCTATGGCGTAACACTCGCATTCATAACAATATAAACAAAGCTGATTTCAACTTTGAAAAACAATCTGTAGACAAAATGAAGACTTCATCACTACAGAACACAAAGCACAGTGACAGTGTGGTACTGTGACAGACAGACACACAGTAACAGCCGGAAGGTGGGGTGAAGGAGGGGAGCTAAAGGCAAGGGTGGGGCTGCTGAGGTATTCCTCTCACAAAGGGGAAGATCAAGGGGTATAGTGTGTGGTGGCAGCATCAGAAATGAGGGTAAAAATGCAAGTTACAAGGGTAATCAAAAGAAGAAACTAAAATGGTGCTGTAACCCTACTGAGAGGAAGAAAGGGGGATCTGAAAGTTGTATGTGAGCTAAATCCTCATCTGCCGTAACAGCCAGGAAGGTCTAAAACTAATCATGAAGCCGAAACCGGTTTGGCTCAGTGGATAGAGCATCGGCCTGTGGACTGAGGGGTCCCAGGTTCGATCGCGGTCAAGGGCATGTACCTGGGTTGCAGGCACATCCCCGGTGGGAGATGTGCAGGAGGCAGCTGATCGATGTTTCTCTCTCATCGATGTTTCTAACTCTCTATCTCTCTCCCTTCCTCTCTGTAAAATATCAATAAAATATAAAAAAAATAAAAAATAAAAAAAAAAATAAAACTAATCATGAATATTTCGTGAGAAAGCAAGTCATTACTTAGGAATAAGGAGGTAATCATTAGAAGGAAGAATTCACAGGTTAAAAATGGTCCCCTCTAGAGAACAAACTGGACCCAGATGGGGCGAGGCAGGGCAATTTTTTCATTTATAAGCCCTGCTCCATGTACACAAATTATTTTGATAAAAAGCAAAGATAATGGTGTATTTTTAATGTGTGAATACATAAAATATTTGTCCATCAGGAAATCATTACTGAAGTCAATCCAAGAGTAAACTGGACTGACCTCTGACCCCAAAGTGGCCCACCTTGACACTCTGACAACCATGCACTTAGAGCGAGAGCCCTGCCACCCAGTGACGGACAGATGCCGATTGGGGGAAGAGCCAGACGTATGTGCGTGTGGGGCGCACAAAACATTTTAAAGCTTAAGGCAGAATTTGAAAAGAAGTTTCCCTTCAACACGCCTCCTCTGTGGTGCCTCTTCCTAAGCTACCACCAGCCCAGCTCCTGCTGCCAGGAGGGAATGAAAAGAGGAAGGTGGGTCCTCCTGTCACAGGCAGCTCAGCTTCTGGTGAGTGACAGTGTGGTAGGACCTGCATGTTCCTCCTGCTTCATCAAGGACGGGTTACAGTTCATTGACTAGAAGGGGCAGGTTCAGGCAATAGGAAGGAAACAAAGCTGGTAAAACAGAACGAGGCAGGAGAACCCTCCCACACACCCAGGTCCACTCCTGTTGGGAGGTCGATTATATAGTGCGTTTGACCCACACACACGGATGGATCCTACGAGAACAGAGCGCTTTTATGACTCCAAAGAACTAGTTCTCACACCCGTGTTTGTCCAGTGCAGTATCCAAGGACACTTTGTCATTGAAGCTTTGCTCTCACCCGGGAACTCATTAACAGGGATGTGCCCTCATCTAATTCTGATCCGCATAATTAATTCTCTCCAACACCTTTCTCAGAAAAGTTTCCCCCAAAGTGACAAAGGAGAGGACCTTACCTGGTCGCTCTGTCGAGCAAGGATGCTCACTTCCGTGGAAGCCGCAGATGCTGCCAACACTAAATCCCTTCAGAGAAAAAACCAGAAGACCGTGACCTTAAAACACAGCAACAAGCCTAACCCAACCCGAGTCATGGAAACGTCTATGAGGATCGCCTGGAGGTGTCAAGGAGGAAAGCACGTTTTCCATGGTTGAAGAAAGGTGAGATTCTCAGATGTAAATCTTAACTCTTAGCTCACAGGACAAATCCCGGGACACTTGGTCAACTACCTACTGACCTAAGACAAGGGAGAGCCACGCAGAATCCAGTCGGAATCCCCAGGGAGCAGTCCTCCAGACGGAGCAATCCGGGGGAGGAACAGGAGCCCTGCTTCAAGCCCTCTACCCAAGGGAGCGTCTGCTCCCAAAGGGCAGCTCTTATTTATTCTTTATTTGTTAGTTCTCCCTGAGGATCTTCCTCCCCACTGATTTTTAGAGAGAGCAGGAAAGGGGGTGTGAGAGAGAAACATTGATTGGTTGCCTCCTGCATGCGCCCTGAACGGGGCAAAGATTGAACCTGCAACCCAGATACATGGCCTTTACTGGGTATTGAACCTGAGACCCTTTGGTGCGCTGGCTGACACTCTATCCACTGAGTGGCACTGGCCTGGGCTCAAGGGCAACTTCTAATATGCACCTTGAACATCAGTATTTTCATAAATTGTCACTGGGTTCTTAAGAATAGGGGATTTTTAAGATTAGCACATATCTGAGCTAAATTCAAGGCTAGGAAACTAGAGGAGCAGCTGGAAAGGCATTAACTAGCATCGGCTGCAAATATGTTCATGGCCCCTCAGCCTCTACTTTCCTCTTACAGAAACAACTGCCTCGGTGAGAACTTGGGGGGGGCGGGTCGGGGCGCGTCCTGGTTGGCGGCTCACCATTCCTCCATGTGACTGAGGTAGTAGTGGTGCTGCCTCTCCGTGCAGCAGCCGTAGCAGGGCTCCATGAAGTTAACGAACACCTCTGGGTGCTTTTCATCTTTTTTCTACAACAAACAGAATGAGAAAAATCTCAGGTGTGACTTTCCCTTAGTCCTACACAGTGAATGGCTCTCAAATGAGAAAACCATTTACGTTTTATGAGAAAATTTGCTCAAAAACCTATGTCCAAATGTACAGACACGACATAAAGGCAGCACCATGTAATAAAGGAACAGGAGTGATGGCGCCAACCAAGCCGAACTCAGACTGCCCGTCACTTTCTGGCTGGTGGGCAAGCACGGACAGATTACTCGACCTCTGCTTCTGTTTCTCACACATACAACGTATCTGCTAAGCGACATCAAAGGCTGTTGTAAATGTGAAACGAAATGATACACAGAAAGTTTAGCCCAGTACAAGGAAAGTGAGCCCTCAATAAATACATGCTAGTATTAATATTATCCCTGGAAATAAGAATCTTAATGATATCTTGAAATAAGGAATACATTGAATTCATTCATGAGTTGCATAACAACATCTCAAACAACAACAGACCACACGTCATGATGGTGGTCCAATAAGATTACACTAAAGCTGAAAAATTCCTAGTGACTAGTGACACTGTAGCCAGAACACCTTAGCCATTATGATGGTAACACAAATACTTACCACTGGGTTACGGCCGCCTACAGTGTTCAGTACAATGACATGCTAAACAGGTTTGGAACCTAGGAGCTATAGGGGAACAGAATCTGCCACCCCAAAATGTCTACTTGGCAGAAGGGTTATTTTCCCTCCCTACAGAGCAACAGGCTGCACCACACAGCCGAGGCGTGCAGTGGGTGGACCACTGGGTTTGGGAAAGTGCAGACTCTATGATGACGTCGCACGATGCAGTGCTGAGAACACAGACCTGTAAGTTAGGCGGAGTGTAATCGTAAACATATTTTAGAAATTCAACTGTATCAGGAACCCAAGTTCAACACAGAGCTACATAAATCTGTTCAAAGCCAAATCACATCTCATTTGACATAGAAATTTGCCTATAACTTACTAATAAGTTAAAGCAAGGTTGCAAGACAGAATGAAAGTGTTAGCTCTCACTTTTAATGCATTTAAACATTTATTTCTGTATTTTCAAATGTCTTTCTGGACTTTTAAAGCGAGTATGATTTGGAAATACAAGTCCAGCCTCATTAGTCTTCTTTTCAATGCTATTGCAATTTAGTGAGACTGTGTGGATACTAGCGTTCTTTTCTTTCTTCAACATGACTCCCTCCCTCATTTCACTTGGTTCTCGGCTCCAATGGCCCCTCCTCAGAGGCCCTCCTCAGCCACCCCATCTCACTGCACCAGGTCATCACTGGCCTCTTGACTCGCCTGCTTTATTTCCTCCGTCACCCTATCCTTCCCCGATGCCATGCTTATCTTTGGACTGGCACATTCACTAGAGTGTCAGCTCCACAAGAGCAAGGACGCTGGAATCTCAGCTTTAAAGCATCGCCCAGCACACTGCAGGCACAGGATACATGGCGGATGAATAAATAAGTGAAAGCATTTTAAAAGCCAGGCTATTTTCTTGCTTTTCTAAAATGTCTTATCAACTTAACATCTACTAAGACTCAGTTTACAGCTTAAACAAAAGCAAGTTTTATAGTTTTTTTTCAGTATGATCACAATAGTGTGTGCTTGAAGCAGAAACCATACAGTAGCTGTAGAACCAGCTCTACATGGTCCTGTCCTGTTTCTGACAAGATACTGAGTCGCCTATTGGAGAAGACAGACCAGACCGCAAGTCACGCAGCCAAAACAGTGCAGAGAGACCACCACCCCGGGCTGCACCTGGAACCAGTCTCTCCCTCCTCATGGAACCAAAGGACCGGAACCCAAACACCAGACCCTGGAGATCGGAACCCTTCCAGAAGTGAGGGGGCCGCTGTGCAAGAAGACCCGGTGCTGAAGCCTCTGTCGTGTCTTACCGTAAATGGCCAAGTTCCCCAGCCCTCCAGTCAGAACCCACACAGCCAGCACTTCTGCTCCCCCTAACCTCTACCCTCAACCTCTGCCTTTAAAAATCCTTCATTAAAAGCCATCAGGGAGTCCAGGTCTTAAGCGATAGCTTCCCATGCTCCTTGCAGGCAAATAAAACGGCTTTGGCTTCTCCATTGGAAACCTCATGTTCACTCAGTATGTGGCTTTGCTGCGCATCGGGTGAGCTGATCCTCATTCGGACCAGTAACATAACTTTGGTCCCCAGGCCAAAGGGGCACCTGAAGTTGCACCATCACAAGTAAGAAAAGAAAACTGAAGCCTAAGCCTCAAACTTTCTTACAGGGCTCCTCTAACTCCCAAAGGACAGACCCTGTCCCATACGCACCGGGAGCAGAGCCATCACCACATCCGGAGACGTCTCCAGCGTCCCATCGGCAGCGGCATACACTATTGTGAAGACATAGGTCCCGATCCACAGCACATCTAGAACTGAGACACACACTCCAATAAAGCTCCTTGTTTGGAAAGCTCTGCATGTTACCATGTTACATCTTACGGATAAAAAACCCAACTACTATAGCTTTAAGGTCTAGATTTCATTGATAGGAAGCCCAAATTCATCCCAAAGTGGTACTTTTTTTTCGTGGTGGATTATGTCAGGGAAAATGATGAACAAGTCTAATGTGAAAATTAGGATCCATTTAAGCCATCTACCATGAGACACAGGTGTCCACCAGGTTACTGCGACACCGACTGACAGGAGGAGAGTGTTCGGAGAGGAGGCACCAATGCTCCCCTGAGTGGGCATGTAGTACAGCACGTGATTTAAATGTCGGAGTGCAGACAGCACCTTATTGAAGGTTGGCCCCCAAAACAGCAGATGAGTTACCTCTGACAGGATGATCTGACTCATAAAACGGAGGACAAGGAATGACTTTTTTTTCCTGCAAAGTCTGAAAGAAATTTGAAAAAAGTGTCAAATGAAATAATCCCCAAACCAACAATGGTGGGCAGTATCTCAGAAAGCCCGCAGGGACAGGATGACACAGTGCACATGCGACTACACAGCATCGCCGTCTTTGTTGCCTGCAGTTAGAGAAACGGAACCTTTCAGAGGGACTCCGCTAGAAGACAAACACTGCTTTACCCCAAGTGCTCCTGCAGTACAGCTATAGCCTTTCACCAGCCCCTTTCCCCTGCAGCTCTGTTTCTGGGGAGTGAATTGGGAATAAAAAGTTGGGGAACTTTGTGTAAATATGATTACATTTTATTTAAAAAGCAGAACAAAAGTAACGCACGCACATAGACTATCTATATGAGCATCCGGAAAAGTCGGGAAGGCTATGACCGGGCAGAGAAAGGGTGCCTGGGAGATGGACCCTGGATG
>NW_006283994.1:1276610-1303081 GCF_000327345.1 Myotis davidii
GGATGGAAGGGAAGGGACAGCCTCTCTCTCCTGCATTCACCTGTGTACTGACAACTATGTTGCCATGAGCATCAGTACGTTTCAATAGGAAAAACACCAGACACCCCCAAACCACCCTCCAACCAGGGGGTAGCTTCCGTAAGGACGGTTTGGAAATCCAAGGCAAGACTCACAGGGAGGTACTGGACCACAGTGCCGTTCTGCTTCCCCACGGCCAGCTGCTTTCCTTTGGGGCTCCAGCACACTGAGCAAAGAGAATGCCACCAGTTAAAACGGAAGAAAACGCAGCAAACCAGCGAGGTCTGTACCGAACAGCACACAATCACTAGCGCTTGTTCTCTCAGTCCATGGGAGACTGTAGGATCACCCTCACTCGGCAAAGTAAGAAAAAGAAAAATCACTATGACGATACAATTATGATTTATCGCTGGGCCACCGAATCGACTGATAAGAATGCTTTTTCAATGGAGTACTGCCCAGAGAGCTGGGAAGCACACAAAACTGCAGTCTTTAGCTAAGACAAGGGACCGCAGGTTTCCGAACATCAAGAAATCGTTGTCTTGCTCCTATTTGATATTTCTGATGCTTTCCCCCCACCCCCTCAAAGGTACAAATGACATTCATAGTACAACTATTTCAGATCCAAAAACAATTACTCTCAAAAACACAGTTCTAAACCAGCTGTACCAAAACATCTTCTTCTCCAGAAAACCCAAGCACATTCAAGTGAAATCATGGACGCTGTTTGGCTTCAAGGAGATTAACTGTGGAAATAAAGAACACTGTCTCCACTTCTACCAAATAATAACAAATATAACAAAAGATGCATTTGCTTTCAATTCCAGCAATTAACTTTAAAACATCAGCATTACTGTGAGTTAGTGAAAGCCTTCATCACCCACCAGACGTTACTGCTACCGCGGAAGGAAGTGTCCCGCACACTTTCACCGTTTCTGTGACTTGTAGGACAGCGATGCTGCCATCGGCCAGACACACTGCCACCATGGAGGGCACAGTGGGGTTCCACTTCATGTCGATCACCATGCCTCCTGCATCTTTCAAAAGTTTATGATAGGCAAATGGGCGTTTCTGCTGTTTGGCCTTTGAAAACAAATGCCCGGAGCAAAAATAAATTAATAAATGCATGGATGTTTAAGAGTTGGAGAAAATTTTTGAATATGTAAGTTTTCTCCAATTACAGTTTGCGCTTCTCGATAATGAAAAATAATTAGCTCTATACAACAACCGCTTTGTTACAATGTCAACACAACGTTGAAAATGGCAATCAATTATTTTAGCACACTGGAGGGACTCCCAGCAGGGGATACACGAATGCAAAATAATCGAAAAAGAGCAGACACTAGATTAAAATCTGGGCTCTGCTTCGTAACAGCATTGGGCCCTTGGACAGTTACTTAAACTCTCTGGGCTGTTTCTCCATCGATAAAGTGAAGACAGCAGTACCTACTGTGCCCGGCCCTGGTAGGCACAAACAAGGATAAGGCATGTAAAGCACCAGTACGGGCCTGGCACAGCCAGCACAAGCACTCCCTACCGTTGACTGCTATCATCACTACACTGCTGGGAATGGAAGAACACTGCACTAGGAGGCCAGAGACCCAGCCTGTGTTACTCCGACATTACCCATTAACACTATGGTCTTGGGCAAGTGACCTAAAGCTCCTAGAGCCCCCTAGGCTTCCGCTGCCTCATATGTAAACAAAATATGAAATAATTTGGGGCAGGTGCTATTATGAAATAATTTCTTGAAGTCCTTTCTACTTCAAACACCTATGGTTCTATAATTAAGGACTTTAAAAAAATCCATATTTAAACTAGAAAAGACTTCAAGGGTCAACTGAGAACCTCTAGGCTATGATTCAATACCAGGAAACCTTAGGTCCAGTTTGACACCGGAGTCTGCCCGTAGCTTACCTCATTTGAGAATGTGCGAACATCAAAAAAAGCGATAATGGAACCGTATTCACTGGACATCATGCACGCAGACAGTGTGAGGTTATCACAGCTCAGGGCCAGGTGATGTATGGGGAATTTCATAGGAACTAGCAAGCCTTGTACTTTATCAACTATAACAACAAAAAAAGACAAAGCAGGAAATGGAATGTTCATACCCATGCACATGCCCTGGTACCTAGTCACGCAGACAAGCCTCAGCTTTCTTACAGATTTGTAATGATGCATGAAGTATTCCAGGAATTCTTCTGTATACAACCTGGGGAAATGAACTGTGGCTGTCGCCCTTGTTGAAAACAGTGTTCTTAAATTGGGTTCCTGGACCCCATTCTACCATGCCGGGGTGGGGGGTGCCCCCACACTAACAAACAGTTCTCAGGTGTCTGAGAATTCAACTCAATTCTGACATCATCTACCCAGAAACAGTATCAGATTCCAGGTTCAGAGTTCAGTCCTACAAGACTGTCCCCCCTCTACACACACTTCAAGCCTAGCCACAAGCCCAGTGTCTCTGTGCTGCGGACCAGCTGGCTACAGATTGAAGGTTTCAACAACCCCCTCCAACTCAGAATGCCAACTGCAAGTCCAGGTTGTTACCTTCACTCTGACCGACTGGCTATAAATCAGAGGTTCCAGAACCTCTTCTGTGGGTTTAAATAATTTGCTAAAATCGTTCAAAGAACTCAGAGAAATACTGTATGTTACTGACTAGGTCAGTGGTCTATTACAAAAGGATGTAACTCAGGAACAGCCAGATGGGAGAGCGACATAGGCAAGGTCGATGGGAAGGTGTGGAGCTCCATGCCCTCCCCACGCTTGCAGCTCTCCCCTGCTTCTCCACATGGTCACCAACTCAGAAACTCTCCAAACCATCCTCCTGGGTTTTTATGAGGGTTTCATGACATCGGCAGGATATCAAATCACTGGCCGTTGGTGATTAATTCAGCCTGATCAGGGGAGGGAGTAGCGGGAGGGGGACATATCAGAAGTTCCAGTCCTCTAATCACAAGGTTGGTTTAACTGACAACCAACCCCCATCTTTAGGTGCTTTCCAAAATTATGCCACTAACATAACAACCACCCCCCCCCCCCCTCAACACTTAGGAAATTCCAAGAGCTGTGGGACCTGGGAGCCAGAAATTGTGGAGGAAGACCAAATATATATATATAAATTATTTTTGAAACTTAAAAAAAGTTATTTCTTGTAAGTCACAATATTGCCAACCTGTACCCATACTTTTCCAACAATGCTCTAAATAGTACACATTCCCACTTGTTTGAAGGGAACTGTTGTGCCAACTAAAAAGCCATGCAGCAAACCTTCTCCAAGAGAGCCAGAAGCCCGCTTCAGCTGAGCAAAAACAAACGCAGGGCAGAATGTCAAGTTCTTCTCGACTCAGCTCAGAGGGACAACTCATCAAGAGAAAAAAAAAACAAAGGACCAAAGAGAACCAGACAGTTTTCCAACATCTAACCTAGAACTTATTCTTGGGCTCAACCTGAGGACTAACAGCAGTTTTCATTTTAATATTAGAATGGCTCTTGGGAAGGCAACTATATTAGTACTTCACTACACTCCTCCCTACTATGCAACACAAAGCAAATGACTTACCTATCTTATTGGGATCGTCTCCAGGTTTATTTTGAATAAGAAGATTTTTAGTGGGAAAAATGTGCAACCCACTGGCTCCACCAGCAAAGACCAGGCCATACTTGTTGGACACGGCAAGCAGACTTGAGCGTTCCCTGGGCAACTCCTCAGGGGAGTCAAAGATCCTCACCTTCTTCAGGGCTCTAAACTGAAAATCCTGTTGGGAGACATCAAAACAAGATCAATTCAGGGAAAATGGGAAATTAAATCATGACTGTCATAATCCAGTAGACTCGAGTCCAGTAGAACAAAAATACTTATTACCCCGAGGCCAAGGACTGTGTGGCTTAGTCATTTTCAAGGTTCCTGTACATATTGTGGTACTTGGCACAGTGTTTATTAATATTTATTCAATGAAATAAATTTATTATGTTTTTTAAAATTGATTTTAGAGAGAGAAAGGGAGAGAGAGAGAAACATTGATTAGTTGCTGCCCGTATGTGCCCTGATTGGGGATCAAACCTGCAACCGTTTGGTGTATGGATGACGCTCTAACCAACTGAGCCACCTGATAGTGCCAACGACATAAATTTTAAAAAATCCTTTCATGAAGTCTTCCTTGACTAATCCAGCTCACACTAAACGTTTCCTTTGCTGAATTCCTAGCTTATTCATCGTCTTAACCTCCATACAAGCTGTGTCGTTATCTATTATTATTTACAGTCTTGCCCTATTTTGTAGTATGTATTGACTCCTGACCCAGAGTGGTGCTTAATAAATTGTTAAATACCAAAAGCATCACCTGACTACACTGTCAGCTGGACTATCCAGTGCAGTACCCAACAAACATATAAGGAAACAATGGCCACAGGAAGGTAACCAAATCCCACGAATGACTTACCTGGATCAAGTGCTAAACCAAATGCCACCACCAAAAATAAACAAACCCAAAGGTCATGCATGGTCAATCTCGGTGCTCAAGACCTACAAGCCCACACCTTTAACACAGGCTCTGAGGCCAGGCGTGGCCTGACCCATCCACTATGGAGCCTTACCCCACAACACTGCCTCCCTGGACGCCATCACCGCTGCCACCTCCAGCGCCACCCAGGTCAAGTTTTCACTTCCTCCCATTTTCATGCCCCTTAGAACCGCAGGGCCTGGGAGCCTCCCCCAGTCTCCTGCCAATGCCCGACTGGCCTAGTCTCCGGTGAATGTACCTATACGCACTCAAAGGCAATTTCCGGTGTGCACCACTTCTTTTTTTTTTTAATATATTTTTATTGCTTTCTTGGCAAAAAGAGCTCCATAAATTTACCAGTCGCTATGTTAAGCTGTATTATACTCGTGAAAGGTTTTCTTTTCCTTCCATTCTAAACGTATCTTTAAGTTGAGGTTTCGGTGAAGAAAAGAATGCAAATTTTCCCCTTTGCTTACATTTTCAAACGTGTTAAGAGCCAAAGACAGCCTTTCTCAGCCTTTCACTTTTGTACACTGAGGGTTTCAAACGCCTACCACCTTCCTGCGACTTCCTCCCTCTCCGGTGTTGATAGCCATCACTACGGTCACCTGGCCCGCTCTGTAGTTTTCTGACCTGGGCACGTCTCCGGTACCAAAACAGCCCTTCTATTCCCATTCACTGAAGTGCTCCGTCGGACCGGGGCCGAGCCCTGGCTCTGCGCTGGGCGAGCCCGGACCACCTTCCGGAAGTCGTCCCGAGAGAGTGGACAGGAGAGGGTGCTAAGAAAATGTACAACCACCGCCTAGATTTCTGCCTCCTTGTTAAATGCGACTGTGGGAAAGTCACTTCCCAGACTTGGACTTGCTCCTCCATGTTAACAACTACTCCGCACGGTGGCTGTACGATCAACTCAGTGCGTAGCGCACAGTGAACGCTCGATAAACAGCTTATTATCACGGCTCCGACCGCCACATGTAAGTGGCCGGAGTAACACGAGGCCAGCCCGGGAAGACCAGCCCCGGCAGGTGTTGAGGGGTAAGGTTCCATCCTAGCGCCCAGGACAGGCAGGTGAACACTCTGGACGCGGCAAATATTCAAGCAGGAGGCGGGGCAGCAGCCGGCACCCGCGCTTTGCCGTTCAGCCGGGCTCCCAGGCAACGCCGGGACTAAGGAAGGGAGGGAGGCCGTGGCCAGTCTCTGACCTTCATCTCCCGCTCAGGGATCATAGTATCCATCTCGTCGCCCATCGCGCCGCCCTCAGGTGGTCGAAGCAACGGCCGCTGCCCCGCGCGGCCTTCCCCTCACAGCCCAGGCCGCTCCGAGGCCAACTTCCTACGCTCCAGGCTAGCGGCGCGGGGCGGCCTCCGCACTTCCGGCGCGCTTGGATGGCGTCACGCGTTCCCGTCCAGAGAGGCTGAGGGACTGTCTGAGCTCTCGCGCTCTCCCGGCCGCCCCCTCCCATTGGCTGGCTCGAGCAGTAGGGGGCGGAGCCCTGGGGCCCTCGCGCCTGCGCCCGGGAGCGTCCAAGTGCCGTCCCCGCTTTCGCAGCCAGAGTGGGGCGTGTTGGTTTCTATGTTTGGACGGCGCACGTCTGAACTTTCCACGCTCAGGATTCAGTGGAAACCCCCTCAGTAACACTTGGCTGA
Organism: Myotis davidii; assembly: GCF_000327345.1. Lineage (NCBI taxonomy): Eukaryota > Metazoa > Chordata > Mammalia > Chiroptera > Vespertilionidae > Myotis > Myotis davidii. The sequence continues at coordinate 1,282,783 of NW_006283994.1, forward strand.
AGGCGGTTATTCATGGTTCCCGAGTCCAGGAAGTTAGGAACTTGACCAATATCCACGGGGCCGCTCTCGAGAGGGGCTTCGGAGGGGGATGTATGTGAAAGAAGAGACGTTCAGAAAGTGGATGGGGCAGAGCCTCGCCTCGGGAGACTTAGGAGGTTAAAGAGCACTAAACATCAGCTTTGTTTGCTCCTTTCGAGGTAATGGCTGACGAAGCAAAAGCCTGGAAGCCGCAAAACACCTTAGGTGTGTTATTTAATCTTCAAGACACCGTAGTCACCCGTCCGCCGTTGCATTTAATTGATGCGGTAACTGGAAGCACAGTGAAGGTGGAATTACCCAGTGCCCCAGGGTCAGAGCGCGGTGGGGGCGGGACTAGAGTCCAGTTCCCCCGGATATGCTAATCGACGACTATTCCGTGGACATTTCTGTAGTGGATTTATGTAAAAAACGCTCCAGGACAGAGGTTTTTGGTGTGTGTGTGTGTGTGTGTGTGTGTGTGTATTGGAGGGGAGGAGACAAATTGCGGATCTGCTCCAAGCAGTTCTCATTTGTAAGACAAGGATGATGACAAAGAGAATCTGTCTCCATAGGTTGTTAGGCGAGGAAGTTCTGTGTTTAGCAGAGCCTGGTACACAAGACACACTCATCCAGTTACTCGATTCGCTAGCTCTTCAGAATCCGTTGAGCCTGGAACCCACCCCCAGGACACACCAATCGAGACATGGGTAAGTTTGTCTGTTTTATTTCCAGTTTGTAGAGATGATCTCCAACACCACACACGCTCCCACGCACGCCGCACACACACTGCATCCACCTGAACTTGCCTGGCACACCTTCCTTTCGAGTCGCGGGGACAAAGCCACACTTGGCAGTCCCCCCGTTTCTGGTTCCATTGGTTAGATTTGGTCTTTCAGAGAGAAGACAGCTGGAGATCTAAGAAGCTGAGCCCTTGGTCAGAGCGGAGTGCAGGAGCCAATAGCCACAACCTGAAATACATGCAGACCCCCTAACCCCCTCCTCCAGGGGCCATTCTTGAGCCCTTCTTCCTCCAGGAGAGAGCTCCTGCCTGCCCTTCCCAGAGCTGTGGACACATCCCTCGCTCTCCTCCCTTGAGGAGTCTTGCCTGTGGTCTTGTAAACTGGGGGACCTATTGAAAGAAGCCTGGTTGGCTCTGCCCTGCTCTCTGAGTGAGGATCAGGTACGCTCACTATGGTGGGTAGTCCAGGAAAGCTCTACCTTGCTCAAAGGCATCCTGTCCCAGAGAGGAGAGGTAGAAGGGAGGGGTGAGGATAGGCAGCTGCTTATGTAATGATCTTGAGGTGGGGTGGGGTGGGGAGCCAAGACAGGGAAGGGGGTGGGGCGAGATTTTACATTTACAGGGAGAACTGTTTTTGCTGGGTTTAAACTTCAACTAGGCCTGTGCATTTGAGCGGGTCCTTAGCCTGAAGCTCAGCCAGCCATGGCCGAATAATCTGCTGCTGAACTGGTTGAGACCAACCAATGAACCTGGCCTAGCTATTTCCCATTCCCTGCCGGCTCCACGCCCTCATGCTGCTGGAAGGGCAGCTCCTTGGGCCCTAGATGATGGGTCACCGAGGAGCCCCAAGAACCCACGCTGGCTCCAGCTCCAACAGCACCTTGCCGCTTCAGGTTGGGCAGAGGCTTCTCCAAGACTCTTGCCTAGTCTTGGGCCCAGCTTGGCTCCCCCAGGATTGCAGTGCAGTCACCCCAGAGCCCCCTTTTCCTAACATTCATCTCACTTTTCCCTGTCTGGGTCTGACTTCTCCACTAGACTCTAAATATGAGTCTGTTTCACTGCTGGGTTCTTAGCTCTTGGCCTATAGCAGATGCTTAATAAATACATTCAGTGGGTGAGTGTATCTAAGTCCTGAGCGGGCAGAGTAAGGGACTCCAGAGCACAGGTGGGGCCAGGGCTGAGTTTCCTGCTTAGCCAACATGCGGCCGAGTGTGACACCCGCATGCATGCGTTCTGAGAAGCAGCTTAGCTGAAAGGCTCTAGCGAGTGCAGAATTACAGGGTTGGCCCTTACCCCAACCCTGGTGCTGACTCAGAGGCACTGGGAAGGGTCTTCCCGGTGCTGACCTAGGAGCAGCGAGGCAGCCCAGAGCTGCGAGGAAGCATGGGCGGGGCATGTGAACACCTGGGCTCCAGTCTAGGCTCTTCCGTCTCCTGATGAACCCCTGACCTCCGGCAAGGCACTTAACCCCTGTGGCCACCAGTTTCCTCACCTGTGACATGGGAGGACGGGCTTAGCTAACCTACAGGGTGGATCGGGGCTGCAAAACCATGTGAGTCCGTAATAGAGGACACAGGAGACCCCAGTCCAGTGCCCAAGCTCAAGGTTTGGGGCGATCTGGAAAGGGTGAGGTGAGTTACAGAGACAGTGGACACAGCACATGTCAGCACGAAGCGGGGAGACTTAGAGCTTATAGTAGGTGGTCAATAAATACCGGTTGCATGACCTAGTACAGTGACGTGAGGTGGGAGGCGAATGGGGAGGCACAGTCATTTCCAAGCACTGGGATCGGAAAGGCAACGTCCCGTTTCTCAGATCTTGCTTGTCTTAGCCAAGTTGTGCTCTGTTTGCCACAAGCATTTTATTCTGCCTTCTCCTGGCCTGTTGCCCTCAGCATCCTCCCTACAAGGTAGGACGAGACTGAGACGACCCCCCTCCCCAAGGCCCCTGGCCTCCCCTCTCTCTCCAAAGCCCTTTGCTGCCCAGCAAGGGACAGGACTCCCTCTGAGCTGCCTGTAAAGGGTGGCCGGGGGCAAGGCTGGAGGATTTCTTCCGGAACCTTCTTGAAGGGCTCGAATTGCTTGCTTCCTCCTTCTGCCAGCTCACTGAGGATGAGAAGCCTGGCCTGAGGGGGGGGCACCTGGGTGGTAGGACAGGGAGTGGCCACATCGTGGACCCCTGAGAGCACCGGACCTGTGTCTGAGGAATCCCTAGCGAGGCCCTGCAGCCTTGTTCCTACTCCAGGGTCTCCTGAAGCTGGACTGAGGTCCTCACCGGGGCCCGGCCAGCAAGCCGGGGCGAAGAGCAGAGGCCTCTGGGAAGGATGGCTCCAGGCGCGGGGATCACAGGCTTCCAGCCCCCTGCCTTGGCCTCGCCCTCTCCCGTTTTTGGTTTGATGTCAGCCCTTCTGCATGCGTGGGGGGTGGGGAGGAGGGTGGAAGGAGCGAGGGAGGGGCCCCAGATCCCCTTTAAGGCAGATAATTTGCGCTTTACAAAGAGATCACTGATTCTGCAGATGAAAAAAACAAACATGCCCAACGACCAAAAAAACCCCAAGTAAGACAAAACATGAGTCCAGAGAGCAGCGAGATAAGGAGGGAGGAACGGGCAGGGAAGGCAGGGGCAGGTCCCGGCGGGGTCCTCAGGGCAGGCTGGCAATGTCTCTCTCTGGAGGGGGGCCACCCGGCTGGGGGCTGCTCTCTTTGGCTTTTCCTTCAAACATCATGACTCTGGTTTGGAGATGGAGAAAAGAGAAAACAACAGGATTAGGACCCTCCTATCCAGGGACAGCTCCTCCAGCCTTCCCCGGCAGGGTCCTCAGCAGAGCGCCCTCCAGACATCTTGCAGCGGGGTCTTCTCCGAAGCCCAGGATGGCAGCTACGTGGGAGGGGCTCCCAGTCCCATTTTACACAGGAGACAACTGAGGGGCAGAGTGGCAGTGTGACTCCTCAGAGCCACACAGGCAGTCCGAGCAGGACAAGACTCGGAATCTCTGACTTCTAGGCCATGCACCTTCCCCTAATGACACTGCCTGGAGGAGGCGGAACTAGGCTGGGCCACAGCTTTGCTCAAAACCCCTTCTGATCTTCAAAAACCTCGCACTGCTCTGAGAGGAAGGTCTGGCGAGTTGAGGGTAGGGATTCATGGTGTGGTCTCCGGCGGGAAACAGCTGGATTTGAGCCCCAACCTACGACTTCCCAGCTGGGGACTCCAGCGAGGCACTCGACCCCGCTGATGCTCGTGTTTCCACCTGGAAGGGAGGGTGAGGGTGCCAAGTGCTTCCCTCCTGGAGCTGCTCCAGGCATCAGTCCTTCCCTGGTTGGGCTCTTCCCGTCCCCCCGGCTTTAAATCCCACCCAAAGGGCCACTGTCCACAAACAGCTTGTCTTGAGCAGATCTGCACCGCCAGCTCCCCCCTCCCCCTCTCCCCTTGGCTGTCTGAAGGGCCCTTCCCTTGAACACATCAAAACCTGAGCCCTGATTACCACCTTCCCCGCCTGTTCTTCCTGCCAAGCACACAGCACAGTCGCTCACGCAGTTACTCAGACTTTAGACTCCTCAGACTCCCTGTTTTCCTCTACGCCCCACATCTGGGCAAGGAAGCAGTGCTTCCGGCTCTCCCTCCAAAATCACTGCCCAGGCCAACAGCTCCTGCCCCCCGGCACTGCACCTCTCCAAGCGAGCACTGCATCCCTCACCTGCACAGGCCTCCCTGCCACGTCTCGCCCCTGCCGCAGCCAGAGGGGCCTTTTAAAGTCAGCCCCTAGCTGAGAGCACTCCAGTGACCTCCCTCCACCGTAGGACAAAATGCCCAGTCTGACTGGGGCCTACAAGGCCCCATGTGCCCCGGCCCCTGCCCACCTCTGCAGACTTATCCTCCACTCGGTGTCCTGACTAATGGCCCAGACAGCCTGGACTCTCTGCTGTCCCTTGAAAACAGGAGCACATTCTGCCCCAGGGCCTTTGCACGCGCCATGTCCTCTGCCTGGAAAGCTTCCCCCAGGTCTTCACGTGACTCTTCTCTTTCCGTCTCCCTCACTCAGGGCTCTGGTCAATGTCGCCTTCTCAGTGAGGTCCTTCCTACCCCCATCGTATCGTCTCCATTCCTCATCCCACTTTGTGATTTTTGGATGACACCATTACAACCTGGTGTTTTTATCCATTAGAATGTGAGCTCCAGGAGGAGGCCAGCAACTCGTGTCCCCAGCACCTAGAATAATTCCTTGCATACAGTTGGTACTCAGTAAATGTTTGCTGAATTAACAAATGGTAAGTCTAAAGCAAAAGTCCTCAAACTTTTTAAACAGGGGGCCAGTTCACTGTTCCTCAGACATTCCACACATGTGCACTGTGGGCCCGGGATGAGTCGGCTGCTAAGCAGGACAGGCAGCGGCGGCAAAAACCCCCAGCGGGCTGGATAAATGTTTTCGGCGGGCCGTAGTTTGAGGACCCCTGGTCTAAAGCGTCAAGTGCCTGACACAGTAAATGGGCACGAAATCTTCGATGTCCTTTTACTAGCATCGTCACTGATCGCTACCCCGCCCCCTCCAGGGCCATCTGACCCTGGTGCTTTCCCAGCACACCTCCGGCCCCGCCCCACCCACACGAAAAGCTCTGACCAGCTCCAACTGTGGGCTCACGAGCCGGTTACTTAGCCTCCTGGACCCTCAACTTCCCCGTTTGTAAAATGAGACAAGTCTATTTGACAAAAAAAAAAGTTAATCTTATTTGATGAAAGCCAAGAGAGGTCCTTTTCAGCTCAAATACCGCGAGACTCTGCAGGGAGTTTCTCTGCAGCTCCCCGTGGGGAAGAACCTGCGCATAGGTGTGACTTTAGCCACCACGGGTCTAGGTGCCATCAGCCAGGTACCGGGCTAGACTCTCGGGTGTGTTATCTCAGGAATCCTCAGGACAACGCTTCATGGAAGATATTTATTACATCTCTATCTTACAGATGAGTAGCACGCCCACTCTACCGCCCTCTAGAGCGGTGTTTAAGTCTAGATTATGCTCACACCACCCCCTGGGTGGTAGAGCCACTTACACACGAGAAAACTGAGGTTCAGAAAGTTTTGCCAGTAGCTTTGTCATCGCCATTGCCACTGTCATCATAGCTGCCAATTACTGAGTGACGATTCTACCCGGCCTCTGCTACAGGCTAATGCCACCTGCACGGTACACGCTAGTGTGATATTCGACAGGTAAGGAGGCAGGTTCAGAGAAATGAAAAGCCTTGCCCGGCGGCCACACGGGCCAGGGGCCCCTCCACACACAGTGACCGGGCCTTCAGAGGCCCCGGGAGAGGCGGGAGGTACTCACAGCTTGAGGACGGCCGACCGTTTCCCCAACATCATGTTCACAAAGTCTCGGTAGGAGATGGTGTGGCTGACCCCACCTGTCACCTCCGAGATCATCTTCCTGATCTCCAGGTGGGTCTTGGGGACCCCAAGCTTCTCCATCATCCTCTTTAAAGACATCAGGTCTGCGGGAGGAAAAGCAGGCCCGTGAAGGGGAGGCAGGCAAGTCCATGGCCTTGCTGCTCTAGGGACCTATCACTCCCACCCTGTATCCTTCGGGGGCCATGTAGACTAGTGGTTAGTGGTTCTAGTGTCACAGAGACTTGGGTTGGAACCCAGCTGTGGGACCCGGGGGAAGATACTTAACCTCGCTGAACCCTTGCTCCCATCGGTGGTCAAATGGGTTGATGGGCCCGGCCAGCGTGGTTCAGTGGTTGAGCATCAACCTATGAACCAGGAGGTCACAGTTCGACTCCCAGTCAGGGCACATGTCCAGGTTGTGGGCCCGATCCCCATTGAGGGGCGTGCAGGAAGCAGCCAATCAATGATTCTCTCTCATCAGTGATGTTTCTATCTCTCCCTCTCCCTCTCCTTTCCTCTCTGAAATCAATAAAAATATATTTAAAAAAACAACAGGTTGATGGGACCACTGGGAGGGATGATGCGTCAGAAGCACCCGGCAGGAGGCAGCGCACAGCGATGAGCAGCTATTCTTTCCTGTGATCTCAGCTGCTCCCCGTGGGTAGGGGGAGCCCTGGGCCTGCTGCCCAGGGAGCCAGGAGGCCACTGCCCAGCGAGGTGGGGTCAGGGACTTGGCCTGACCCCAGGCATCGACATCATCGCCAGGGGGCAGCTTCTCCCCTCTGCCACTCCCACCCTGCAGTCAAGGGCACCACTTAGGCCAGAAGGGAGAGGGTCCAAAAATACCCCTGCAGAGCAGGAAAAGCAACAAAAGAACAAAATTCGAGAAAAACAAGGGAGGCACCAGAAAATCACTGCGCCCCGAGGAGTCCTGCCTCTGACCACCCGGCTCCCATTTCCTTCGGATTGTTCCCTGAACAATGGTCAGCAAAGGGTGGCGGGAGGGGGTGCTGCAGGCAGGTTTAGGGCCGGCCCTGAAGCCAGCGCACCCGAGAGGCAGGGCAGGCAGGACCGGTGCCAGACCCCTCGGTGCCAGGATGTCCAGGGCATTTCAAAGAAAGCTGGGCAGCCTCTGCAGGAAGGAGTGAAAGGGCTCCCACAGCTGCTGGCCAGACTCGAAGCTGGCAAGAACTTTCTGGAAGGCCATTTGGCGGGATGCTTCAAAAACCTCTGACCCAGGATGTCTAATTCCTGAGATTTACTCTTAAGAAATAATGTGGACAAAGATTCACATATAAAGATGGTCTTCGCAGGATTATCAATGACACTAGGGCGTTGGCCGAATGAATTACAGTCCATCCCCACAATGGAATATTATGCAGCCACTAATTATATTTCAAAAGAAAAGTAAATCACATGTCAAAATACTCACAATATGTTACTTTTTAAAATAAAGGAGGTTCTAAAAACGCTATAAAACAGCACTTGTGACGAGAACAAAGCGTGGAAGGCTATGAACCGCGCAGGGCAGTTATCTCTGGGAGGTGGGCTGTGGGTGAGTGACGTCTACTTGTCTTTGTGCTTTGCTGGGCTTTCCCAAATTTTTTCTGATGTTTTAACTTGATATAATTTTTTTTCTGAAGAGGAAAAACAATAAAAATACCCGAAAGGGGGAAGAAAGAGAGAAGACAGAGGAGTAGGGACGCAGCAACACGAGTTCAGGGTGAACCGGAGGAGGGATGAGGACCCGGGCCCGCCACCTAACAACCACGTGCCCTGAGCAAGTTGTTTCGTCCCCCTGAGCCCCAGTTTCCTCAACTGTGAAATGGGATGATTAAACCAGCCTTGACCATGTTGTTCTGCTACTGGTGAAGGCCAAGACATGGTCTTGAATGTTGGTGCCAGGGGACAGGCGTTGGTCACCCGCAGCGTCTGGATGGTGGATAGGATGAGGGTCTGTTGGAGGAGGGACCCAGTGTACACGAGGCACTTTGTCAGCTGCAGGACAGTGAACACATGGGAGGAGAGGCTTGGGGACCAAGGAAACCCCAGCCCCCTGAGCCAGGGTGTCAAAAGCTTGAGCACCTCCAGCCCCCGCTGGGGTGGCATCCTCTATGCTGGGTCCCCTGGGGTGGGAGGCCGAGGCGTGGGCAGGAGCGGGTTGGGAGGGAAACGGTGGGAAGAGAAGTTCGGGGCGATGGATCCAGGGTAAAGGCAGTCGGGCTCCACCCTGGCTCAGCTGACCCCGCCCATTGGGAAGGTTCGGTGTGTGCCCCTCACACTCCTGACACCTCACACATCAGGCGAGTCTGTGCAGCTCTCTGGACCGTCACACCGTCCACCCACCAAGCACCCTGGTCCCCCAGCACTCTCGCGGCCTCACTCACCAATCTCGCCTTCATTGTTCAGGTCAAACTCCATGTACTTCTCTGGAAAGCACAGAGCAAACACCGGCATTAGCTTGGAAGAAGGGTGGCCCCTGCAGGTCCCAGTGACTCCCCTGAGGGAACTGGCCAGGTCCTTGGGGAGCCCACCCCTAACTCCTCATCCGTGTGGGGGTCTCACACCAGTCCCACCATCTCAGCTGAAAAAAGAGCTCGTCCTGCCTGCACTGCTCTCCTGTGGGCCACGGAGAAAGGCGGGAGGGGTCCCTCTGACCCTCTCCCACGCGGCACAGCTGTTTCCCTCCGGGTCCCAGTAGTGACGCTGGCTGTCAATCGGCCTCAGTGACTATAACAGATTCGGGCCCGGGAGAGGCAGACGGGCGGGCACCACCGTAAGGAGTCCCTGTGGTTCGGGACCTTTGGGTCGCGGGCAACACTGAGAAGCCAATGCTCTTCCGGAGGAGTGCCCATGGGCCTGCCCTCCCCACAAAGCTCACCTACAGACTGAGCCCAACGTCCCGATCCAGGGGTCCCGGGAACCCCCAGTAGCGAGAGAATGACGTGGACACCTTGGCATCTCTGTCGGGGGCAGTGTGTGCAAGCAAGCCCTGTGGCCTCGGGCAGCCCACCCGGCGCCTGCAGGAGAGCAGGGCCCTCGGGGCGCCTCATGGAGCAGCCAGCCCCAAGAGCCGAGGTCCTCCCAGGGGCTGAGGTCCTCCCAGGGGCCTCGAGGCCCCAGACTTTCAGGAGCCTCTCAGGCTGCCTCGCCTTCCATCCCCTTGCTCCACCCACTGGCTTGCTGCGCCTGGCCCCCCAGCTGGTCCCACTGGGCTTGCCACCCTCTGCCTGGCACGTCCCTCCCAGGTAGTCACAGGGCTCCTCCTCAGGCCTCAGGCCTCCCAGCCTTTCTAATTGGGCACCACCCTCCCCCGCCCCCCCCCCAGCACCTGCTACCCAGACACCTGTCCCTTTCCCAGGGCCACCTTTGAAGAGTGACCCCATCGGTGACTAGAGAGAGGGGAAGGGCTGCTCCTCCCTTGCCAGGCCCTCCTAGGGATGATTGGCAGGGGGAGGGCGACAGGGCAGGGGTGGGGATACATGCTGCTACTTCCCAATATTTTTTTAGTGTAAAAAGCACCATCGCATTATGGTTAAGAGCAGGGGTTTTGGAATGAGGTCAATGTAGGTTCGAGCCCCAACTCCGCCCAAGGGGAGCTGTGCGAGCCCAGGCGAATGACCCCACCTCTCTGAGCTGACTTTCTCTAAGTTAAAGATGGCCAATGGGGATGATTCAGGGAGCTCACAACACCGCAGGGGAAGTGCTTCCCCAGGTCAACTAGGCACGCTTAGCCAATGGTGTCCTGCCCGGACAGCCGCAGTGTGGGCAGTTTGAGGAGACCGGGCAGGTTCTCTGCTGGGAGCTGGGAGGCGGCCCGCAGTGCCACGGCTGGGGGCGGGGGGATGCTCGACCCCTCCCTGAGTGCACAAATTTTTGTGCACCGGGCCTCTCCTCTAGTGGTAAGCAGAGTAGTGGAGATCAGGGCTGTGGTGGGGGGAGAAGTGTTGCTATGATTGAGGGCAGACCTCATTGAGAAAGTGACAGTTTAATGAAATCTTGCCCCCGCCCTGCCCTGCAGGAAAGGTGGGCGCGCCTGCTCCTTATGTGCAGGGCTCCTCTCCTTTCTCAAGCCGCTGGCCCGGAACCAAGCGCCGGTGGCCGGAACAGAGGGACCTTTATGCCGCCCCCTCCCCGCGTGCGCGCGGGCTGCCCGGCCCTGTTTCCTTTTCATCCCGTGCTGCTGGGATTCAATGGGCAGAAACTCTGCCCCCTGGCCCACTGCGCAGACACAAACGTCCATTCTCCACAGGGGCTGCGAAGCTCCCCGCTGGAGGGGAGAGCTGGAGGGGGAGAGGCCAGGGCTGCTACAAAGACCTGATTGTGTGCTGGGCCCGGAGCGCGCAGGGCCTGGGCAGCGGTGGCAGAGCCAACCTGAGCCGCGGGGCAGCTGTGGGGAGAGGGGCAGGGGCAGATTGAGGCCCACAGGAGAGGGGTGAGGGGCCAGGGGGGCTTGGAGGCCGTGGAGGGGCCTGCCCCCTCTCACTGGGCACCCTGTTCTGCAGCCCACCTGGAATAGGGGCGTTCTGGAGGAAACGGGTGCAGCCTGGCTCTTTGGGGACAAGGAATCCTCCGTATGGGGGCCGGGGCGTGGGGGGCAGCCAGCCCCGCTCACCTTTGAAGGCTGAGAGCTTTTCTGGCAGGTCCTCTTCATCGCTGTATTTCTGGTCACAGAGAAACTCCTACAGAGGCGAGAGGGCAGAGCTGAGCAAGGGGGCAGCAGGCAGGACTGGCCCGTAGGAGGCCCAGTGCCCCGGCCTCCTCTCCCGCCAGGTCAGACATGCACGTGCGAGTCCAGCCCCCGCGGAGGAAGTGGGCTCAGAAGCCGGGCGGGGCCTGGAGGGTCTGCTCCAGAAGATGGAACACCTTCAACCACCGCAGGGACCTGCCTCCCCCAGGGCACCCGGCTCTGGGGTCCCGGAAGCAGTGAGCCCGAAGACGAGCTGCCTGGTTCCACAGTAACTGCTCAGGTACGTGACCCTAGCGCACGAATTCCTCTCTGGTTTTCTAGTGCTTTCTCTCCGGGGGTATAATCATCGCAGCTGCTTCTGGAGTTTGCATGAGAATCCAAGGGGAGTGCGTGTGTGACTCCTGGACACAGCAAGTGCTCCATAAGCAGCCGTCCTGTTATTTGTCTCGGCTCCAGCCAGAATGTGACTGTGCGTTGCCTGGGAGGTCACTTCCCCCTCTCCTCCGTGCCCTCACCTGTAAAATAGGCCCACCTTCCCCTCCGATGCTGGGAGAGATTCAGATGAGTCCTTTCAGAACCAGATAGGGAGGGTCAGGGCCACCAACAAGAGCCCCAGAATGAAGCAGCTACCCACATGCTCTCTTTGGATCCGCCAGTGGACCCAACAGTTTCCCATTTTACAGATGAGAAAACTGAGGCTCACACAGCCGGAGCTTCAGTTCAGCTCCATCTCATTCAAAGTCTATATCCTTGACCTCGACCCTTAAAGATGGGCAGATGGCAGGCATTCATCTGGCTTTAAAACAAAAGCTACCCATTCGTCAGCACCTGCTCTACCAGCACAGGGCGTCGTTGCTAATCTTCAAACCGCCCTAGAACCCGCGTGCACACGGGGAAGCAGAGGGTGTGTGCCCACCCTAGCACCGGACTCCGCAAATGCCCTCTCTTCTCTGGACCGCACTTTCCTCATTACTGAGCCGACTGGACATGGGCATCACTCCTCATTCATTCACTGACTCATTCATTCAACAGCTTTGGAGGGACCGCAGTGTGCACTGCTGTGTGCCAGGCAGCAAGGGAGCAGGTGAGACCAAGGCAAGTAAGACAGAGCCCTTATCCTAAGATTACACGGAGCATTCACAGTGGTAGTCAGTGACATCTGTCAATCACTCAATCTGTTTCTAAATTCATGCTGCTACTTCCCACTAAGATGTGCCTGTACTTACACATCTCCTAGGACAGGGAGCTCACTATCTTCCCAGCCTGTCATGTAACCCCCCTAGAGCAGCGGTTCTCAACCTGTGGGTCGTGACCCCTTTAGGGGTCGAACGACCCTTTCACAGGGGTCACCTAAGACCATCGGAAAACACATATATAATTACATATTGTTTTTGTGATTAATCACTATGCTTTAATTATGTTCAGTTTGTAACAATGAAATTGGGGGTCACCACAACATGAGGAACTGTATTAAAGGGTTGCGGCATTAGGAAGGTTGAGAACCACTGCCCTAGAGGCTTAAAGTAGAACAAGAGAATGACCAAAAGCCGAACGGGTGAGAAAGCACTCCGGGTTCAGATCTCAGTCCCCTCCTTACCCACTTCTCCAGGCACCTGTCCCTCCTCGGGGATAACCGCGCTCGTCGGCCGTGCTCACTACGCAACGGGTGTGATTTAGTTTGAGGCAGAACCTGACCCGTTCCAGGGACCAAGTGTCTGCATGTGAACCCAGACCCTCTGACAGAGAAGGAGAAACAGGCCAACATGTCCCCCTCGCTGTGCTCCCCATTAGATCCCCTAGCACGCTGGTTTTACAGGTAAGAACAGGAGGACCTCAGAGCTCGGGTAATACGTCTCAAGTCCGGGCGCTGAGGAAACGCAGTTTGGTTTGGAACCTGTGCGCACCAGATGCCAGGACCTGTGCCCCCAGCAGCCTGGTGGAGGGCGGCCCCGAGGCCTGGCTTGGGGCCTCGTGACCATGCACGGCGCACAGCCCCACCTGCACTGAGCTGGAGCTGGAACCTTCAACCTTCTCCTGCTGCCGGGGAGGCTGCCCTCCTCTGCTGGCTCCGTCCAGGACTCCCCTTCCCCTTGGCTGCCTCTCAGAGCTCTTTCCACCAGCGACCAAAAGTAGGACAATTAACTCTTGTCTGTGACCCCGAGCAAACCAGGCACCTGCCGGGGTCACAGACCCCAAACCTGTCCAGCGGAGGGACGAGTGGGAGTGGTTCCCAGACTTTGGGGTGATGCGTAAGGAAGACCTACCACGGAAGGAACAGGGACACCTTCGGGCGGGCGGCGGGAGGCACAGGCAAGGCCCGGCACCTGGGGCTCTCCCAGCTCCCACGCTCTGGTCGACCAGAAACCCTGTACCGGCCGGAGCCGTTAGGAATGTGTCCTGACCACCTCTAGGAATCCAGGCAGACGGGGCTCACGGCGTAGGGCGTGGGCTTGGGTGTTGGAGGCCAATCACAGAGATGAACGTGAACAACCAGGCAGCGACCGAGAGCAAGGACAGGAGTGCGGCGGGAACCCCGGAGTGCGATGACGACTCCCCTTGGCTGGATCGACCCGGCCTGGCCCGGCTTGCTCCCACTGGGACTTTGCTCTCCTGGGCCCCCTGCCTGGACCCCTCATCTCCACGCTTGTTTTTCTTAATATATTTTTATTGATTTCAGAGAGGAGGGGAGAGGGAGAGAGAGAGAAAAAAACATCAATGATGAGAGAGAATCATTGATTGGCTGCCTCCTGCCTCCAGTAGGGGATCAAACCTGCAACCTGGGCATGTGCCCTGACTAGGAATCAAACTGTGCCCTCCTGGTTCATAGGTCGATGCTCAACCATAGCCACGCTTGCCGGGCAACTCCACATTTCTACACGGCTTTCTCCCTCGCCGCCTTCAAGCCTTTGCTCAACTGTCACCTTCTGAACAAGGCCGGCCCCGTCCACCCCACTGCAGCGCCTGCCTCCACTTCCTACCGCCTTACCTTCCAGGGCGTCTCCTTCTATTCCATGGGATGAATCCCCTCCTAACACAATGTAATTGCTTATTAAAGGTATTGTCCATCGGGTCTCCCCCTGTGAGAAGGTAGGTTCCGCATAGTAGGTGCTTAATAAATATTTGCAGGATGAGTGACCGAATCGAGACTCAGAGAGGATAAATAACGAGCTCAAAGCAGCACAGCTAGCAAGTGGCCAAGCTGGGCTGAAAGTCCACAGAGGAGGCTCGTGGGAAGGTGAGCGACCTGAGGAAGTGGGTGTTGGGGGGTTGATGGGAGGAGGCCGGCCCTCGGCCACAAGTTCTAGAAGCACCTGTTTATTGTCTTGTGCCTCCCAGGTACTTAGCACCCAGCACGTAGTAGGCCCTTAATAAACATCTGTTGAATGAATGGAGAAGCCTGCCATTTGGCCAGAATGACTTTTTCCTCTCTCACCCGAAATGGCAAGGCAGCTTTGCCCATGCACGTGTGTGACAGAGCCGGGGGTGGGGGGGAATAGGGGGCGTAGCGGGGGTGAGTGACTCAATGATTAGAATCACATTTTTTCTTAGAGCCAAAAGTGACAAATGCTTGAGCCACAGAGTGACCAGGGGTGGGAAAAGCAACTGACCCATTGGTGGGTGGTAGGCAGCCCTTGCTGGCCCTGGGCCTGGGCAGCTGTGTGGACTTGCCTTTGGCAGGGCCGGGGAAGGCGGGTGGCAGGAGCAGGAGCAGGAGCGCCACTGGCTGGGCTGCCAGCTCCCACCCCACCTCCAAGCTCCAGAGTCGTGGTTCCTGCTTATGCGCAGCCCGCAGCTTCCTCCCCTTCAGGTGGTCTGCTCCCCACATTCTTGCCCAACCTCCGGCCCAGCCACACCCAGTCGGCAGGCACCCTATCTGTGCAGACTCCAGGACCCCTGGCTGCCCTGACTCTGGGTCCCCAGGCAGAGGAGACAGAGAGAGAGGCCAGCCCCCTTTGGAAGTAAAGCAAAAGCCGAAACCCAGAGAGGGCACGCTGGAGCCAGACGCCTGGGTGTGAACCACTTAGCAGCTGTGTGAAAAGTACTTCGCTGGTCTGTGCCTCAGTTTCCTCATCTGTAGGAAGGATGCAAACATCTCACCGGCTTGTTCTGAGAAGGACAGTATGTGAGGAAATGCCTGTGAATTTCCTAACAGCGCCTGGCACCTGTAAGTGCTAAATCAGTGTGTGCGGTTGCCTGTCATCTGTTATTTCTATCTGCACGATCCACTGACAACCTCAGCTCATCGTCCAGACCACGCGGCCCAGTAAAAAGACCAGAAGCAAGCGTCCTTCCCCGATGCAGGCTGCTCACGATGTCCCTTTCCCCTCTAGCGGCCTCCCCACTTGACAGATGGGACCACTGAGGCCCAGGGAGGTTGCTCAACCTGCTCCAGATGACGTTTCAACAGTTCATGGGCTATCTCCCTTCACCATCCAGCTCCCTCCCTGCCCTGAACACGGAGAAGGTGGCCTGACCACAGGTTTCTGAGCAAAGAAAGCCAATACCAGGAGTTACCTTTCCTCCTGGGCAGCTGCAGAAGGAGGTTATTCCAGAGCCAGGGGCCCACCCGGTAACCCTCAGGGGACAGGGTGTGTGGGGGGGTTTATGCTACCCCCACCCCCTCTCCCACTCCAGCCCACTGTGCCCAGTGACACGCCTTTCCAGCTGCGGCAACTGCTATCAGGCCTTCAGGAGTGAAGGGCTCTGAGAGTGACCATTGCTAAGCAGAGGGGCAGGCTCAGAGGCCTGGTGGCCTGGGCAGTCCCTGGCAAAGAGCCAGGAAAAGCAAGCAGGCAGGAGCCTGGGGTCGGAAACAGGAAGCTGTGAGCTGAGCAGTCACTCCCCAAGCTGGGGTGTCCAAGGCAAGGCCCCAGATGGTGACAGAGCCATTAAAACATCCATATCAGAACGTGGAGCATCCAGCTGGTCCTCTTTGTTCAGTATCTGGGGAAACTGAGGCCTCAGATGGGAAAGGTCTTGCCTAAAGCCACACGGTCGGAAGCCTCACATAAACTCCGAGTGCAGGGCGTGTGGGGCAACGGGGCGGGGAGGGAAGTTGAATCAGGGTGCTAGGGTTCAAATCCCAGATCCAGCACTTCCTAGCTCTGTAGCCCTGGGCAACTTGCTTTCCCACTCTGGGCCTCGGTTTCCTTATCTGTGAAATGGGATCATAATAACAGCATCTCCTCATTGGCTTGGATGAAATGAGCTAACCGCATAGACCCTTACCAAGGGTTAGCAATTACCATTATGCGTTTGGATCACCCAGAGAGGTAACTGCGAGCAGGGCAAGGGCAGAGAAGTGACCCACCCACAACTCCCTGTCCCACATTGTGCCACAAAGTCCCGCTGGCGAGTCTTGGGATGGCCATCCCTCCTCAAGGGCAAGCTCTACTTTGGACACCTGGCTGACCTAGCAGTGACAGTCCATCCACACGGGCAGAGCGCGCCCATCTCCGGCCTGGGGGACAGTGCCTGCAGCCACACCTGCCACTGCTGCTCCTATGAGCACATCAAGTCTCCCCACCTACGGGAGTCCATCCCAGTGCTCATGGCGGGGAGGGGCTGTTTCCCTAACCAGCAGAGGCTGGCAGCCCGGATCCCTACCACCTGCCTGATTCCCCCAGACTTAACTCTCTTTCTGGGCCGGTACCTCTAGCACCTGCTCCCGGCTGCTTGCTCCTGGCCCTCCAGGCTCGTCTTTACGTATTAGCTGCAGCAGAATTTTGGGACGGGCGGATATCACCATCTTGGAGGCCATCCAAGGGGCTGGTGGCTGAAACCCTGGGCGAAAACCCCGAGCCCAGGCGGTACTAGACCAGGTTGTCAGGCCTATGACGCAGCGCACAGGTTCTTAAAGGGCCAGGACGAGACCACAAATGCCCAGCCTGGTGCCTGGCACGTAGACGGAGCCTGTAACATGCACCCGCAAGGACAGCAGGCTCACATTCCCCACAGCAGCTCCGGGGCCTCATCCGGACGCCGTGTCCTCGCCAACAGATGGGGCAGCTGAAGAAAAACACCTCATCGGGCTAACCAGTAAAGCAGACCCTGCAGAAATTCCATCGCTTGCTTCCTGTGACATGGCCACACTGAGGTCGCCACTGGCTGGACCTGTGGGGACACTGAATCCTCGGAGGCTCACGTGACCGCTTATCACCACCTCCTTTATAATATATTAAGGAAGAGCAAGAGAGATGGGTGCCCAGTGATGCCAGCTGGGCACATTCACCTGGGCAGGGACACAGTGGCACTGTCAGTACACAGGAAAAGACATACCTGCGTGGTGCCTGGGTCAGGTCACAGAGGTCCCCCGCTGCCCGGGAGGAGCTGGGGACAGATACCCCTCTGGGCAGAGATACACAGCCTGCCGTGCCCAGCTCTTCCCAGCACAGATGGCACGTGGGTCCTGAAATAGCCACGAGGCACGTAAATGCTACAGGGAACGCTGAGTGCCCTTCATTCGACCCAGGAGGGCTGGGAGGGCGGGACAGCGGCCAGAGATCTTTATCCAGGTAAGCAAGAGAGGCCTGTGTCACAGCTAGGCCATGGCCACCTGGTGGACTGGGGCCAGGCCAGGCCATGGGCGGGGTCTGAAGTCAGACTCCTGACTCTCACTTCCTCCTGGCTGGAGGGCCTCGGGCAGGTGACTTCACCTGACAGCCTCTGTTTCCTCATCTCTGAAATGGGCGGCCCGGTGAGCCGTGCCCCGTGGCCATGTTTACACGTTCCTGTGGTGCGTGTTTCTAATCCAACGTTCCTTTGACGGGAGTCAGTGAGAGGATGCAGGTCAAGCGCCAGGCCCGCCTCCTGTTATTTGGGTAAAGATCCTGGCCTCCGGCCGGCTCCAGCTGCAGCTTCCCTACCCCCATGGCCTGCAGGATCCTCCCTACCCCCCGCCCCCTCCGAGGTCCCAAGGAGAAGGGCACCCACCAGCCCCACCACTTCTCTCTGTCCCTGTGCAAAGCTGGAGAGAATGTGTTCTGTTGCCATATAAGGTTGGGCCTGCTGGCCTGGGGTCACCTGCCATGCCATCAGGGCTCAGAGAATGTCAGCTATGTGGGGGGAGTAGGAGGTGTGCGCCTGGCCTGCCTGCTCCACAGTGCAGAGAATGCACACACACACACACACACACACACACACACACACACACGGCACAGAGGTGGGGGCGGGCATGCACAGAGGAGACCCAGTCCAGGAGACTAAGAGCACAGGGTGGGTGCTTAAACTCAGGCAACTGACTCCACCTCCTCCGAGTCCTGTTTTCTATAACATGGGAATCCACACTCACAGGGTCAGAGCAAGCCATCAACGAGATGATGCCCCAAGTGCGCCTGGCACACTGCCTGGCACAGGCCAAGTGCTCAGAAAATGACAGCAGAAGCTACAGTGAAACCCAAAGAGTACATTTCCCTCCAGCTCGGCCAGAACCTGGGCCCACCCAAGTCTATTTTCACTCCTGAATCCCTTATAATAACAACAGCTAAGACAGAGCTGCCCTGCCGCCCTCTGGAAGCTGGCCCACCCTGGGGAGTGGGCCCCCAAAGGAACTGGGACATTGACCCTGGATGCCCCCAGAGTTGCCAGCCTGCTAGGCTCTGCCCCAGCAGCAGCCACAGAGGTGCCTGAGCTCACGCAGTGGGCACGAAGCCCTGTCCTTCACAGCCTCCGGCTTCCACAATGTCGCTAGGCAGCAGCTCAGTCCACCCCCACCCCCCCACTCCAGTGGGGCAGTGAGGCTGAACCCCAAAGGACAGCCAGTGGCTGCCCACATGGTTCCCTCTAGAACAGTGGTTCTCAACCTTCTGGCCCTTTAAATACAGTTCCTCATGTTGGGACCCAACCATAAAATTATTTTCGTTGCTACTTCATGACTGTAATGTTGCTACTGTTATGAATTGTAATGTAAATATCTGATATGCAGGATGGTCTTAGGCAACCCCTGTGAAGGGTCGTTCGACCGCCAAAGGGGTCGCGACCCACAGGTTGAGAACCGCTGCTCTAGAACTTGTCCACTCCAGGGAGCCTCCACTGTGGCCATGGCCATGGGTGAAACGGACTCAGACCCTCAGAGTGACTTCCTCAGAGTCTGCGAAGAGCTTCATCCGCTCACCTCCACTGATTGTTGGGACCAGGAGCAGGGCCGGGACCACTGCTCCCATTTCAGGCGGGCAAGACGAAGGCCCTTCCAGACCAAGGCTGCGCGGCCAGCAGGGGCCAGGGCAGATCTCAGCCTTGGTGTCCACGCCCTGCGCCTTTAAGCCCTAAACAAACCAACGATAACAATCATGACAGCAGCCAGCTCTCCTTATGTGCTTGACATAGATTACATCGATGAGAAATCACAACAACCGACTACATTATCTCAGATGCCTGGTTCAAGGTCAGAGCGCCAACAACACCCCTCCCCTCCCCTTCACGGCTCTAACCCTTGGCGGGGCCACCTTCACCCACTGCGGTGGGAAGCAGCTCAAGTTTCGGGTTTGGTCCTGGAGCATCCTTCCTCCAGGGGCCCAGAGCCCGCGCCCCAGCAGCCTGGCCCACACAGTGGCCTCTGCATAGCATCTGGGCAGGGAAAGGACACGAGACTGCAAGCTCTGCCCCAGGCTTCTGGGTGGCAGTGGCCTTATGCTTGTCCTCTCTGGGCACTGGGGTCCCAAGCGGGGTAGACACAGCTTCCTGCTCCCCCTCTCCAGTCCAGCGCTGTCCAGTCCAGCCCCACTTTCTGAGTCAACCCAGTCGCCCTCCCAAAACAACCCTGTAGCCTCCCCACAGTCTGCCCCCTCCGAGGGCGGGGTTGGCACGGAAAGTCCCACACTCTCAGCTCCTCCGGCTTGTCCAACTGCAGTCACCTCTCCCCATCCCCAGCTGTCTCTGGCTCAGGGTCCGGCGGGCTGTGGGTGGATTCGGCCAGCTTGGAACCCGCCCGGCCCAGTGGCCCAGGGGGCTGTATGAGGTCAGGGTTCCAGGCGCCTGTCCAGAGGGCAAGCGCAGCCAAGGCCTGCGGGCTGCAGGCTGTTCTGGGAGGGGGCCCAGCAGCCTAGACCCCTGAGATCCCAGCCAGACATCCAGGCTCCTGTTCAGCCGTGCTCAATGTGACAGCAACAGGCAGGGTAGGGCTGGCAATGAGGGACCCTGGGGTTCCCAGCGTCCTCCCCGAAATCCCTGCAGCTAGTGGGGTGAAATCAGACAGGCTGCCTAGTTCCAGGCCAGGGGTGGGCAAACTTTTTGACTCGAGGGCCACAATGGATTCTTAAACTGGACCAGAGGCCTGAACAAAAGCATGGATGGAGTGTTTGTGTGAACTAATATAAATTCAAAGTAAACATCATTTCATAAAAGGATACGGTCTTTTTTATTTTTAGTTTTATTCATTTCAAACGGGCCGGATCCAGCCCGCGCGCCGTAGTTTGCCCCCGGCTGAGCTAGTCCCACCCACCCACTCCAGCCTTCCCTCTGAGATTCAGGAGCTGTG